>NC_133664.1:192696036-193029033 GCF_037893015.1 Macrotis lagotis | reverse complement strand
AGGATATATTCAGTCATGTGAGTATTACTTTTGAGACAAGTAATGAATCTGATATGGTTTCATTCTGTGATAGCTATATTTGTGTATGTGTGCAATAATTGTGTAATAGCCTTCTTAGATCCTATACCTTTACCACCACCCATATCCCTAGTTAATAAATAGTCAAAAAATAGAATTGTCTGATCTTGACCAGATCAAATAGAATTAAACAATTTACTTCCATCTTCATTCTCCTATTTTGGGTTTTTTTTTAATTCTGGGAGTTTTAATAATGGATATTACTCCAAGTAAATGTATTAATGTTGTATCTCTTGAAGAGGCTATTTCAATGATTGTTAAGAATTGTTGTAATGGGTTTTGGTAGGTGGAGAACAAGAATTTCAAGGATCATTCAAACCCACAATGAAATAGGGTCAGTCACAGTGAAGTACAAAGGAAAGTGTGGTTAAAAAATAATAATGAAAAAAGACGACCAAGTTCTCAAATTATTACTGCAAAATAGTCTAATCTTCAGGAAAAACAACCAAAGGTCTTCAGACAGCTAAAGAACTTGCTAGTGACTCCTCTTCAGTATGGTGTGTGCTTGAATTTGGAAGGACATTGTGACAGTAAGCTGACAGTAGAGCTTGGAGCAGGTTTGGGGGAAAGCTAGGCACAACTATGAAGGAAAATGTTTATTTTGTACTAAAAACAATATAAAGACTCAAATACTGATGATTGAAAACAGTTTTAATTCTAAAACTCATTTTTCTTTTATGGCTATATCTAAACCAATAGTAGAAGTCTAGATAAACATTATCATTCAGTCATTTTCATTAAAATGTAAAATATCCCCCAAAATTTTTGATTTTTTTTCCTTCTAGTGGATCTAGAGGAGTCTTGTCCCCACAGAGAGAATGATGAACTCTGATAAATATATTGATAAACTGGAAATCACAATGGATGTCGAATTATATAAATCCCCAATGGAGATGAAATACTTCAATATAATCTCATACTGGAGAAATAAGAAATTTATTCATGAAATAGAGAAGAACATGCTTCAATGGCCTTAAAACTCACTTTGTTTAAAGCACAACAAAAATAAATGGGCAACTGGGAATACTGAATAAAAATAACATTAAACATTTCTTAAATTGCCACTATAATGCTTAATTATTGAAATTTAGATTGAGATTGAGATTTAGATGTGACTTCTACTTTTCTCATAAGAAATTTGAAGGCAACAACTAAACTGGACTTAGTGGCATATTCCTGTTACCCTAGTAATTAAGGTACCTGATCTGGTAGATCTCTTTAGCTAGAGAGTTCTGAGTTGTGTTGAGCTATCTTGAATGTATATTGGAGGTTGCTAAATTTTCAGCATTTTCATCTTTGAAATCAGCAAATACTCCAAATCATGACTTGATTTATTGTTTTGTTTATTGTGGGGAAAATGTTAATAATACAGATTAAACCTAAAAGTATCTTTGAGAGAGTACTGATCAAATATTTCCCATTCCTCTCAAGTCTATACTGTCTCAACTTTAAGATCATGAAAGATTGCTGAGGGTTAGAATTCATGAGCCCCTAGTGGCAAGGTTTTGGTCTTCCTCTCTCTCTTACCTCTCTAAATGGTACACTATTCAAGTATACAGATCTCAGTATAGGGGAAGTGGCTACCTCTAAACTCAGGAACTCTCATTATCAAGATTACCTTTGAAAGTAATCTTCCATCCCAAGTTTGTAAATAGCCACTCTCAAAATGTATCTCTGACATAAAAAAGAAGTAGAAAACAAAGTTAGCAGGTAGCCAGAAACTGGAGTTCCAGTAATTCCCTTCTCTGGCTCACTGTACCTAGGTCAGTAGGGACTGTTGAAGATGTATTTCTTCTTCAAATTGTTATTTCAGATCCTGAATAGGAGAGGAGAAAAATACCATCTTCCCCTAACACTACTTTTTGCATCTAATGTGGAAATCTAAGCAAAAACATACTTGAAAATAAAAAGGCAAAAGACATGAGCTGTTTTACAGAGAGCTCTAAGGGTAAGCATCTCTTGCAAGTTAACCTTATTCTCAGTTAACTAGTGATCAGAAAACAGCATCAAATTCTGAAGACCAATCAGTAAGGGAGGGCAGGGGAGAGGGGGAGGAAGGGAATAGGTTCTAGAAAGTGAATCCCATAATCTCATCAAATTGTTTTGGAAAGTTTATTTACCTTGGGTTTCCCCAACCCCCACTATACTCATTATTTTTCTTTGTGTCCTCAGGCCTTTCTGGTAGGAAACAATATTTTAAAAAATCATTAGATTAAATTTGTTAAATGAGTCTATAATTAAGGTATACTTTCTCTTCCAAAATATATTCTCTACACAATGTATATGTAAACCTCGATTTTTCACTCTCTCATCCACCATAGTCAATCTGTTGCCAAATCCTATTGATTTTACCTTAGTAACATCTCTCACACCTGCTCTCTTCCCTCTTCTACTACTTCCATCATCCCCTCATTCCCAGACTATAGAAGTTGACTTCTAGTTAGTCTCCCTGATACTGTTCTTTCCCCACTCCATTTCATCCTTCATTCAACTTTGTTCTGCAAAGCTCTGACCATGTCACCTTTTCCCTCCACTTAATACAGTGACTCCCTATAACTAAAAGGATCAAATATAAAATTCTGTGTTTGCATCCAAAGTCTTTTATAATCTTTTTCTTCTCTTATTCTCCCCAGCCTGGCTTCTCTATTTTCTATTTTTTTTAGATTTTACAACTCTACTATCACCACACACATCTCCCAGTCCAGGAATATTAGCCTCCTTGCTGTTCCTCACCTAGGACACTCTATATTCCTAATCCAGGCATTTTTACTTACTGTGCCCATACTTGGAATTCTCTCTTTCCTCATCTCCATTCCCTGGCTTCTCTAGCCTTCTTCAAACTTTGGCTAACATTCCATCTTCTATATATCTCCCTTAATTCTAGAGCTTTCCTTTTATTACTTTCAATATATTCTCCGTAAAGATTATTTGTGCATAGATATTTGTAAATTATTGTTCCCTTTATGTTCTGTGCTCCTTGAGAGGATGGATTGGCCTTTTACCCTGTTTTGTACCCACAGCACTTAGGACATAGTGTATCCTCAATACATGATTATCCACTGACTTACCTCCATTTCTGTCAACAAGAGAATCAAATAAAAAATATTAAAACCATAAATGTATTCTGCTTTGTAGGCACAAGGCTCCTGGAAATAATTTTTATTGATTTGTTATTCTAAATATTATTTTATTTGAAAAGATATATAGATTATAAGAGTTCCTGCACTTCTCCTTCACAACACTTTGAAGTAACATAACAATCTTAAATGAGGAAAATTTCACATAATAAACTATAGTTACACAATTCAAGGAAGGCACAAATTAACATTTTGATTGATTAATTCAGAAAAAAATAGTTAAAATCAAGGAATCATTCTCCTAAAACTATTCAGTATATCTATGATCACTCCTTTCAAAGACTTTTTCCTCCATAGCTAGTAATAGGATCTTGAAATAATTAAGAGGCCTTAGAAGTTCTTAAAACCACTTTTGTGTCATAGCCCTTTGTCATTCTGGCCAAAGGAATAATATCTTTAATAATATCTCAGGGTAATGTCTTTAAATACATAAAGTAAAATATATAAGTTTACAGAGGAAATCAATTATATTGCATTTCAGTTATCAAGTATTAAAAAAAAAGAAACTCATGGATTCTAAGTTAAGAATTTCTGATTTTAGAAGAAAGAGGAAGGCAATGATTTAAATCAAACTTAAGGCATTCCTATTTCTAAGTCTGATTATCAGGAGGCCAATGTAATTTTTTTGGACTGTAGCTTTCTTACTTTTGATTTTTTATATGCTTTCCAAAAAGAAAGGAGTTAGACCCAAAGGATAGGTAGGGAGAAAAGAATTTGAATGCAGAATGTTTCCTCATAAGTTTGATTAAGTACTGATAAAGTTGCCTTCTTTCAGTTAAGTCTGGAAAGGACTTTAGAATGAAGAAATATTTATTCCTTTGTTTTTTTTCAGTTGAACTAAAAAGCAGTTCCACAGTTGATCTTTTAACCACATCACACCTGAAATGTTTTGGATGGATTTCTTGCTTCTAAATTCTTATCTTACTCTTGTCTTATTAAACAGCACTAATCAAAATTTCCCATTGAGGAGAGTTCTGGCACAAATATTAGCATCAATGGCTAAAAGAGAAACACCCCTGTGTGCTGACCTCATTGCAATATGCCTATGGAACCTGGACAGTCTACCAGCACCATAGCAGGAACTGAATCGTTTCTATTTAAATTATCTTAGGAAGATTCTGAAGATCATCTGGCAGTAGAAGATACCAGACACTGAGGTCCTCTCTCAAGCTTAGAATTCTAGGCTAGAATGTGCTAGAATTTACTAGAAATTACTAGAGTATGCAACTACTATGGGCTGGACACATTGTTAGAATGCCAGGTATATGCTTGCCGAAAAGACTATTTTATGGAGAACTCATACAGAGCAATTGCTCATGAGGGGTCAGAAGATATGATACTGGGCCACCCTGAAAGTCTCTCATGTTAGTACTTTAGAATTGATGGTGCAGCACGGGAGACACTGGCACAGAATCAGCCAACATAGTGTGCCCTCATCAGAGGGGGTACTGCACTCTATGAGGAAGGCAGAATGGAAGCAATTCAAAGGAAATGTGAGATAATGTAAGTTAAGAGTAAGCACCCCAGGGTAGAGTGCCCAACCAGTGGTAGAGCATTCCAAACTTATATTGGTCTACTAAGTCTCAATCGGACACACTGTAACTCATCTCTAACATAGTGATGTCATTTTGATCTTCTATAAGGAAGAACAAGAACCAACCACTAACCAACCAATAAACCAAAACTGTCATCTCCCCCCCCAAAAAAATCTGTCACTTCCTTTTATATAACTCTGTAATCCAATACTAAGGGTAACGGAGTCTGAAAGATGGTAGTTCTAATCCAACCTCAGACACTTGACTCTTACTAGCTGTATGACCTTGGGCAAGTCACTTAACCCTGATTGCCTCACATTCGGGGTCATCTCCAGTCATCCTGATGCATATCTGACCCAGATGACTCTGGAGGAGAAAAAGAGATTGGTGACTTAACACAGCATCCCCTCACTCAAATCCAATTCATATATTTGTCATGGCATCACCTCTCTGATATCATGGTCTTCTTCAAAAATGAAGGATAAACATTATTATAATCAATACTAACTGCTTTTCTTTCCATGTTGAAATTCTAAATCTTAGATTTCAAAAATCTTTATTGATTTTCCTCTTTTGAGAATCTTTACTTCTCTCTATGTCTTAATCTGGATAGGGTTTTATTTTTTTTTAATAGCAACCTCTTCCCTTATATTTTCACCTAACCCAGACTAGTTCATGTACTTGTGGCTGATCAGATTCTTGTATCTGGCTTCATTCTATCTGTCTAATCTTATTATCTATTATCCTAGTATGGACAAGTTTATTCTACATCTTTGAGCTTCAGTTATTTCATCTTTGAATGAAGATAATCATAATGCTAGAATCTATCTCACAGAGGTGTTGCAAAGAAAATGTTTTCATTA
The DNA here is from genome assembly GCF_037893015.1 of Macrotis lagotis. Lineage (NCBI taxonomy): Eukaryota > Metazoa > Chordata > Mammalia > Peramelemorphia > Peramelidae > Macrotis > Macrotis lagotis. Next base: position 193,023,420 of record NC_133664.1, on the reverse strand, counting down.
CCTTAAAGCCCTCTAAAAATAGTTTTTGCCATCACATAATCATTCCCCTTTATATATTCAACAATCCAGCCAAAACCAGCTGTTTCCTCTTCTTGGATCATGTTTTGACCTTTCTTAATTCTGCTAATGGTATAATGCTATAATGCCATGGCACTATATTGCTCCTCCTAGCTCTTCCTATTAAGTCTTCCCTTTCTTCAATGCCCAGCTCAGTATGTCCTTTATGAAAGCTTTTCCAATTTTTCTTATCAATGTGTGATCTTTCCCTTCTCCATACACTGTCATTCCTTTCTGTCTAGAATTTCACTGTGAACAGATGTGTATTGAGTTATTTAGGTATTTATGTTAAGAAATGTTCAGATGAAGTGGAGAGAGGGCTGGCCCCAGAGTCAGGAAGACATACACTAAAAACCCATTTCTATGATATATTGACCATATGACTCTCAATAAGTCATATTAAACTTCCAGTGTCTCCAGTGCTTCCTTAGTGCTCTTAGGATCTCTATTGGTTGAAGAAATTCCTCATTGGTATCTCTTTACATCAATGAAATCGCATATCTACACACACACACACACACACACACACACAATCCAGTCCCCCAAAAGATTATTTATTTTGTCGATATTGGACTAAAAGGATTTTTGTATATTATAGATTGCAATTTTGCATGCATCTAAATGGAATTGCATCTTTGGACATGGGAGCAAAATTTAGAAAGTGAAAATTATCTATTGTTAAATAACCCTGGAAAATCCCCTTAAATCAACCATAAAATACAATTGAGTCTCTTATGTAAGGCAGTGTTGTTGATGTTATTGATGTTCATCCTTGGCTCTTAAAAAGGACCAATGACATCAGGAGAGTGGTCTTGACTTGCAAGTGAATTGGATTTAAGTGAGACAGGGCTGTGCAAAGTCACCAGCCATACTCTCTCCCCGGAGTCATAAGAATCCAGTGCCAGGTGGACTCAAGGTGACTGGCAATGATCCAGGATGCAGTGAGATACTTTTTAAGCAAAGGTCTTTTCCGGGTCTCAGTTTGCCTGAATCAATATCCATTCAATATTTAAAGACTTGGTAAGAATTGAGTCAAAGATGGCCTAGTTTGACTTCACAAAAAATAAATCTGGGAGAGGAAGACCCTTAGAGTTTTTGACTGGAAGAGAAACAATTGTGATTTTCACTCACTCTGAGTCTTCAAATCCCAAACAATGAATAAGTGAAGTTTGGATTGGGACCTGTTTATTGAGTAATCAGTGAAAGCCAGAGTGATTTGGTTTTAAAGACACAGACTCCTAGTTCCATTTTAATCAAAATGCATTTTATCAAAGTCTGGTTTTCCAAAGCTTTGTTTCAAGAAGTCATAAATGCAAACTACTTGAGACCACAAAAAAGAGTTAATTGTTCCAGTTTTTTTCGATCTCCCAAACTCCAAGATCTCTTGCAAAATTTAAGTGATCAAAACTTATATTTCTTTGGACAGAGTATCTACCTATAAGGATATGACTCCCCATATGAATAGAGGGAGCCAGCATAGCTGAAGCTGCAAGGAATGCTAAAGAAAAGGCAGGAGATGTCATGTGTCAGGCAAGGCAAATCATTATTGCCACAGGGTGCAGGCCCTTCCTCTATCATGACCACTGCAATTACCATTGAAAAGAAGAGCTCTGTGAAAAGATCCACCTTCCCCTCCACCACCAATACCAACCAGTGACCAGCTAACAAAAACCAGAGATAAAAGCAAGAGTCCTAGGAAAGTTCCCTAGACCATCAGCACAACTTCCAAGGCATCACCTCACCATCCTGGGAAGCAGCTTAAACATACCACCTGGCAACTATTCCTCACATCACACAATTGTTTCTTTTCCTTGCTTCTCCAACTGGGTAGGAGAAGACACAAAGAAGTTAAAAGAAATAATAGGGAGATTCTCAATAAACAGAAATGCTAGAAAGATATATTAGGACACTCATTTCCTTAGATCTAATAAAGTAGAGATTCTGAATTTACATTTATAAAGATAAAATGTTCACACTATGAAAGTACCCAGCTAACAAAGACTAGCATTTTCACTTTTTCCATCTTACTCACTTTAGGGCAGATATTCTTTGAGTTGAATGGCTTTCATTAAATTTTCTCTCTGTCTCTCTTTCCCTATCTTCCTCTCTGTTTTTTTGTTCATGTCTTTACCCATCTTTCTTTCTGTATCTCTTTAGCTCTATTTAGGAGCTTTTCATCTCTGTTTCTCTACCTCTCCTATGTTTACATCCACCTCTTCCTCTCTTATCTCTAAGCTCATGTAGTTGAATGTGTACAACTTAAATGCAAGTCCACTGTAATGACTTTTCTCAACATATATTTATATTATATGCTATATTTTAAAATACAAAGAAATATTTAAATAGAACCTATAATATATATCACACATTATATGCATCATGTATTTATTGCATTATGCATCTATAGAAAATTTCTATCTAGATTATATATATTATATTTCTATATATTACATATAACAAGTTATTATAAATACTATAAAGTAATGATGATCTTTGCCCTTTCTTTTCTTTTTTTTAGGTTTTTTGCAAGGCAAATGGGGTTAAGTGGCTTACCGAAGGCCACACAGCTAGGTAATTATTAAGAGTCTGACACCAGATTTGAACCCAGGTACTCCTGACTCCAGGGCCGGTGCTTTATCCACTATGCCACCTAGCCGCCCCTTGCCCTTTGTTTTCAAAGAAGACCAAATCATCAGGGATGTAATGCCATGGAAAACACATTAATTGATCTGAGTGAGGGGGTACTTTGCTAAGTTACCATTCTCACTTTCTCCTCAAGAATCATTTAGGTCCAGATCTGAATCAAGCAACTGGAGGTGGCCAGGGTTAAATAATGCAAGGTTACAAAGCTAGAAAGTGTTAAGTGTCTGAGACTGGATTTGAACTCAGATCCTCTTGTAGGAGTGTAGGGTATGTTCAAGGAAGACTAGTACATTTTCAGATTTTCTTTCCACCTTTGATGTCCATCTGAGCCACCTAATCTCAACTATGGCTCCAAGAAGCTGTAGCATACGTAGCAACCACATCCTGGTAAAGGGTTTGGGCAAGTGTGCTAAACCAGACTGAGGATAACTGAGGGAGTCTTCAACTCATCAGTGAGTTGACAATTTAAAAATCACACTGCTCACCTCTTGTTGTGAGGGAGGGGCTAGAAAATGTGCCCTAAAAACTTGTCTGCTTACCCAACCCTGATCTGATTACCATGGCAAGTGAGGATCCTATCTTGTGAAGAAGACACACAAAAAAAATCTACAAAAGCTTCTTTAAAGAAGATTCCATTCACTATTGAAGCATGAAATGTATACACACTCATAGACAACACAAGATCCAATAGACCTGAAAGATGAACAGCTCCTGCTGCAGGAGAATTCAGAAGGTATCACATTCAAATAGCAGCCCTGAGTGAAACAAAGCTGGCAAATGAAGGCCAGGTTACTGAAGTCAGAGCTGGATACCTGTTTTTCCTGGAGTGGTTGCAGGAAAGGGAGGTTCCATGAAGCTGAGTAGCTTTTGCAATCAAAACTAATCTAGTTAGCAAACTTGAATATCTACCAAAAAGAGTAAATGAACAGGATGATGAAATGAGATTGTCACTTGAAGGGAAGCCATCTTCAGTAACTTTGCTCTTGCCATGATAAACACTGATGAAGTCAAAGAAAAAATTTTATGAAGACTTGAAGACCCTTATCATCAATGTATCAAAAAGGACAAGTTTATAATTCTGAGTGACTTAATGCTAGAGTAGGCTTAGATTCCCACATATGGCAGGGAGGAATAGAGTTGGAAACAGCAATAGCAATGGTCACCTACTGAAGACTTGTACATCTCATGACCTTCTTATTACCAACACTGTCTTCTGTCTACCTGGATGCAATAAAACTTTCTGGATGCATTCTCAGAGCAAACATTGACATCCAAGAGATTATGTGATTGTAAGGACAAGAGACAGATAGGATCTAAGAGTGACAAAGGCAATATATGGTGTAGAATGCTGGACTAATCACAGACTAATTCTCCAAGCTAAATATTCACATTCAACTAAAGTGGCAGTTCCACACAAAATGACTAACAATGTCAAGAGATTAGAGTGTCTCTCTGAGTAGGAACAGTTTGTTGCTAACTTGGAGGGAAAACTGAGTCAACACACAGTTGGCAACACTGGAGTAGAAAAAGAGTGGGAAGTTTTCATAGATCTGGTTTCCAACACTGCATTTGCTCATGTGTCAGAACACTCACAAATATCAAAACTGGTTTGTTGAAAATGATGGGGAAATAAAGAAGTTGCTAGAGAGAGAGAGAGAGAGAGAGAGAGAGAGAGAGAGAGAGAGAGAGAGAGAGAGAACTCCACAGGGCTTAACAGCAGGAGAATTCATCCATTTCTAAGAAGGCAGCATTTAATTACATTCAAAGCAAAGTACAAGCAAAGCTTAGAGAGTTGCAAAACTCTTGGCTCAGTAAGAAGGCAGATGAAATTCAGTTTTATGCAGTTACCCACAAATCAGGACTTTTATGATGCCCTGAAGCTATATATGGGCCAAGACCTATGGTGTATCTGAACTACTCAGTGCTGATGGAACCACACTGATTAACGATAGGGACATGATCCTAGAGAGTTGGGTTGAACACTTCTTAACAGACAGTCATCAATCAATGCAGAAACCATTGACTGTTTACCTCAAGTTGAAATCATTCTAGCTGTAGTTCCAACTGAAGAAGAGATTTTTGAATTCCATTAGGCTCTTTTTAAGTGGCAAAGCACCTGATGCTGATTCTATTCCAACTCATCCAAAAGTTGACTGAAATTTTCTAGATTATAAGTCATAAAGAGGTGATTCCCTCAAGAATTCAAGGATATCTCTGTCATCCATCTCTAAAGGTAAAGGGAATAAATTGCCCCATAACAATTATAGGGGGTGTCTCTCTCTTAGTCATTTCTGGTAAGATTCTTTCCAGAATCCTTTTCAGGAGGCTGATCCTTCACCTGGAAGCTGGTCACATCCCTGAGAGCCAATGTGGCATCAGAAAAAGTTGAGAACAGTTGATATGGTGTTTGCTGTCTAACAACTCCAGAAAAAATTCCAGAAACTGAACAGAGGTCTGTATCCAATGTTTGTAGATCTGAACAAGACCTTTGATGCTGTCAGTCATGAAGGATTATGGAAAATTATGACAAAATGTGGTTGCCTGGAGAAGTGTTTCAATATTACATATCAGTTTCATAATGGCATGTTGCCTGGATTCTAGATAGTGGACAATGCTCATGATATTTCCCAGGCACCAACGGATTGAAACAAGGCTGCATCCTTGCTCCCATGCTTTTTACTATGATGTTTTCAGTTATGTTATCAGACACTTCACAGAGGATGAACATAGCATCAAGATCAGCCAACTCACTGCTAGAAAATTCTTCAACTTGAAAAGGCTACAAGCCAAGAACAAAGTGGAGGGAGTGTTGGTGCACGTTCTTTTGTCTGCAGATTATTGTGTACTCAGTGTAGCTTGTGAAACCGAGATGCAACAAAATATGGATCTATTCTCTGCTGCTTATGCTAACTTTGGCCTAACTATTAACCCAAGAAAAAACAGGTGCTCCATCAGCCAACACCATGTCACCCATATGTGGAACCATCGATTACAGCAAATGTAGTAATTTTGAGCACTGTAGATAAGTTCACTTATATTGATAGTGTCCTTTCTAGGGAGGTACACATTGACAATGAGGTTAACACACACACATTGCCAGAGTTAGCTAGTAAGCTAGCTCACTATTTAAGAGGCTCTGAGAAAGGGTGGGAGAGAAGAAGTATTAGATTAAATACAAAATTGAAGTTGTACAGAACCCTTATGCTGACCTTATTGCTGTGTGCCTGTGAAACCTGAACAATCCAACAGCATCATGTCAGGAAATTGAATCGTTTCCATTTAAATAGTCTTAGGAGGATTCTGAAGATCACCTGGCAGGAAAGGATACCAGACACTGAGGTCCTTTCTTGAACTAAACTGCCTAGCATTTCAACAGTTCTACAGAAAATTCAGCAAGAATGGGCTGGGGATATTGTTAGAATGCCAAATGTACACTTGCCAAAAAGACTATTTTATGGAGAACTCACACAGGGCAAGTGCTCACAAGTGAGTCAGAAGAAGCAATGCCAAGACACCTTGAAGTCTCTCTTAATAACTTTAGAATTGATGGTATAGCATGGGAGACACTGGCACAGGACCATGAGGCATGACCTCATCAATGAGGATACTGTGCTCTATGAAGAACATAGAATTGAAACAGTTCAAAGTATATAAGTTTACAGTAAGCACCCCAAGTGTTCACATAGACTATCTCTGCCCAACCTGTGGTAGAGCATCCCAAGTTCATATTGATCTGATCAGTCAGTCATACACACTGTAATTTGTTTCATAGTGATGTCATTTTTGTCTTCTTTGATAATGAAAGACAAAAACTAACCAATCCCATGAACCAATAAATACTATATATATATCTTTTTTGTTTTTTTTACTTAGAAACCTATAATTTCACAGATATAAGGAAGTCCCAGTGAGGAAATTGTTCCTTGCCAGTTCACATCAACCACTGGGAAACTTCTGGTCTTAGACAATTTCCCAGTATACTCTGAGATTCCTCGATTTACTCTGGGTCACATAGTAAGAGCTTCCTAACTTTGAAGTCAGTTCTTTATTCACTGCATCATGTGGTTTCTCAAAGTCTCTACCATTTTAAGCTTTTAAATATACTCTTACACTCATACATATACATATATGCATGTATAATAGTTAAACATCTTTGTATATGTGTGTCATATATGAAAGCATAGAATAATGACTATTATGACCATACTGTAATCCCTGTACTGTGATGACTTGGATTAGAGTCAGGAAGATGGGTTCACATTTTACTGTCTCATCATGAACAGGTCATTTAACATCCAAATTCTCCAAGGAATTCCCTGGTAGTAATAAATTTCAGAGAAATCACCAATCTGCATTGATAGAGGAAATTCCCTAACTGAATAAGATATAAGTTTAGATATATTTAACACATATGCAAATTGCTTTTGGTATAAACTTATAACATACCCCCTGGGGTCACTCATCTAACCTCTACCCACTCTTATAGTTTTGGTTTCATAGAGTGTGAATAACTCAGGATTCTGGAAGCAGCCCTGACAATCTGTATTTCTCCTTAGCTCCCACTAGTTTACTCCCAATAATAATTATTTACTAGGCTTTCAGCAAATAAATGAATATTTGTGAATATACATATGTGTATGTGTGTGTGTACACACATTTTCTGAGATTTTTTTAGTAAGACTAGTTAATATAAAACATTTTATATTGTTTTTATAATATATAATAAGACCAGTGTCCCACAAATGCACACAATATCCATGGGAAGAGTTGGATTTATTTCAGATTACAATGGCAGTAAGGCACACATGTGGATGATATGTGTGGCAAAGTAATAACACAATATCTATACCAAAAGTCCTTTTTGCCTCTTTGGGAAGTTTTAATAAAGTTCTCCTTAAGTATATATTGCTACTGGCCTCTGAGAGTCAAGCTTTTCTAAAGTCCATAATAAGGACGTCTTTGAATCTCATTGAAATGGCCTTTACATGGATGACTATTGCTTCACCATTTGTCTTCAGGGTTTCTGCCCACTCCCAATGCTATTGTCCTTATTGCCAGTGACCCCTGACTTTTGATGGGATCTCTGCATCACCTGTGTTCATACTGTTACCTGAATACTTTGATTTTGGAAAACAGGTTCACTAAAGATGAGAAAAGAGCAAACATAGGTGGACAGAGGCATCTTCATCCTCACAGTTATTATAAATAGGTTAGTTAGGAGACAAAGCATCTGCCCTTTCTCCTGCACCTGAATCTATCTTGCAAGGCAATATGTACTTCATTCACTACTTGCAAAGGGGCAAGTCCAACCTTTTGTACACATAGTGATTTCTGGCTCAACAAAGCCTTAATCTCAGTCCCTTTGACTTTAGTAATGAATTTGAGAACTCAATGACACCATATACCTGAGTCATTAAGGCTGGAATTGGCTCATGTCCAGTTTTCATACTGGACTAATCTTTTGCTGGACTTCCAATGAAATGTCTACACAGTCATTTGAACTAAAGTTAGACAGTAAATACCTGTATATGTGCTAAGAATGGCCATTATTGATCATTCCACCCCATCACATTAATAAACAAATAAATACACACATACTTGGGTAAACTCATATCTGCATATTCACATATATATGCATTTATATGTATTTACCTTTAGTGTCTTTCTTCTGCTGATTTTTCCAATTTATTATGCGTATTTTTTTGTACGTAGTTGTCTGCATGTTGTTTCCTCCATTAGACTGTGAATTTCTTGAGAGTAGAGACTGTCTCTTACCTTTTTATTCTATCCTTGGGCATTAACACAGTGACTATAATATGTACTTAAATCATTGAAAAGTTTATTTTATACATGCACAATGCCACACATAAAATTCACCTTTAAATCTTTTATTTGACTCATTCCCAAATTTAATCTTACTACTCAGAACTCTGGAATGATCTAGAGATATGTTTGAATGTTTTCTTATTAATTAAATTAAAATTTCTTTTTATTAATTAATTAAAGACCTCTTCAAAACTTCATCCTTGCTTATTACGATATTATCTAATAGAGAATCCCTCTTCCTCCATAGTAATTACTCTTTTCATTTCCTAAACTCCTTAACTTCCCTTTTATATAAATATTAAAATTACTAAATAGACCATTTTAACAAATAAAATCCATAATAAAATAGATAATTGTTTACATTTTGTTTGCTATCTGAATTATCACAGAATCACCTCAAAACCTAGTAATAAAAGTAATTGATTTTACTTTTTGTTCATACAATTTTACTAATCATTGCATTCAAGACACTGAAAACTTTCACAAATTCTCTTCATATATCTCCTCAAGGAAGAAGTTCAATTCAATCTTAGAAAATATTATTTTAGCTCTCTCTCTCTCTCTCTCTCTCTCTCTCTCTCTCTCTCTCTCTCTCTCTCTCTCTCTCTCTCTCTCTCTCTCCTCACCAGCCATCACAGGTAATTATCTCTCTAGAATCACATTGTATACTGCCAAAGCCTGCACAGGCTCTTCAAAGAATTCTTTTTATGTTTCTTCATAAAATAGCAGTAAAGAAAATTCTAATGAGAAAAGTTTCTCCTCACTGTATTTCACTTTGTCTTCACCACAGATTTCTTATAGATCCTCATAGATTAAAATTCACTCACACACATTCAGTCTGACTCCATAGGGAAAAGCAAATCATAGAAACTGCTACAATGTTATACTGCTAGCTTATACTATTCATTTCTCAATATTCTATTTGCCTCCTAAAGATATACTCACAGTATATGTAGTCTTGGTGGGATAGTCTAAAGAATCAATTTTTAAACATACACACAAAACACACATACATGCATATTTGCAATGTATATATATGAATTTATGCACATGTGCAATATATGTTTCATGAGTTTTTAAAGGCCACTGAAGCATCTACACTTTCAGTACTCGAAGAAGGAATATCCAAAGCCCAGGGCTTAGAGTAGCTAAGTGGTGAAGTGGATAGAGTACTGGCCCAGAATTGAGGAGGACCTGGGTTCAAATCGTCCTCAGACCCTCACTAGCTATGTGCTCTCTAAAAGTCACTTAACCCCGATTGCCACCACAAACTAACTAAATAAATTAGATATTTTTTAAAAGCTCAAGGCTTATTCTACATAAAAATTATATAACAAACTGAGTGATAAGCATTCCATTAAGGAATTAAAAATCTAGTAGATAGCATAGGATTATAGATTTAGAACTACAACAAGTCTCATAGTTCATCAAGTCCAACTACCTCACTTTACAGATGAGAAAACCGAGGCATGGAGAGGTTAAATGACTTGTCCTGACTCACAAGTCATTAAATATCTAAAGTGAGATTTGAAACAGTCTTCTTGACCCCAAGTCCAGTGTCTTGTAAATTTTGCAAATATTCTCTTACTTAGATCAATGAATAACTATGATACCACATATATCATTATAAGTGCTGTATTTGGGCAAGGAAACCCCAAGTACTCAAACCTGGACATGACAAAAGTTAAGCCAAAAACCAATAACACCTCCAATACTTATGGACTTTAGCTACCACCATCAACAGACAAAGCTAAGAGTGTCAGTAGGTCATGAATGATAGTAGAGTTCTATCAAGACACAAATGAGACTGAGCATTTTCCCCCATTCACATACCTAATAACTCCTCTGTTTCATGGAATTCAACCAACTTGTGAACTACCATTTTAGGAGTGTGAACTTCACTGAGTACCTTGAAGGTCAGGTAGCCATCCCCTGGGAAGCCAACCTGTGAAAACAAGCTATTGAAGGTGGAAAGTTAGTCTAGGGTGTGAGATCTTATCCATGATTTCCACCTGGGAAACCTATTTTGAAAGGATAGCACAGGGAAAAAAATTGTTCTTTTCTTTTGTGTTTAGATTGTAATTAGTATTCTGATATGTTTCCAAGTCAGACCAGATTTATTTGGATAGATTTGCAAGACTGAATGCATTGGTTGTATTATTGTATCCATTAGGAGTATGGAAGCATATGAGCAATAGGCACCTTTATCCTGATACCAGCAATGTTCTTAGAGACCCCTAGGAATTCTAATGAAATCAAAAGGCAAGGATACTAGAAGGATTCTGTTTAATTCTGTTTAATGCTGTATATGCTTTGGAAAGATGTGAAATACTCACCAAGGAGGAAAAAGATAAAACCTTACATTTTATTAATTACCTGAAAATTTCAAAAGTTTCTAAAATTTTTTATTAAAAAATGGGGGTTTTCATTAACTAAATGGAAACTGATTGCTAGCCCTTTAAAATTTAAAGCTTTGTTAAGCAATGAGGGAATATCTAGACACAGAAAAACAGAACTGACCTGAGAATAAAGGTCAATTTAAGAGGAAGGAGCAGCTACAAAGGCTGACAGGTCTCTACAATACACAGTACATGGTGTTGACCTTATATCTTTCTCACCACAGTAGAAGTGGGTCTGATATAGGAGACTGTTTGAAAAGCTACAGTTCTTTTTTGGAAATAAAAGCAGACCTCTAAATTGAGAAACACTTTTGAGCCCTGACTAGATCACATTATTGATATGTCATAGAAGGTGACATAGAACTGAAGAAAAGAAATGTAGGCAATTGCCAGAAAGTTTCAGGGGACCAACCTAGGATGTAGTATGCACATTGAATATAGAATATTCTGAAACTACTATATTTGAATATTTATAAAAGTTGTGTAACCAATTTTTGATGATGTTGAAAGTATTGATAACAACTATATTAACTTCATAAATATCTCCCAGAAGAAAAGAGAGATCTTGATTTTGTATAAAGTACAGAATGGCTACTCTAGAGGCACAAGGTCAAGGAGATAGTAAACAATAACTAATGGACCATACCAGATTGATTTCTCAGTAGAGTATGGATAGCTTTAGGATATCTTATTGAGAATATCCACCATGTTGAGGATAGTGTATGATGTCTTGCCATTGATGCAGCTACCATTGCAGAAGTGATCAGAAGCCGCTCTGGTGTGGTGGACAAGTGTAATCATTTTCCCAAAGAGGAGAAAAGTCCATGAGACAGGAGAGCATCATTAAGCAACAGATGGCTGCCTCAACGTAATCATAAACTTCTACCCAGTTATGAGCCATTAAAGTCTAGAGAGGAGTTGCTCAGAATCATCCTGTCTTTGCTGCAAGGGACTGAGGCCATTCTACAGGAAAATGGACTAAGGGGCAAAGTCACTTTTTTCAGAAAGAGAAAAAGGTTGGGAGTAGAGAGTAAAGCAACCCTTTTATAGAAAAGCAATAGTAGAATATAGTCTGTCTATCTTTTCTTATAACTGTGACCTGAGAAGACACATAAGTGATTTGTGCACCCAAGAGGGAAATGGAGAGTTGTTATGTGAGAGACAAAATTTAAACACCAGAAAACACTGGAAAAAGAACCAAGATGGCAAATTAGATGGAGTATTCCAGTAGAACTCATCCAGCACTCCCCTCCAAAAAAACTTTAAAATATGCATCAAATCAAATTTAGAGTGTCAAAATTTAAAAAAAAAGAGTGAGATGCTTTGTTTTGTTTTATTTTGTTTTATTTCCATCCCAAGACAACTTAGAAGGCTGGAAGGAAAGATCTGTAATACTGGGGTTGGGGTTGACCTGGAGAGCAGATATGGGAACACTACCAGCTGTGATACTTAGAGACAGCCACAGCAAAAGCAGCTGCAACAATCCAAGTGTTTTCCCCACCCAGAAATTGTAAGGGAATTAGATGACTGGCTAGAAAGAGATTTCAGGGGATCCCTATGCAGACCCTGGGTGAATGATGAGGAACTGGCTGGTAATTTTTTACTCACTTCCACATTAAATAGACAGCAAGAGCCCTAGTTCTTGTGAAAAGGGAAGAGAAGAGAACCAGGACTTGTGGTCCCTAATGAATAGGAGCACTACATAAGTAAAAAACGGAACGTGGAGCAAGAGAGCAGTGTCCATACCTTTCTCCAAATCATGCCACCTTGGAAGTTTGGAAAAATTACAGACCTCCAGAATTAGCTGTGAAAACAGCAGGCAAAAATGTCTGACTCTTGGGACAGTGACATGAATCTACGGAGAACAGAACCCAATTCTAAAAAAGATCAAAGAAAAGAAATACAGTGGAAAAATGAATGTACAACAATCTTGATCATAAGAAGTCATTGTGACAAATGAGAAATAACAATTTGATATAAAAGGCACAAAAAATATGAAGAACATACTTCTTACAAAAGTACAGCTGGCCAAATGGAAAAACTCACTAAACCTCACTGAAAAAAATAATTCCTTAAAATCAGAATTGGTCAAGTGCAGGCTAATGACCTCATGAGATATCAAGAAAGAATAAAATAAAATTTTGAAAAATGAAAATATAGAAGAAAACATTGACCTAGAAAATAGATTCAGAGCAGGCTAATGACCTCATGAGATATCAAGAAAGAATAAAATAAAATTTTGAAAAATGAAAATATAGAAGAAAACATTGACCTAGAAAATAGATTCAGAGCAGGCTAATGACCTCATGAGATATCAAGAAAGAATAAAATAAAATTTTGAAAAATGAAAATATAGAAGAAAACATTGACCTGGAAAATAGATTCAGAAAAGATAGGTTAAAATTATTGAACTACCTGAAAGCCATGATCAAAAAAAGATGTATAGTCTTAACATGTAAAGTAATCATGAAGAAAATCTGAAATAGTAATTGAAAGAATTCACTGATCGCCTCCTGAAAGAAATCTCAAAATGAAAATTCCCGGGAATAGTACTATCTGGACTCAGATGCTTTCTAACTGTAACCTCTGGCAAGGCACTCAACCCTATTTCCCTCAGTTTTGTCATCCATACGATGAATGGAGAAGAAAATGGCAAACTACTCTAGTATCTTTGTCAAGTCAAACCCAAACATGATCACAAAGAGATAGATACAACTTGATTGAATGAACAACAACAACATGATAAAGGAGGAGAGGGCTTACATTATGATACTCTGAAAGACAAAAAAAACGAGGATTATAATCAAGAATAATCTATCTAGCAAACCTGAGTATAATCATTCTGGGATGGAGGAGGAGGAAGAAAGGATGACATCTAATGAAATGAGAACTTTCAAGCATTCCTAATAGAGATCAGAACTGAATAGAAAATTTGGCATTCAAACACAAGAGAAGAATAAAAGAGTAAACATGAAAGAGACCTCATCAGAGATAAAGTTAAACAGTTTCCATTCCTATATAGGAAAATAATTGATATGACTCCTAACATCTTTATCATTATTAGAGCTTTCAGATGGATTTTATATAAAGGGTATGATGTGAGTTGATTACATTAGAATGATTTCTTCACCCTCCCAAAAAAATGTAAAAGGGGAAAAGAGAAATGAAAAGGGGGAAAAGGAAAGTATAATCAGAATAAATCTTCTAATGTAAAAGAGGTGCATAAAGAAGAGTATTTACAAAGGAAGAAGGAAATAAGGGGTGGCCAATACAAATCATACTATCATCTGAACTGGTTCAAAGAAGGAAATTACATATATGTGTGTGTGTGTGTGTGTGTGTGTGTGTGTGTGTATATACATATATATGGTGTATTTGTACATATGCACATATGTATGTGTGTATAGATCTATGTGTATGTATTGTGTGTGTGTATACAGAGAGAGAGAGAGGGAGAGAGAGAGAGAGAGAGAGAGAGAGAGAGAGAGAGAAAGAGAGAGAGAGAGAGAAATTACTTTGCAGAACTCTGTAGTCCATTGTACTTTTAACAAGAGATTGAAAATGGCCTAGGATAATATACCAAAAGTTTAAGATCTTATTTCAAGGAAATAAGAAGTTTTATGTTAACTTGTTAACTAATTTTATGATATTATAATATTGCATTAACAGAATAGATAAAATTATTTTAATATAAATGCTTGTATTAATTTTCCTCTGAAAATTCCTAATTTCTATACTTAACCTGATTTTCTTACATAATTTTCATTAGAGATATTTTTGTTTAATGAAGATACTGACATAGTTATATAAACAAACATCTTAAATACCTTTTTCTAAATTACTATCCAACCCATTTCCATATCAATGTGTTATCCAGTATTGTTTCTTCTGAATATATTAAAAGCATTAACACAAAAATTGTGAATGTACTTATACTGATCTGTGCCTTTTAAAAATATTTTATAGTTTCCATTTCCTTCTTCCATTTCCTGATAAAAGTCATTTTCTTTCTTTTCTTAATAGCTAGGATGCTATCCATTCAAATCAGCAAAAAGGTTTTTTTAATTGTTAATCTTCTTTCTCAAATAATTCCTGGGGAGTTACATACAATGCAAGATATTAATCATATTACTCTTACATTGCAACAAATCGAGCTGTAGTTACAAATTTTAACCATGTCAGAATCTCAAATATCAAAATAGAGCATATATATGTGTGT
Organism: Macrotis lagotis; assembly: GCF_037893015.1. Taxonomy (NCBI): domain Eukaryota; kingdom Metazoa; phylum Chordata; class Mammalia; order Peramelemorphia; family Peramelidae; genus Macrotis; species Macrotis lagotis. The sequence goes on along the minus strand of NC_133664.1, from coordinate 193,008,276 downwards.
TTATCTCTCTCTCTCTCTCTATTATATATATTATATATATATATATATATATATATATATGAAAATGGAAGGTGAACAATCAGACTTTCACAAATGATTTCCTATAGAATATTTCATAGCTATACCAGTGAAGGAAAGGAATAATGAATAAAATGTATTTAATGTTTTCATATAAGATTAATTTGTATGTTCTATCAAAATGACAATTTTGTTCAAAAATCTTCTAAAAATCAATAAATAAGGCATGAAGAGAGATAGACTATCTCACCAAAAAAATAGAAAAGACACAAATCAAGAGAGAGTGACAGAGACTATCTCTGTCAATAAAAAAATCACAATTACAAGAAACATACCTACAAATTATATTGTTCCTAAAGGAACTATACACATCAAAAATATCAAAACAAAAAATATATATCTATATATATATATATATGTATGTATATCAAATATATTGAACCACAGACACTGAAAATATCAAGGCTAAATATATAGGGGCAGTTAGGTGGTATAATGAATAGAGCACTGACCCTGGAGTCAGGAGAACCTGAGTTCAAATCTAGCCTCAGACATTTGATACTTACTAGCCATGTGACCCTGGAAAAGTAGCTTAACTTTGATTGTCTCACCAAAAACAAATTTCACAGAATCTAAATTCATAAAGGAAAAGTTGAATGACAAAAATACATAGACAGCAACAAAATAATTGTAGAGGACTTTTCACTCTTGAAGTTGGACAAACAAAAAAGGAAAATAAAAGAAAATAGAAAACTGAACAAACTGGATAAGTTAAAGCTGAAATACTTGGTGTCTTCCGAATGAGAATATTGAAGAATGCACATATTTCTCATAAGACAATGGTACCCCCTGTAGAAATAAAAGATAGGTTATGACACAGATCACAACACAATTTCTAAAAAGCATATTGGGAACACAAGCAAAATATTTGGAAATGGAAACAATAAAGTTATCCTGAATAATGAGTTGATAAAAGAAAACAATAGAAACAATTAAAAGCTTTGTGAAAGATAGTGATAGTGAAACAAAACGCCAGATTTTTAAACAACTCTTAGAGGAAAAATTGTGTATTTGAAGATGTACATTAACAAAACAGAAAAAGGAGTTGGATGAATTGAGTCTTTTTCAAAGTGAACAATCTGAAATCACAACTAACAGAAATCAAAGATTATAAGAAACTACTGTACTCAAGTACATAAAATAAAACTGAAAATTTAAGGTAATGGAGAACTACAAACAAAATGTAAAAATCATCAAATTAACATGATACTTAATAAAGATCCTCCTAAGGGTGTTTTGCTCCTTTTACTAGGCTGAATTGCCTACTCTGTGGTTAACAATATTAATCAAACTTGAACTTGGAGAAGAATTGAAAAAATATTCCCCCCTTTCTTTGTGGAGGTAAAGTCCTATGAGTACAAATTATTATCTCTCAGATTTAATCTGCAGTGGCTTTTGACAATTTTTCTACTTTAATTTTTAGTCTTTTTTTTAATGAGGGTTGCTTACTGGGAATAAATATATTTAGAAATTAAAAACTGTACAAAAACAAAATATATCAATAAAATTAGATTAAAAGAAAACAAAAGGGGTCAAAACACCACTCTTCCTGATTTCTAAACCATTAAACATAATAAAGTATGGATTAAAAATTCAATTACTTTCTTCAAAAAAGGTAAAATAAGAATTAAACTTTTTTATTTAATAGTTTCCATATTAGAATATTTTGAAGATTAGGATATATTAAGTAGTAAAATTATGAAAAGAAAAACTAAGAATAAAGCTTTAAAAGCTTGAAATTCTGAAATAAATATTCAGAGTTCATGAATTAATTGAATTGTTCTGAAAAGTTATATATTCTACCATCTAAGAAAAAACAGTGAGATGCATATTGTTCTCTAGTAAGGAACCGCTAAATGCCTTACTTCTTTTACCCTTTCTTTTTGTTTGACAAGGTAATAAAATCTTAGACTATATGCATTTCTTGGTTGAATGTCACCTGAATAGTCACTTATTTCCATTCTTTGATTACTATGTAATTTTAGCACCTGGGAAACCTGCACTCATAGATAGGTCATTTAAAAAAGCTGTCCTTGATTTAAGGTCCATATAAACAGAAACTATGAGTTCAAACTGATGAATGTAATTTTCCTAGTTAGACAGAATACATAATTGGTTCAAATCAAAAGCATTTAATGAAACAGCATAGAGTACATTTTCTCTAAAACCCGTTGCTTCCTCTCTCATGATACAAGCAAAATGAGTATCAAGAATGAACTTGAGAATTATAAAAGGAATACACATGAAGGGAACACTTGAGGACTGGGAACATTTGTGAATATACCGACACATACAGAACATATGTGCACAGGACATATGTGAAAATCAGTCAGCTAATCAATAAGCAGTATTAAGTATCTACAATATGTCAAACATTATTCTAGGCCCTGGGAATATAAATAAAACAATCTCTAGCCTCAGAAATTGTTTGCATTCTATTAAAGGAACCAACAAGTACTTAAATAAATATAAACAGAATAAACATATACAAGATAAAAACAAAGAAAAATAGTTAAATACAGAGTAATCTGAGAAGGAAGCAGGGAAGGAAGGCTTTGTGTGAGAGTCTATTCTTTCCCTTTATCTTAAAGAAAACAAGAGAATCTATGAGGTGGAGATAATGAAGAGGAATATTCCAGGCATGGAATACAACTAATGCAAAAGTCTAGAAATGGATCATAGAATGTAAGAAACAGAGAGAAAGCAATTTTGTTGGGTAGTTTAGTGTGGGAAAGGGATTAATGGATAATGAAACTTGAAAGATAAACTGGGACCATATTGTAAAGATCTTTGATATCTAAACAAAGAAATCTGTATTTTTACTAGATGCAATAAGGAACAATAGGAATTGTTTTGATTGGGGGGAGGGAAGACATTAGAAGCTCTTGGGAGTATTTAGGTGAAAGATGATGAGGACCTGATATAAGACAATAGATGTGTGCATGAAGATAAGGTCATCTTAAGAGATATGAAAATAAAGAGGTTAAAATATAGGAATGAGCAGGATATGAGGAATAAGGGAGAGTCAAGATATTGCCAAAGTTATGAACCTGGGAAACTGGAAGAATGGAAATGCCTTGAGTAAAATAGGGAAGTTCAGTAGAGTGGTAGGTTTGGAGGGAAAGACAATGAGCCTCAATTTTACTTGGGGCATTCAATCTGAGCTTTCTACTAGGCAATTCCTAATGCAGAACTAGAGCTCAGAGGAGAAAAGTTAAATATATAAATCTTAATGTAATTTGCATAGAGATGATAATTTGAAATACAGGAACTGATGAGGTCACTGAGAGAGCATAAAAAGGAAAGAAGTCAAGGAACAAATCTGGGGATACACTCGATGTTAGGGGGCATTATTATTTGTATAATGAGTAAGCAAAACAGATTTATAAAGCACATGCATACACACACACACACACACACACACACACACACACACACGTCTCCTGGAGGATGAAAATGCCAAATGCGACATAGAGGAAAAGAAGGATAAAGACTAAGAAAAGATCATTAAGCTTTAACAATCAGGAGAATATTAGTAACTCTGGATAGAACAGTTCTTTGTTTCCAGGTGTTGCCCATGGATATATTTTTCCCTCCTTTATATTAAGGTGTTTGGATAAAACAGTTCTAATTAAATGATGAAATAGGAAACCAAATTGCAAAGGTTTGAAGCATTAGTAAAAGGAGGAATGACAAATAGTGTAGAAATCTACCCCCAGAGTTTGATGAAAAAAGAAGAGATAAGATATATATAGCATCCTGAGGGCTTAGTGAAGTATTTTTTAGATAAGGAGAGTTGGGCATGCTTAAAGACAGCAGTAAAGCAGATAGGCAGGGGATGAAAATTAGCTCCAGAAACTATAACCTGATGGAAAAAAATGATAGGAAATGTGGACAAGAGTGGTTAGCTGTAGGCAAGAGGAGGACCACTTTATTATCAAAGATTGGAGTAAAAGAAAAGAGTAGGAAACAATGACAAGAAATTTTTAGATAAAGAGAAAAGGAAAACAGGAAGATTATATCAAATGGTCTAAATATTCTCAAGAAAGAAATAAACTGAGAGGATTAAATGAAGGAGAGTCATGGGAGACTTGAAAAGAAAAATTTTCTAATTATTTTTAAGGACAATAGGGTATAGAGTCAGCTAAATAGAAATAAATTACTTTTATGCTAAAAAAATGATTCTTTTAAAAAATTTATTTATTTATTTTCATCCATTTGTACATGCATATTTCCAAGTTACAAAATTTCCCTCCGCCCCTTCATTCCTACCTCCCTCTCCTCAGCAAGGAATAATCAGGTTTGCATTTTACATATATACTTTGTTAAACACATTTACAAATTAGTAATTTTTGGCATGAGGAATTAGGATTAACAGAAAGATAGCAGATAAGAGACAGTATAATATAAGAGATAATTTTTATAAAAGGTTCATCAGATTCAGAAGGGATTTTTTCTGTGTTTTGTTTATTTTTCTTCCTCTGGTTGGAGATAATATAGACCATAACCAGTTAAATACAACTGTCTTAGCTCTCTGGACTGTCGAAAGGAGTTGCTTCCATCAAGGTTGTTCATCTCATAATGTTAATGTGTACATTGTTCTCTCTACTCCCTTCATTCAGCGTCAGATCCCTTAAGTCACTCCATGCTTCTCTAGAGTTCAACCATTTATGGTTTCTTATAGAACAATAATATTCCATAATATTCATGTACCATAACTTGTTTAGCCTTTCCCCAATTGATGGGCATTCCCTCAATTTCCAGTTCTTTGCCACCACAAAAAGAGCTGCTATGAATATTTTGGAACATGTAGGACTTTTACCATTTTTTTACAATTTCTTCTGGATATACTCCTTAAAATTGGAATTGCTGGGTCAAAGGGTATGAATAGTTTTATTGCATTTTGGGCATAGTTCCATATTGCTCTCCAGAAAGGTTGGATTCATTCACAACTCCACCAGCAATGCATCAATGTCCCAATCCTCCTACAACCTTTCCAACATTGATCATCTTTCCTTTCTTTCATTTGGGCTAATCTGATACATGTTAGATGATACTTCATTGTTGTTTTAATTTGCATTTCTTTCATCAATAGTGATTTGGAACATTTTTTCATATGATTACATGTAGTTTTAATTTCTTCATTTGAAAACTGTTCATATCCTTTAACCATTTATCAATTGGGAAAGAAAGAAAGAGAGAGAGAGAGAGAGAGAGAGAGAGAGAGAGAGAGAAAGTCTCACAGTTCCCAGAATCTTAGCCTCTGAGTTTGAAACTCTGGAAACATAAACTAGCCAGCCATCTAATTAAAACCTCCAATATCTAGTCTTTTGAGCCTACTTTTTGTTAGCTGCATCCACACCTTTGTCTCAAACTACTCTTTGGTTTAAGATTTGAAAATCCTTGTGACTCTTGATTCCAAACCTGAATCCCCAGTATCAGAAATTTCCTTCTAACAAACCTCAAAAGGGCTATCTGGATCTGAGGAAAGTTAAAATTTGATGGAAGCTCTTCTTGTATTACGATAGATAACCAGATTAATTTATATAAATATTTTATAGATTTAATTTATATAATTTATATAAGTATTTTATAGATTTAATTGTTTCAAAGTCATAATGAGGCTCTAGGATCACTTTTATATGCATAAGAAAAGGCTAGGGATGTTATAAGGCAAGTAGAAGAGACCATCTTCTTTTCCTCTTTTTCCTCTATTAGCTTAGCTTAACTTTTAGCTTGTCTGTGCATTTTCTCTGCCTAGTCATCTACATGGGAGAATGGAGAAGGTATTGTTTAAAACCTATGGAACCCTAATCCCCAGTTATTTGATAGTTATTAGATAAGTAATTATTATGTAATTTATTGTGTGGTCTCCAAAAATTAAAATTGGGAAGTATTTGGAATGACCTTGATAAGGTGGGTTTTTGGGCTTTTTTAGGTTTTTGCAAGGCAATGGGGTTAAGTGGCTTACCCAAGGCCACACAGCTAGGTAATTATTAAGTGTCTGAGGTCAAATTTGAACTCAGGTACTACTGACTCCAGGGCCGGTGCTTTTATCCACTGTGCCACCTAGCTGCCCAATAAAGTGTTTAAGTAAGGTTTTGAACTGAGGGATCCAAGCCTATGATCCAGGGAGAAGAGTTCAAGCAGTAGATCTTGCCTTAGAGTATTAGCTATCTTATGGGATGCTACTCCTTTTCTTTTTAAAAAAAAAGTTATATATTAATTTTTTCAACATTTTCAACTGTGGAGATGAGAAACTTCTTTAGTCAAAATCTGAAGGAAATAAGACAGGAGAAGCCAAGAAGAAGGTTTTTGTTGGTTCCCAAATAAGAGTTTCTATCTTTTCTAAAAGAACTTGACAGTTGTGGAAGAGGCTACAGACCTTAAGGGCGGGGGGGGGGGGGAATTCATGTCAGCAGCTACTCTTTTCAGAAGAACAAATAAAAAGGGTTCCAGCTGAACCAGAAACTGGAGTTGACAAAGACCTTATTGTTAAACAACATCCAAAGGACACTAGTGGAGTAGTATCTAATGATGAACTTCTGCGGAGCAGAGTAAGAACCCTCTGAACAGTTTCCAGTGAATACTAGAGAACCAGTCCATGATCTCTAGTAAAGAGTAAAAGATCAATAGGGGAGAAGGCCTAGTTCAATTAATATAATGACATAATTTAAAAAGTGGTCTGACTGTAAGTTTTCAGTTTGGGAGGTATGAACTGTCTCTTCATAGACAGTAACCTAGTTTTCACACTATTGTTACATCTATTTGTAAGAAAGCCCCAAGTTGAATAGGGTAAAAGCTGTGTTTCTTAGTATTATTAGTTCATTAAATGATTTTGCTTTGAATGAAATAAGTCATTTAGCTGACTATTATAAAGATAAAATATTGGTGTAGTCTCAAAAACCACGGTTTTAGGAAATGAAAACTCACAATGCACATTTAACCTGCAATCCTGCAAGTTTCCTGAAGGACCTATCCTGTGAACAGAGGTGTGCCCTTAGATAACACATAAGCTGAGTGTTTTCTATGAGCCAGACACTGGTCTAGAAACTGGAAATGCAAAAATAATATTTTAAATTCTTCCTATTCTCAAAGAAGTTGTATTCTACTCAAGGAAATAATTAGAAATAACTCAAATCACCTATCACTGCTTTATTGTACTCCCTACCAGATTTGTGATCTGTTTACCAAACTCTTCATTTATTTCTTTTATGTTCGTTTTATCTCTAGTAAGCTTCAATGACAAAATGGCTTATACTTCCATTAATTTTCACCCAAAAGTTATGTATCATGATTCCTTCCTCTGGTTCATGTATTTCCTTACATGAGCATATTTATTTAATATGTAATACTTTAGCCCCAACCCACATTTATATCTTCTTTTTATCCTTTGCCTAACCATCCAAGTCATGTCACAAATTAACACAACATTAATGATGATAAAGAACATGATAACAATAGTAATAATAGCCTTTCTATAGTCCTTACTACAGGCCAGGCATTGTCCTAATCACTTCACAAATATCATTTTAGCTTTACCTCAACCTGTAAGGTGGGTGCTATTTTTATTCTTATTTTATATGTGAGGAACTGAGACAAACAGAAGTTAAGTGACTTGCCCAGGATCACACAGCTAATAAATGTCTGCAACCAGATTTAAAACCAGATTTTCCTGACTACAGGCCAATAGCTTTATCCATTACATCACTTGCTGCTTCAGTAAAATATAATGTGTGACAAAGTAGAGATTTTCACACTCTAGGTCAAAAGTTTTATCCCATTGAGTCATAATATCTGTAATTCAAATTTGACTTCATGATTAGGATCTCTATTTCATTTGGTTTTCATACTTTATGGATTGATGTATAGACATCTGAGGTCCTGGATTAGACGACTGACTTCTATCCTGGGTTTTTTATTTATCCTGTGAATTTCAGGGCATCCTTACTGCTATTCTTCCTATAGTATAGCTTTCCCCTAAGGCATCTAACTTGGAGTCTTACCTAAGTAGTTCTCTCTCTATCTCTCCCTGAACCTAAGACCTTCTCTTCCCCCACAGCCTCTTTCTATTTTAATGTCCCTCTGATTATATATTGCAAGAATCTAGACAAAAACAGACTTACTAGTCCTTATTAGTCCTTCACAAGACTTCATGTCCAAGAACTAGTGATTCATATATCATACATTCTGATCATGCTACATCCTTTTCAGAAAGAACTTAATTCTTGTAACTTAGCTACAAGGTTTTAACAGATCTTCATCCCTTTCTCTTCTGTATTTTTTTCATCTAACTTGACAGAAGTGAAGTCTCCTCTCTGCCTCTTTAATATATGATTCCTTCTCCTACTAGCTGGTCTTTAATTTGTTATTAAAGACTATTTCATTTTCCCTAATATCTTGGAGAGTACTGAGTCAGTCTTTGAACCCTTTGACCTTCTTTTCTGGGAGGGAGATAAGCTTATTCTGTAGTCAGAAATCATAGTCTCTTGTCTGGAGGAGAAATATGAAAATCACATACTCTGGAGATCTCTGCACCATTTTTTCATATCTCTGATATGAAAATGCTGAAATTCATGTCCTCAGGTCTAGTCATTTATTTTTGTAACATCTTCATTTCTGTTGTTGAAGGAAAGGTAAAGGGGAAGAGGAAAGGGAATAAGCATTAATTAAGTACCTACTATTTACCTGCCACCATGCTAAGCTATTTACAAATATTACCTTATTAATATGACTTAAGTCATATTGAGTCATATTAATCACAGTTATAGTCACCCCTTCTAAAGAATTTTAATATTTTAAAAATAAAATAATTTTCTTCAAAATCCAGCAAGATCTCAATGTATTAGCAAATGTTTAACAATCAGATATCTGAGAGGGGAGAGAAATAATGTGTGAATTGTACTCTTTTAAATCTAAGCTATATTATTGAAGACAATTAAGTAGCTCAGTGGATAGAGGCAGGAAGACATCCTCCTGAGTCCAAATAGGGCCATGTGACCCTAGGTAATTCACTTAACCCTGTTTGCCTCAGTTCCTTCATCTATAAAATGGGTTAGAGTATGGCACATTTCTCCAGTATCTTTGCCAAGAAAACCCTGAATGGGGGCACAAAAATTAGACACAACTGAAAATAACTAAACAATAACTATATTATTAATATTTTTCTCCATTACTTTCTCAGAATAAAATAATAAATCAAGCCCTAATTTGTAGTATTTGCTTATTTTTGAGGTCCAAATGATCATACTGACATTTTAGAAATTGGTTTATGAACCAGTATGAGCCAACTCTAGCATTTCACTGATATACTTATATTACCCTAGCTACCCAGATGGCACAGTGGATTGAGTTCAGAATTAGGAGTCAGGAAGAGCTAATATCAAATCCTGCTTTAGCCACTCCCTGGCTTTGTGACTCAATACAAGTCCCTTGATCTCCCTATGACTCAGTTTTCTTATCTGCAAAATGAAGATAATATTATTTGATCAAAGAAATCAACCTATGTAAAGTGCTTTTTAAAAATTAAAGCACTATATAAATCCTAGTTATTGTCATTATCTTCATTTTATGATTGTAGTGCTCAATTCCAACTCAGGATTCCACAGTATTCCTTGTTACATGCAAACCTGAATGAAGATTTGTAATGATCTTCTGGTCCATGAATTAGATCTGTGGTGCTGTGTTGGTAGCAATATGGCCTTGATGTTAGAACAAAGGTCATAAGGAAATATGGGATGATCATTAAAAAATAAGAATGTTTTGAATACAAAATTGTATATTTTGTATATTTCTTGCATATTTCTCTAGAAATCAACTGATCATAGACTATAGATGTTCGAATTTCACTTAGAAATCATCTATATTCACCCCCACTCTTCCTTCTATTCTACTAGTGAAGAAACTGAGACACAAAGGAGTTACAATTTACCCAAAGTTATACAGGTAGAAATGAGAAGTTAACTTAGATCTTACTATTTATACTATGTACTTTCTACTACACCATTGTGAGTAACGGTAATAAGAAACCAGACATCAAAAAGTGGTGCAGCAAAGGAAAAAAGGGGAGGAGGGGGGTGCAATGCAATTATCTAAGATTGGATTAGATTTCCATAGTTTTTGAGTTTCCTGGGGTTTTGAGAATGATGGTATAGCTCAGTTTTCTATTTGAATTCTCAGGCAGTTTTAGATCCTAGCAACAGAGACTAGAAATTTTAAATTCAGGCATCAATTTCTCCTTCTTAGCAATGTTAGCCTTTGAGAATTTTTTTTTCATTCCACAATCCCCTTCTCCAGAAATAGCTTTGAGCTATGTCATCAACATTGAAAATTTACTTGGTACAACATCTTCCCTCTCAAATAATCTTAGCTAATTTATTAGGGAAATCACTGGCTTCCTTCTCATCAGCACTTGCTTTCTCCTTCCCCCTTATGTAATGCAAATTAAATCTTTCTTTATTACAAGAAAACTAATCCTCCTTGTCTGGAATATTTTATCCAAGGGTCCTTTACTTTTACTGCTTGTTTGTTTTCCTAGAAAAATCCATAAATCCTTACCCTGTAGTATTATAGGTTATAGGGGTAATAGTAATAATAATAACCCACATTCTACATCTCCTTGGGGTTTTGATTGCATTTTAAGCCCATTTTGCAGATGAGGATATTGATAGAAAAATTAAATGACTTAGAGAACATTATAAATGATTTAAGTATCAGAGCTGGGATTCAAATCTTGGGTCTTCTGACTTCGGGTGGTATATTCTTTCAATACACAAATAGTAGCATGATGTCCAAACAATAAGAAATTTCTCCACATGAGAAATGACTTTTACCTCTCCTGTTATTCTAGATTATGTTGGAGTAGCAAGTTTATTTTCCTTAATAATTCTGACCTTAACTATAATTCTTCCACTAGAAAGTCTTCCCCAATGCTTCACAATACTATAGAGCTGAACTATAAACTCCAAAAGGTCTCTATATAAAAAATGTCAAGTACTGACACAAGTCTTTGGGTCAATCATCTTAGAATAAGTGTGACTAGGTTTGGAAATATTTATTACCAAAAGGTTGGCCATAATGGAATGATGTTTTAGCCACAGACATCTTTAAAAAGAATAGAGTGAAATATGAATTCTTTGAAAACAGGGACTTCTGATAGATAGATAGATAGACAGACAGACAGACAGATGGATAGATAGATATAGATATGTGTATATGTATATGAACCTATACAATGGAAATCTGTGTGCATGTACAAATGTATGTATATATATTATATAAACATATATAATATAAATACATATAATCTTTCTTTGTGTATATATTTATGCACATATTCATTTAAGTAAATATTTTAAAATATGGGAACTCAAAGCACCATTGTTTCTTCATTCAGCCTGAAAAAGAAATATAGACAGGAAAGTTTCTCATAAAATTACAATGTAAAAATCTGAATCCATGAAGGGAATAAAAATGTTATGTTCTATTCTCCCAGGGCTGAGGATGGGTTGGGTTGAGGATGATGGCAGAACCTTCATAAACTTGGAAGGGGAAAGAACCTCAAAAGTTATATCTCAGAGTTGGTGTAGGGGAAGGAAGGGAAAAGGGATAGAATTTGGAATGCAAAATTTTTTAAAATCTTAAAAATTATTTTAATATGCAATTGGGGAGTTTTTAAAAAGAGTATCCAGAGGAAGACAAATAAGTTCTTACAGTACTTTTGGGGTAGGATGATGGAAAGTTTGTATAGTCCAATTTTTGACAAGCAAGTTTCTACTGTGACTAGTAGAATCTGGTCTTGTCTTTGTTACTATTATGGAAAAGAGGAGAGGGCATGTCTGCCATCATCTATTTAGACAAGTTTAATGGATGGACTAGGTAAAGTTGAATAATGAAGAATAAGTGTTAATTAAGCTTATTCATAAGAGAATAGCAGTGGAATTTAAAAGCAATGAAATTTGAAGACTATCTTTAATAATAATAGCAATATGAAAAATCTACTTAATTTTCTTTTTCTTTTCTTTTCTTTTTTTTTATAAGTTTTTGCAAGGCAGTGGGGTTAAGTGGCTTGCTCAAGGCCACACAGCTAGGTAATTATTAAGTGTCTGAGGCCGGATTTGAATTAAGATACTCCTGATTCCAGGGCCGGTGCTCTGTCCACTGTGCCACCTGGCCTCCCTACTTTATTTTCAAATGTCATTTCCCTTAAATTTAGAAGCAACCCAACCACAAATCTTGGTCCACACATCTGTATCCCAAGTTTGTCCAAAGTTTGTTACTCTGTTTCTTAACCTTAACTGCAATTCTTTTACTAGAATATCTTCCTCCAATACTTCATAACTCTATAGAGCTGAACTTATGTTTCCCAAAGACTATTTTCATGGAGTATAAACAACAACAGGCCTCTATACAAAAAACTACAAGTACTGACGCAACAAGTCTCTGGGTCAGTCATCTTAGAACATGTCTAAGTTTGGAAATCTCTATTACCAAAAGGTTGGTAATTAAAGCTTCCTACCTTTGCAAATCTATCTTTTATCCAGTTTACTAAAATTTTTGTCTCTGCCCCAACCATCTTAGAAATCTTAGAAATTAGTTTTGGTCATGGAAGTTTAGGGTGAGAGATTGTGAGTAAATCAGTAGAAAACTGCTTAAAATGACTAGAAAAGGAATTTTTTTAAAAGTGAATTGGTAATATTAAATAATTTTCTTTTTTGTTTTTCTTAAATTGAGCTGCTTCCTCCACATGATAGCTATATAGCATAAAGTTAGTCAATAATTACTATGTGTCAGACATTATTTGCCAGCCCTGTTGGACTGATTTGACTAAAGAATAAAACTCATATCTATACATATTTTATAATATAAAAGAAGGGCTAAGAAAATATGCTTCAAATAAAATTTTCCTAGTCTACCTTTGTGACCTTCTTATAGTAACTATTTCCAAGGAATATAGTTAAAATGCATTCATGATTTTAAAATATCAGACATTTTAGTAACCACTGTAGATTAATCCTGAGTATAATTGTGTTTAATAGGTTATTCTCTTTTTATGAATAATTTATGAGAATTCACAAGCAAGTTTTTCTATTTAAATATTCTTTCAATTGCAGGAGAACATAGATTTTTAATAGGAATTATCTGAGGGTGATTTAAATATGATAAGGCCATCAGAAACCCGAACCCAATGCCAAAAACAAACTATCACCAATTGCAATTCTCAAATTCTGACTAGCCAACCATGAATATGATCTCTTCATAAAATATTTGTGCATGGTCCTTGAAGTGAGAGAAAATGACAATGGGATGATCTGTTGACTCTTGTAATATGAGACAGAAGAAAGCTAGGCACAGTTTAGCTATCAAAAGATTAGTTCCTGCAAGATAACATAATGGAGGGACAGCTAGGTCGCACAGTAGATAGAGCACTGGCCCTGGATCAGGAGAACCTGAGTTCAAATCTGACCTCAGACACATAATAATTACCTAGCTGTGTGACCTTGGATAAGTCACTTAACCCCATTGCCTTGACCCCCCCCCCAAAAAAAAAACAAGATAGCATAATGGATCATTTAGTTGTGTTATGTTGAGCAAGTCACTTTATAGCTTGATGATGGTTCCCTAATCTGTAAATTAATAATCTTGTATTTTCCTAAGTAAACTAATTCTACTACTTATCACACTTTCCTGAGGAAAAATACTTTGCAAAGTATAAGCACTTTATAACAGTGTGTGATAAAAATAAGGATGAGGTCATAGGAATTCTGCCAGATTATCTCTAAGGTACTTTCAAGTCTTAAGATTTTATGAACTTGTACAATTCATCTCCTGAATTTCACTTAGATGATATCCAGTTTGATTTCCACATCAGTGCTAGCATTGTTTCTTTCTTTATAACCATTCAGTCCATATTTCTACTTGTGATCTCATGTGGAGGCAGAACCACAGTTTGCATTCCCTAGTTTTAAAGATATAGTTCTCAATACAATAAAAAATTCCATAAATGGTTCCTCAAGAAAAGGACAAAAAAAACATAAAACATTAACATTTGGTATCGATATAATGTTACAGAATAAGCAAAATATTTCCTATAGTTTCACCATATTCATTCCCCTCAATTCTGTAAAGAGACTCTTTGACTATTATTATCTTAATAAGACAAAAAAAGGAGAAAGAAACCCAAGAAACCAGATGACCTCCTTTTAACCATATAACTAGAAAGTATCAAAGGGAGGATTTGAAGGCAAATCTTAAAAAAAGATAACACAATAGCTTGAGAAAGTCAATCTTCCTCAAATCAGTTTAGATGATCTTTAAAGTTACAAGTAAAATGCAAACCAGTAGCCTTGTGATAACATTTATTATAGCTAAAGTTTTACCTCCATCCCCAAAGAAATGGTTGCTGTTCTATAAAAACAGAATTATACCTTTACCTAATGGTGAAAGACCAAGAACAAGATGTGGGTATGTTGTAAATCCCAATTTTTTTCTGATCTTTGCCCCATACATTCCAATCCCCCGAGTCACATTATATTATTTTTAATGTATTGAAAAAAATTTGACTTTCTCCTAGGAACTGTTATAATCCCTTCCCTGCTGTCATTCATTTTCAAAAATACAATTTCAATCTGTATACTGCTATTCAAATTCAAGGAAACCTGTAATAATTCAAAGGAGCAGCATCCCATTACAAACAAATAGATTCAGACATCCTTTGGTTCCCTGTGTAGTAGAGAGAGAGAGAGAGAGAGAGAGAGAGAGAGAGAGAGAGAGATGGGGAGGTAGGCAGATACATACATACATACATACATACATCTATATTAATACTATGATCTTTGCATTTAGGCTTTTCATCATTGAAATATATTTGTAAGCATGAAATTTTTCCAATCTTTGTAATTTTCTAAGAAATAGAAATATGGAAAGGACAGTTATTTCTGAATCTTTTTTTCCTAATACCTCAGACTGAGATTGCCAATCTTTCGCATTTCCAACTACCTTTTTTATGTAAATAAGTTTAGCTAATGTTTATACTTTCAATTCAAAGGTCTCAGTTCCTGAATCAATTAAGTGATTGTAATTTCTCTGTGGCATAGGTGAACTGGATTTTTCTTTTTGCAAAGTAATGGGGTTAAGTGACTTACCCAAGGTCACACAGGTAATTATTAAGTGTCTGGGCCAGATTTGAATTCAGGTCTTCCTGACTCCAAGACTGGTGCTCTATCTTCTGCATCACCTAGTTGTCCCTGGATTTTCTATTCTTAAAAACAGTGAACCTCCCACCCATTATGACCATATTTCCTGAAAGTCAACCTGGCAAGCTTCTGCTACCTCTGTGATTCACTGTGATCTTTAACCTGGATTCTTCCCCCCCCCTTCCTTCCCTGAAAATTCCATCTTTACTAAGACAAATAACTGAATTTTGTGATCTTTACCTCTCCCTCCTCTTTCCTCTTCTACTTGGACTCACTAGAATTTTGTGAAGGATTCTCTGCCTTCTTTTACTGCATTAGTCTACTTCTTATCAAGACTCAGAGACTAAAATATGATCTCCAACCTCACAATTTCTCTTGTATTTGGCAACTTTCTTAAAAAAATTGAAGACAAAAAAAGGAGTAACTTCTTAACCAAATTGATCTTTGATGCATTATAAGATAAAAATTAATACATCCTTGCCTTATTTTATATACTGCTTTCAGAGAGGAAACAGAATCAGTTTTCTCCATAAAAGGGTCCTGAACTGAGGACCACACCCTACAACTATATTACAACTATATTTTTTGAAATTCAATCTGGGAAGCTTCAGCTACCAGTACATTCACTATGATCTTTAATGTGGATTTGATATGTTCTTTATTCCCCCTTTTCCCAGAGAATTCCACTTCTTTCTTAAGAAAACTGGCTTAAGGTTGACCTTCCTCTCTCTTCCACTTTTCACCACCACTCTCCCATCTAGACCAGTAATACATGTTTCACTCCAGGGTATCTGAATAATAAAATTGTCTTGAATTTCACATCCTCCACTTATGTCCAATTCTGATGCCTCAGCATGGTCTGTGGGTGATCCTGTGTCTTTCTTGAGAGAAGAGATTATTTTTTTCCTTTCCTTTGTATTCTCAAAACAAAGTCCTTGCACAAAGACATTTAATAAATGTTTCCTATCTTGAAAGTTATATCAATGAATCATAAATTTTGAAGAGTCCTAGTAAGTTACAAGGATTTCATGCACCACACTGAATTATGCATCTGCCACCTGAGGACCATTCAAGGTAAGTTTGAAGATGACCATCACCAAAGGGTTGATTACAGGGTGAAGGATTTTATTTTTTCTATTTTTATTGTTGTAGCAATTTATGAGCACTGACTGGTAAAATGTAAAGAAGTTGAAATTTGTGTATGTGAAGACATTATTTAGGAAACCACAAAACCTTGAAGCATAGTAATAAAAGTTAATATCATTTCAGTTTCTGAAAAATATTTTGAATATTAGGTTCCTCAAAAGTCCTAATCCAGACTATTTTTCTTTAAATATTTTCTCCTATATTCTTCCAAAGATACCATAATGTGCAAAATTCTATCATGATAGAATGGTAAAGCAAAACATACACTGTTAATTTTTAAAAAGAAACCAAAGAAATTAAATTCCAAATCACTGCTGCATTTACTCCTTTCTTTGCTTTTACTACGTCCTCTTTTTTCTAACACTGTGAGGCACTTCAGTAGGTACACGGAAATCCAACTGATAATAGTAGAAGTTATAGTGGGTGAGAAAGAGAAATAATGGGATAATAATGGAGGAATTGTGAGACATCCCCATCTTTCTTTCTCCTATATGCTCATCAAGAGATAAGAACTGATTCTTCTTTCCCTAATTGCTATTCTTTTGCAGAAAACTGAACTAAAAGCACGCAACTAAACAAAGTATTTCAGTATGGTGGTGTAGTATTTGCAAAATGTGAAAGGTTTTAATTTTATTCCCTTTTGAATTCCTGCATTATAAGTCCCCATTTAATTTGATTATCACTAATGAAAGTTAGGTATAGTTACCTTTAAGCACAAAACAAATATCTATTAATTGTCTACCAATCAGTTCAAAAATTTAACCTTAAAAGAAAAAGATATAAAAGTCAGTTTTATTATACAATTTATGTAATTGTAAGAAATTTCAACTAATTCATTATGAATTGGATTTATGCTTTTTTTACTCTAAAAAGAAAAGAAAATGAAAGAAACATAAGTATTTGATTATGTCTCATTACTGATAAGCAAAAGAAAACCAAAAGGATATTTCAGGACATGATGAAGTATATTGTGGGAAGATGCTGGACAGAATTTTCATTTAAACCAATCATTTCGTATTTTAAAAAAGCAGAAGACTGTCCTGTTGAAGTGACATGTGAGAAGTTGTCCTGAATATTTTCATCCACACTGAGTTTCAGAGACCTACAAGAGACATGAATATCTATTCTGAATTCAGTTTTGTCTGCAACTATTCATAATTTACTTTACTCTGATAGTTGGTGATGAGGTGATATAGTAGATAGAGCACTGGACCTGAAGTCCATAAGACTTGAGTTCAAATCCAGCCACAGATCTTTTAATAGTTATGTCACTATGGGAAAATCATTTAACCTTGACCTCCCTCAGTTTCCCAATTTGCAAAATGGTGCTAATAATAACACCTACTTTCCAAGGTTGTTGGTAGAATCAAATGGGATAATTTGTTTATAACACTTTGCAAACTTTAACATGTTATATAAATACTATTATTATTAGTTTTTCTTTGCTAAGAACTATGGAGATAGTTTCCTATCTTTGTTAGATATCCTAGGACTTACGTCATATAAAATGCAGAGTACAATTGTGTTTATAGAGCTTTACATTATTGATAAGTTGTGGGGAAAAAAACATTCCTTCTTGAGGTCCATGACAGTAGCTGAATTACTATAATATTGTAGGAGGGTTTGTTTGTTGATTTGTTGGAATTATTTTGTTTTGGTTTTTGGTTTTTCAATTCTACCTGAAATCACTAAAAGAATGAAGGAAATGAAGTAAATTATCTCTAGTTATCACACCTGCTGAAGTGGAGTTCAGAGAAAGTCATACACACACACACACACACACACACACACACACACACACACACACACACAGACACACACACGAACAATTTGCACTCTGAATTTTGTATGCTATAAGTCCTAGGATGTTAGGCCTTGAGATAGAAAACTACTCCTTAGCAATGATAATGACAATGACAAACTATTAATAATGTACAAAAAAACCACTTGCTGATAAAAAGTTGACATTAGCTAAAGAACCCTAGAAGTTATATCTATAAACCAGAGAACACTGATGCCTTCTTGGTGTTTTTATTTGCATTTGTGTGCCTTTTATCTCTTTGAATTCAAAGTTGTGTTAGCTCAGAATAGTTTTAGTAGTTAAAAAAAATCCTGTCGTGTCAAAGGGCTACACTTCACCTACTTATTTTACTAATTGTGAGACAACCAGAATAACCTAACATTCTTTCAGTAGAACAAAAATAAGTGAAGAGCTGCTAATTCTTTTTATAACAATTCTCTCCTAAAGTAAATATGTTTGGTTTCAGCAGGAGTTGTAGGGGGTTAAGGAGGAGTTTTCTTACAGAGAAATACATAGGGAATTAATTACCCCAGCAGAGGAAAAAATTCCACGTTGTTTCCAAAAAGGAGAGACTGACAAAAATTTGTTTTATACATTAAGGTTTTAGCTTGTTTTTTTAGTCAAAAGAAAATCTGTGTCAAATAAGATTTGTCTTGAATCTCAATTTAGCAATCTGTTAATCTGGCCACCAGATATTATGCAATCTACTATAATTTAAAATTTTTTATTATTTATAATATTAATATTGTGAAAGAAGTGATGATGTTAACATAGGAAGACAGATTTAGAGCTAGAAAAATCTTTAGGTCAATTTGCAAATAAGGAAATGAAGGCACAGAGAGATTTAAGTGACTTGACCATCATTAGAAACTAAATTTTTTTTAAATTACATTTGCAATATAGGCAAGACCTATATTCTGTTTTACAAAACAAAACTCATTCTTTTTCCTTTTTTAAAAAGTATCAAATGAAAAATCATTTTTCTATATATTTTCTTAGTATAAAACTTAAAACTTCTTAAGATTATCTCCCATGGCTTTTTACTTTTCCATCTAGCTTTGAAACTTAGTCTATTCCTTTCTCTCAACTCATTTTTTTCCATTTCTTTTTTTAGGTCAGAATGTGGAATTGAGAGAGTTACGCAGTTAAAGAACAGAGATTAGAGGCAAAAGCCCATCAAAAAAAGAACAGAGTGATTAAATGTAATCTCAGTCATGTAGAGATCTGTACATTTATGGTTGTGTCAGCTGGCAAGAGGGAAAGCTTCCAAAGTTGTTGAATGTTCAGAAAAATAGTCCTCAGCAGGTATTCCACTTTATTTCTGTCAGACAGATGTTAAGATGGAATGTTAGCAGCTTGACTATCTAAAGATAAAACTCAGTATCAGACACCTGAGTTAGCCATATTACTGGGTTTGATTTTAAAATGCTTCAATTGATCTGTGTTGAATTCATTGTGCTATAAATAATTAGAAGAGACCTTAAGATTCAATTAGTCCAACCCTCTTATTTTACAGATAAGAAAACTGAGAACCAGAAGAGGAAAATGACTAGTTCAATGTCACTTTGTAGTAATGTAGTGATGAACACAAGCAGGACTTGAATGCAGGTGTTATTATTTAGAATCTAATATTCTTTCTAAATCATGTTGCTTTAATGAGTTTTTGAGTCATTAGAGCCTGGATAAATTGTAATTTTGACTCCTAGGAAAAACTGACCAATGTAATTGCTACACCACTGTCATAGAACTTTGAAAAAAAAGGAGAATGGGAGAACTACTAGGTAGTCTGGTCTTTCAAAAAAGTTAACTTTCGATGTGGCTAGGTGGCAAAGTGGATCAGGCACTGGCCCTGGAGTCAGGAGTACCTGGGTTCAAATCCTGTCTCAAACATTGAATAATTACCTAGCTGTGTGGCCTTGGGCAAGCCACTTAACCCCATTTGCCTTGCAAAAACCTAAAAAAGAAAGTTAACTTTTCTGGTTTGCTAATCAACAAAATTATGGATGAATTAATTACTTTTTTACAGCCACTTTGCTTCTCCAAGCAACCTCCCCACTCTAATAAAAGGATGTAAAGTGATTACATCCAAATCCTTTGGAAAAAGATCACCTTGAGAAGATAAAATCCTTTTGAGGAAAAACAAATCCTTCAACCATTCATCTAGTCCCCCTGCCCCACAACCTCCAATGACCCTAGACAAAATCACAAGTTAACTTAGAGATTTGTTCCTACTATTGAAGATAACTCTGTGAAAATAACCTTGTTATCATTCCCTTCCCCCTGGCAATAAGTGAAAAATACTAACTCTAACTCTACCCATACACATGAAGCTGAAAAAGAGAAAGAAGAGAGCTGGTGTTATTTCAAAAGTAGTGCCTTTTGATGGAGGCTAAAGCTTTCAAAGTTATAGACTACAGTTATAGACTCACACACCAGACACACGAACACACACACACACACACATGCATACATTCATAAGGCTGAAACACCTCCTCTTTCTCTATATACATAAAACTAGCAGATGTCAATTCAACTCAGTTAAGAAGCACAGAGGGAGAAAGAAATCATGTTTACATAATAGCCTTGATACTAGTCTTTGGGACACAAATCTATATGGATATTCAGGGCTTTGGCCCTAAAAACTTGAAATTCCTATTTCCTTCAATTAATTAGATTAAGCAGACTGCCACCCAAGGGGAAGGAGCCAGAAAATGAATGACAGGAGAACTTAAAATAAAACCCTAAACCATCAAAGATTCCAAGAGAACAAGCTTCAATAAAAGTTGCATAAACAAAGCAAAACAAAACAAACAAAAAAAAAAAACAATGGACCAGTTAATCCTTAAATAAAATATAAAGCTCATACTGAACTCAGAATCCTGTGAAGCCCCAAGAGCATGAAACAACATTAAGAAATCATGGCAATTTAAAAGAGAAATGAAAACCATAAAAGAATAAATTAGGGATGAATATAGATCAAATTTTAGAGTCCTCAATACAGAACTTCGTAAGTTAATTAGTATATTAGAACAAAAGGAATCCAAAATGGAGACTTTTGCTAACAAAAAGAATAGGATGAACATATTTAGACTACAAAAGAACTGAAAAGTAGGAAAATCTGACAGAAGTGAAGTAGAAAGAGCACATGAATTCTGCATAAGACAAGTTGACTTTTCTTTAAGACAAGATTACTGGGATAACTTGAGAACCCCAAGTCTTACATAAGGGTAAGCTAAATTTAAATACTTTAATATAGTAGTATCACAGTTCAATAAAATCACCAAAATAATTTGAATATAGAAAAAACAAACAAACAAAAACAATAAACCAATCAAATAAATCTAAAGCTCTTTTGGAGAGGATGGGTAATGGGTAGGGAATAGAATTCTTCAGAGAAATGAAGATGTTGTAGTAATAAAACCATAAAACCTAGAGGCCAGTAAACTTGATTTTTATTCTTGGCAAACTGTTAGAATTAGATATTAGAAGCATTATTAGGAAGCAAAGTATTGAGGGAAGCAGGATGGCAGAGTAGATAGAGTATCAGCCCTGGGGTCAGGGAGATCTGAATTCAAATCCAATCTCAGACATTTGCTACTTACTAGCTAAGCAACCCTGGACAAGTCACTTAACCCCAAATTCAAAAGCAAAAAAGTGAAGTGTTGATCATTAAGAACTATTTCATAAAAAAAATTGATAAAAATGAATTACCTAATTTCCTTGTAACTAGATTGATAGAATCATGGAATATCATTATGTATTTATTTTTATTGGACAAAACTTATTTTTCAAAATTTTACAAATTCTATATATCCAAAGCTCATCCATCATTTCCCTATAAATCTGTCTCTCCTATAAAATTTCCTATTCTATTAAAGACAATACTATTCTTCTAGTCACTTGCATTTCAAGTTTGAAATCATTCTTGATTCCTCTTTTTTCCAAACCAAGAACTAGCAAATCTTTTTAATTCATCTCCAACATCTCACAGATCTATCTTCCATCATCTACCCACACTACTACTCCCCTAATTCAGGGTTTCATATTCTCTGACCTTGTAATACTCTTGTTTTCCCCTCTTTCATTTTCCACGCTGTCCTATTCATTCTCTATACAACTGACAAAATAGTAACCCTATTCTGTGGGTATTCCCAGAGACTGGTCTCAAACATACCATTCCTTCTAGGAGAAAATAGAAACTACTCTAGGGTGTGCTGGTAAATGTTTAACAATGAGATCTCAAAAAATGAATAAAGCCCTTATTTTTAACATTTACTGATTTTCAAGTTACAATTGCTCATGAGAATTTAACAACTGGCTCTCAGGAAGCAGAGTGAATTATCTCCAACTCATACTTCTGGGTTCATCTTTCTTATATATAATGTTCCTTTCTTTTCTCTAGGTTCCAACCAAACAGGACTATGAACTTTCAAACTGACAATCCCCCTGAATTTTAAAGCTCTGTACCCCATTCCCAAAATGAGCATCATTCTCTTCTCCATGCCTCAGAATATTTGATTTCCTTCAAGGCTCAGTTAGGTGGTATCTTCTTAGTGAAACCAGGTGTACATTTAATGTACATATATGTGTTTATGGTGCATTCTCCCAGTAAAATTAAAAAATCTTTGAGGAAAGAAACTGTTGTGACTTGACCTTCATACCTAGCATAGAATTTTGTGCATGATTGGTATTTATTATTGAATTAAAACCGGAAAAGAGGAAACATTTTTATAGCTCTTGCTAAGTGGCAGTTTTTGTGCTAAAACCTTCTTCAAATATTTCATGTACCCCTCACAATTCCTATAAGGTAGTTGCGATAATTTTTTTTAATAATGGAGGCACTGAGACAGTTACAAGTTAAGTGATTTTCCCAGGTGCACATAGCTAGTAAAGATACATAAAGTCCTTGAGGCTAGATTTCAATTCAGGTATTCTGGATCCAGTGTTCTAGTTACTGCACCATCACCTGTCCCCTAAACAAAAAATGAAACTGAAGTAAATAATAAATTGAGATTGGGGAGAAAAATAAGGACCAAGAAAAAGGTATGCTTTTTATTATTGTTGTGTTAAGCTACTTTGATGAAAAAAGGAGTATCAAACAAAAGGTAGTACCAGGCTACTGTTCAAAGTACAGGGGGCAATGATAACCAATGACAAAAGAGGCAAATTTGCACAGCTCATATGCTCATTTTTTGTTGCCAAAAAGAATGGTCTTTGGAGGAAAAAAAACAGAACAAAATTGACTAATAGGGTACAAATTCGATAGGTAAATAAGAGAACACTTACAATTTTCAAGACACCAAGACCATGCAATGTATGGATATAGATATAGATAGATAAGATAGATATAGATAGGTAGATATAATATATCTGTATATAAGGTACTGTCAAATGTGATTGCTGAGTCACTTTGTGATCTTTGAAAGAAAATGGAAAATGAAAGATGTACCCCAAGACCAAAGAAGAAATAAGAGAATATTATAGAGTACTGGTGAGTTTAAATTAAGTTACTGGCAAAATTCTAGAATGTATTATTACTGTGACAGTCAATGAACTACTAAAATACCAAATGGTGATGCTTTCAAAAAAATCAGGCTATACAATGCTCAACTCAGTTTTATATGGAATACTTTACTGGTAGACCATGAGAATACTAGATATAGTTTTCATTGATGCTATTTTAGTTTTACTCTTTTCCCTTTTCTCCAAGCTTTATTGATGCCTTTCATTTTTACAACATAGTCATTCTCATTATATCCCTCTAATGTACCCTTGCCAAAAACAAGTTTTCCCTTGTAACAAAAAAGAAAACAGTACAATAAAACCAATTCATTCAATAATATCTGAAGTTACATATAACTTTCTATACCCATAGTCATTTCTCTGGGACTATGACTGACCATTATATAATTATATATCCATCATCTTGATTTTGCTTTGATAGTTCATGTGGAGTAATTTTGTATATTGTTTTTCTGGTTCTACTTATTTCAGTTCTGTATATATTTATACCAGTCTTTTAAAATTTCTTTACGTTTTCTCATACTCAACATTTAGTATCGCATAATATATTCATTTTTGTGTACAGCTATTCTCTTACCAATGGAAGCTCACTATTTTTTTTCATTCTTTGTAGTAAGGAATGACTCTGGGAGGGGGAGGAATCAAGAATATGTTGGGAAATTCAGATGACATAAGACTGAAAGATTTTTATATCAACTTATTGTTTAAAAATGAGCACAAAGACAACAAAGATAAATGGGAAAACACATAAACTGATGAAATGTGTAGTAAGTAGCACTAGGAAAAGAATACCACATTTCTTTATGTATAAAACCACATAAATGAACAAAATGGAAATCAAATGTTGTATAATTGTTATAACAAAATTTAACCCTCAATAAAGGATAAGAATATTTCTCCTTCCCTTCTTTGTAGAGTTGGGGAATTTTAATTTAGTCATAAGATTTACTTTTTTTCCTTTCTTTTTTCCTTCTTTCTCATGAGGAATGACTGAGTGGAGTGGGGAAGAGAGATATATTAGAAAATGAAAGTAATCTTAAAACAAATTCTTAAATTTTTAAAAGTCCCAATAGTGATGAAATCCAGATCAATGGGCTTAATGTTTTTTTCCATGTGTTTCATGTGTTTCTCTAGTATGAACTAGTATTCAGGTCCTCATAAAATTTGTCAGTAAAAACCAAATGTTCATCATTGGCCATAGAATAAATCAAAATAGTTCACGATCAGGACCAAAATTACCAATTATTGTTTTTTAAATATCTCTCGCAACTTTCTTTTCTATTTTCATTACTTCCACTTCAGGTTAGACTCTTAGTACTTCATGTTTTTACTGTTATATCAGTTTCCAAAGTGATCTGTGTCCAACCTATTCCCCTAATGTGTGAAGAGTCACACTAAATAAGTCTTCCTAAATCACCTCTTAGATTCTGTGATTCTTTTGATTTTTTTTATTGATTCGTTAGCTTTTCATTATCTATTGGGAAATGATTCATCCTGGATATCTATGGCTTCCACAATCTGTCCACCCTTTTCCAGTCTATCTGTTACTCCTTTTATATGACATAGCTACTCCATACTATTTGTGTATTCTGCAAAATACTCGACCTTTTCCCAACTATAACCTTTGTTTGTACTGCAGCTTCCCTCTGGAATCCCATCCTCACAATCTCATTATTAAATACTATATATCCTTTAAAATTCAGATCAACTATCATTTCCCTTGTGAAGCCAGAAGAGATTTTTGTCCTTCTTCTAACTCTTTTAGCATGTTTCTTAATATTTACTGAGGGGAGGTTAGGTTGGAAGGTGGGGGGTAGGGGAGTGGGGAGCTAGGTGGTACAGTAGATACAGTGCTAAATTTGGAGTCAAGAAGAACTGAGTTCAAATTCAGCCTCAGATAACTACCTGACCTTGGGCAAATCACTTTACCCTATTTGCCTTAGCTTTCTCCTCTGAAAAATGAATTGGAGAAGGAAATGGCAAACTATTCATATTGATGTTCATAAGTCACATGCATGTGTTTTCTCCCTTCTTATCTGACAGGAAAAAAACTATTCTGATTTCTCTTCCTGTTGGCTACTCTATGACATTCCTCCAGGTTCCCATCTCACCACTAATCTTATAAATTAACTCTGGCCTTATTGGGGAAATTTGATGTCTGAACCAGAGCAATACTTTCTTGTCATGATGATCATTCTGGGTGCCTAAAAATAATATGTCACATTATCTCTTGACTTTCTACTCTAAGCTGGATTTTTTTTGTTTTTTTTATAGTATTTCTGTTACATGGGCATACCTATCTTCAAAGGGTTCATATATGATAGCCTAAAACATGGAGATTTAATTTTGTTCTTTTTCCTTTTTTAGTTTCATGCATTATCATTAAAAAGAAATTATTATATAAGGATTCAAAATAATGTCTCCTTTCTGTTATTGTTTTCCTTTAACCAAAATACTTTGCTTGAGAATTTCTCTTAGAATCAATAGAGAAGGAAAGGTATTAATAAGAACTTGGAAGTGGTCTTGTGAGAGCTTCTTATACTGCATACATATTATAGTGCATATAGACTGAGTTAAGTGGTTAGTCTCTATTCTTCAATTTTCTTTCATCCATTTAGGATCTTCTGTGTTAAAACTAGTGTGGGGCAAATGAGGTTTTGTCCCAGGAATTACAAAATTTTGAAACTAATAAATTGGTGATACAGGAACATAGGGAAAGGGCTTTAGTCTCTAGGCCTATCAGTGCTCTAGGTTCCATTCTTCAAAGTCTCATGATCTGGAGGAAGTCAGGGCTAGACATCTAATCTTTCCTATTTATTTAAAAAAAAGTATCTTAATCCCAAGTGGAGGTCATTAGAGAAACATGGAAATAGAACTTTAAATCTCCCCATTAGACAATGGCACCATAATAATGTGAGGTCAAGGCTAGTGCCTGTGCTAATATGGATGCTAGGAAGTCCAAGCAACTTGCACCTGTTAGTCACATTACCATTTCATATGTCTTCATCTATGATTACCCTTCTTCCTCCCAATGGGGGTTTAGGTCAGAAAGAAGGGGTTCAAATTTGACCTCAGACAGTTAATACTTAGCTATGTGATCTTGGGCAAGTCACTTAACCCCATTGCCTTACAAAAAAAATCCAAAAAAAATTAGAATATGATTCAAGCTCTCTCTCTCTCTCTCTCTCTCTCTCTCTCTCTCTCTCTCTCTCTATCTCTCTCTCTCTCTATCTGTATCTATATCTAGATATATATATATATACATATATATATATATATATATAATTTGTATATATGGTTACATGTATTTATGGCTGTGGTTATATATATATTTATATATGAACTTGGGTATAGACATATACATAAATGTACATATATCTATATTTTTTCCTTACTAAACTTGATAGTCTATCAATGTCTTTGTATGGGCTATCCTCCCTGCATGAAATGCACTGCCTACTCATTTCTATCTCAGAATCCCTAGCTTATTTAAAGGTATATCTCATGTGCTATGTCCTTGGGGAGACCTTCCTGAGACTCAAGGTTATTAATCATCTCTCCCCTATAAATGATTATATTTGTCCCTATTTCTTTATATAGATATCTCAGTGATGCTAGGCCTATAATCAAGAACACATCTTCTGACCATAGGCATATTACTTATCCCTGTGTGACTCAGTTTCTTCATCTGTAAACTGATTTGGAGAAAGTAATGACAAATCACTTGAATATCTTTATCAAGAAAATCCCAAATGAGCTCACAAAGAATATGGCATGACTGAATACAACTGAACAGTAGCAAACAGTAAAATGTGTTTGTGTTTTAAGTGTCTGTGTGACCATTTCATAATGCACATTATTTTGTGTGATGGTCAATAGTAGTTCTTCAATCTTTCATCTAAACCCTTAGTTCTATGTTGAAACCAAGGTGGAGGAATCAGGATTTTTCCCCAAGCTGAAACAAATTTGGAGACTGACAAACTGTTGTTTTGGGAAAGTAAGAAAAATGATAAAATGCAAAATGGAACCTTTTTTATAAGATCTTTGTGAAATGTAAGGTAAAACTCATCACCCTGTTCCCTAAACTTAGCCTCACATTTTGCCCTAGTTATCTCGGTGCCTTATAACATAATAGACACTGAATAAAGGTTTGTTGGATTTGACAGGAATGAGAGTTAATGGATCATCTGCAGGGGTGAACACCTCCCCTCTCTCCATCCTTTATGGTAGTCCTCTGGACTCTCAGGCTACCTTTCCTACTTCCTTCCCTCCCCTAATGAAGACTCTTCTCCTGTCTTGTCCAAGGAGTAAAAATTTCTAGTCATGGCTCTGGAGTCTGGAGTCGTAGTATGAGACAGTATTAGTAAAGTGCCTGGTACTTTGCCAACTTCTAATTATTAAATTAGGTGTGGTGAGTGGAAGGAGTAGAAAAGATGGTGGATGAGTCTGAGGACCTGCATTCAAATCCCTTGGACATGCCAATTAACCCTTCTAAGACTTAGTTTTCTAATATGTAAATTGAAGGGGTTGGACTTGCCAACTTCTAAGGGATCTTCTCTCTCTAATTCTCTAAACCCTATGATTCAATGGATTTGGATGTAGAAGATGTCAGTTTGAGTCTTATCATTGACTCATTAGTTCATGTTGTCTCTCCCATGCATGGTTTCGTGTCTTCTGCAATGAATCAATAAAAAAGAGAGTGTTCAAATAAGCAATTCCTTTAATAAAAAAATATACTACAGTATCTAGGTAAAAAGTAATACACCAGACAGTGAAAAACATTCCACCAAGAAAAAAAAAAATCAAAGCGGCTACAAGATTAAAAACTGGCAAGGACATTCCCTGTGGCGTTAGCAGGTCCCTGCCAACATCCTAAACTGTTTTTATATATCCTTGTTGCCCAAAGAGTTCACAACTAGATAGCACATCACTTCAACTAGAGGTGGAGAGAAGGGAAGGGGGGGAGTAGAAATTAACTCAAATGACCCCGTGTCTACTTCATTGTTTCTTGGCACACAATAGCCTCAATTAGTGGTATAGAATTCAAAGATTTAACTCAAAAAATCCTGGCCCACAAAAATGACCTCAAGCAAATCACTTCAATTTTCTGATCTTGTTTTCTCACCTAGAACATGAAGGTATTAGATTATCTCACTTTATGACAAGTAAGTCACTTAAACTCTCTGAGTCTTAGTTTATTCAACTTCAAATTGAGAAGATCCTAACAGATATCTCCATCATATTTACATGTGTATATGTTATGTGTATGTGTATGTATATGCATACATTCCATTGCTTCAATATTAAGATCTTATCATGATCTTAAATCACTTCACCATTATGAAACTGTTACTTCTGTAAAATCAGAAATAATACCTATGCTATCACAGTAAAAGCTACTGAAATTTAAATATCTTTATCAAATTGGTTATTTTTTTTCTGCACTTGTGCAAATGTTCTTTGCAACTCTCCAGTTTAAATATGGTACAGGAATTCATTTATGTGAATAAAACACTGAATACTTAAAACAAAACACTTGAATACTAAAAGTATTATGTAAATGTGAACTATTATTGTTGGCAAAAGTGATGATGATGATGATGATGATGATTATTGATAAGGTTTACTGTTTCTTCCAACTGGATGATAATTGTATAATTCCTTGACTAAGATTTTGAAATTTCCTATTTAGTGTATCTTTTTTTATACTTTGATTGCAGGTAGATAGCACGGATTTATTCTTCAAAATATTTGCTTGTATTATATGCTAGAAAACTTAAAGAATTGAAAAACAGACTGGGAAAAGGAAGTAATATCTGTGGCAGGATGGTTTGGCAGACTTGAAGGTGGTAACATATGGTTGGATGATTAGGTTTCCATGTTAAAATGATCTCTCACCAATAGTTCAATCCATGGAATTATGCTTTATCACCATCTTCCTACCATTTTGTCTCATTGTTGTCTGGGCTGTGCCCTATCAATGACACCAATAACTAGTTCCTGCCTTGTGCCTATGCTGACCTGATTGACTACAGCTCATTCAGTCAATCGATAAGAATTTTTTTACCACATACTTATGTGTCATATACTTTAATAAACACTAAGGTTACAAAGAAAAATGAAAACATGGTCCTTGCTCCAAAAGAGCCCAAGAATTCAATAGGGAAGATAACACGCAAATATAAACTGAGATATACACATATAGAGAACAAGATCTATCTTTTTAATGAGATAGATCCGTGGGTAGAAATCTTTCTATATATGTTAATGTACATTTTCTATAAAATGCAATGAAATATATAAAAAATTGATTATATTTTCTGCAAAAAGCCTTTCCCTGATGCTAAAATACTAGTGTCTTTCCTTTGAGATTACCTCTGATACCCTAGTATTGTATAAACATATATCCTTGTATATAACATGTATGCATACACATCTATTATTGATATCTTCCCTATGAGATTTCCTCCAATTATAATTGGAGGAAATCTCAAAAGGGAGCCAGGTTCCAGAAACAAAGAGCATTTTAAGTATGGAGACAGTCAGTGGAAAAAGAATTGGGAGATGGAGTGTCTTATAATAGGAACAGCAAACCCCCAGAGTAACTCTATAACTGATTATGTTAAAGGGAATGAGATGAAAAAAGATTGGCAAGGTAGGAAAAGATCATATTTCACATAAATTTAAAAGTGAAATAGAGGATTTTTATTTGATCCTTAAAAAATTAAATAATTTAAAAAATAAAAATAAATAATAAATCACTGGAATAGAGGAGTGACATGGTCAGACTAGTACTCTTGGAAGATCACTGAATGGGAAGCGATTTGAGGCAGGAATATGGACCAGAAGTGCAAAGTAGTAGCAACATCATAAAGCATACAGATTTAGCAACAGATTGGATATGGAAGGCAGGAGACAATGAAGCATCAAGGATGATACCTAGGTTTTGAGCCTGAGAGATTGAGAAGATGGCGATACCCTCTTCAGGAAAGTTTGAAAGAAGGAGGGTTTGGAGGGGAGGGAACTAGGGTACACAGATAAATGTTTAATAATTAGTTTTACAGAAAAAATACACATATGACCTATTTTTAAGTTTGATCGTCATTATCTTCTTCATCACATTCTTAATTCTAGAAACAGCTAGGTGTGTTGAGTGAATAGTCTGACAGATGAGTTTGAAAACAATACTTAACTAGTTGTGTGACCCTAGTCAAATCATTTAACCTCTATGTGTCTTAGTTCTTCATCTGTAAAATAAGGGTACACATATATAACTCAACTCAAGAATTGTCATGAGGATCAAATGAGATAATATTTATAAAGCAGAAACATAATAGGCACTTTCTTAATGCTTATTTGTTTCCTTGCTTGCTGGACAATCAATAAAACAATAAATTAAGCCCTAATGTATAATATATGTTCCATTTTAGGTGTGCAAATTTAATACTGAAAATACAGCACTTGGCTCTCCCAAGCTAGTTCAAGCTACTTTTAATATATCCTGGGGAAAAGATGATGATTTCAGGTTTGACTATGTTGAGTTTAAGATGTTTATGGGACAGACAATTTAAGACATCTTATAGGCAGTGTTGTAAGAGAATTCAGAGCTGGATAAATAGATCTAAGAATCATATGTATAGAGATGATAATGGATTCCATGGGAGCTGATAGGATCACCAAGTCAAATAATTTAAAGGGGAAGAGAAGAGGGTCTAGAACAGAGCTACAGCACACTCATGGTTAAGCAAGCATTACATTAATAAAGATCCAGCAAAAGAGACTGAGTGGTCAGATAGGGATAGAACCAAAAAAAAAGAGTAGTGTTCCAAAAATCTAGAAAAAAGAGAATGTCAAGAAGAAAAGAGAAGTGATTGGCAGGGTCAGAGTCCTCAGAAAGATAAAGAAGAATGGAGGTTGATTAAAGTCCATTAGATCTGGAAATCAAGAAATTATTAATAACTTTGGAGGGAGTAGCTCAAGTTCAGGGATTAGGTCAGATGCCAGGCTGTAGAGAGTTAAGAAGAGAGTGAAAGGAAAGGAAGTGGAAATAGATGGAAGGATTGAGTGAGGATATTTTTAAGAATGAAGAAAACACAAACATGTTTGTAGGCAACAGGGAAGTAGCCAATAGATAAGGAGAATTGAAAGATTAATGAAAGAGAGGATGATAAAGGGAATAATTGCTGGAGAAGATGTATGGATATAGAATCACAGGCATATAGAGGGGTTTGCAAGTGGAAGGACCACCTCTTCATGTGAGGCAGGGATGAAGGAGGTGATATTTGTAAAAGGCACTTGATATGAGATGAGGAAGTGAGAAGAGGGAGCTCTGGAATAATAGCCTTAATTTTTATCATTGGAATATGAGGCAAGGGTGGCACAGTAGATAGAGGATTGGCTCTGGAATCAGGAATTCAAACTGGTTCTCATACACTAGCTATATGAACCTAGATAAGTCATCTAACCCCAATTGTCTCCAAAAAAGAAATATAAGAAAAGCTTTTAGATGAGGAAGTGGAAGCCAAGGGACATTTGAGACAGAATTAAAAGTTCAGAGTATTTAACCAGATCTAGTTAGCCAACCATGCTTTACTACCATCTCTGTATGATAGTGAAACATGCTTCACTTCTATACTGTACATGTAGCTCCTCTACAAATTTTCTTCCTCCTGATCTTAAAATAGTAATCAAATTAATAGTACCTTTACTTCTAGAAAGAGTGTATCAATAAATTTCCCTATGATTCCACTTACCATATCTATGACTTCATAGAAGTAAACCTGGATCCCTGGATCCACTTTGTGTATGTTGTCTCTTATAATTGGAATATCATTAGAATCTTATTTTTATAAACTCTGACTCAACAAACCCATTTCCTTTTACTTAACAAAAAAGAGTTGTGAACATGAAACTGGATTTCTGCTATGAACTACATGCTTTTCTTAAAACTTTCAAATCTGTCCTTTTTGTCTAATTCCTTCTACTTTCCCTTTGATTCTCTTCTGTGTATTTAAAAATGTGTCACTGACCTGATTTTCTTAATTTTTGAGGGGTTTACTTTACCATTAGTCTCTCTCTCCTTTCTTCCCCATCCATGTCACCTTTGAAAAATAAGTAAGCATAGAACCTAATATATAGTAAATGCAGAATTATTTTTAAAGATAAATAGGTAGATATATGATAGGTTTTTCTATACATATTGAGGGTATCACAAAAGTCTTAGAATATTTTAAGCTCTAAATAAATACATTTATATATAGAATATACCTGCATAATTGCTACAGTATATGGGGTGTTCATGAGGAAAAGAACCTCTGATTCAAGAGATTGCAAATCCCTTTTCATTGCTACTTATCCACTTTTGGTGCCTACTTAATTCACCCAGCTCTCACCTGCAACTCTAAGAAACTGGAGCATGCACAGCAACCACACCCCAGTACACCATCTCAACTGACAGGTTAAATCAAGTTAAGGAGAATAGTCTCAAATCTGTTGATGAGCAAGGGGGATGTGAACCTTAGGCATGAGATTTTCCCTAGTGGAATAGGCAGGTGAGAACACTTGTTCCAATGGCAACAAAAGTAACTGAAGCAGACACTGCAGAGCATTTAGAGCGCTGTTGGGTATCAAAGACACCAGGTCATCCACTGCATCCTTAGCCATCTCCAGTTGTCTAGATTTTTGTCCTGTCACTGGACGGGGGGGGGGTTAATAACTTTGACTCTATCTCACTTAAATCCAATTCATGCACAAGTCAAGATGTCTCCTCTAATATCATTGGTCCTTTTAAAGAATGAAGAACAAACAAGATGAAGATTGATAAATGAATAGATGTGTGCATGGGTGGATAGATGATAGATAAATAGACAGATAGATAGATAGATAGATAGATAGATAGATAGATAGATAGATAGATAATAGAAATAGACAGGTAGATAGGTAGGTAAGTAGGTAGGTAGATGGATAGATATATATAGATATAATACATAGGTATTATGTATTTCTGTCCTTTTTAATTATACCATGATAGTTTTACTTCATTAAAAAAATCAACTAAAAAAGAATGGGCTTCTTTATATATGTTGATCTTTAAAAATGCTGATCTACTTTTGAATTCAGTGGAAATATCTTCATTTTATTTTATTTTTGCTCTAATCCTCTATACAGATACACACACACACACACAGAGAGAGAGAGAGAGAGAGAGAGAGAGAGAGAGAGAGAGAGAGAGAGAGACATCCTGTCCCCAACCACTCATGAACTAGGATCACTTGCCTAGTGTTGATTTTTAGTGGCAAAGTCAAAAGGATACTTCAATCTTGGTGCTTCAATCACATCCACCTCCTGCTGTGAAACTCTTGTAGTGATTCTGTCATGTATTATCAAAACTAAGTTCATCAACATTCACAGGATTACTTAGCAAACTGATTTCCCTACTTCCCTTTTCCCTTTCTTTCCTCTATTCAAAGAAAGTCATCCCCTGCACTCTTATAACAAATTACAATAATAAAGTAATAACGTTAAAAATTTTTATGCTGTTTGCATATCTTATTCTGAGCTTCACTACAGCCTTGAGAGGTAAATACTATAAGTATTGATTTTACAGAAGAGGAAATAATGACTCTAATTAGTCTTAATATAGTTACAATGTCTGAAGTGAGTTTGAGCTCATATCATTCTGACCTCAAATCTAACCTTTTATTTTCACTCAAGTGATTCTTATTTAATAGTTTATACCTTTTGAGGGTTCTAATGATGGTCCAAGGACTTCACACTAAAAATCTTCAATCATGCCATTACCACTAAATATTTATAAGAAATATTATGAATATTGTACCATTGGGTGTTCACAAAACCTAATTTAAAAGTATTCACACACACACACACACACACACACACACACACACACAGCATGTTGTTGTTGTATGAGGAAATAAAAAGGCCAACAAGTAGTTTTCCCTCTTTTTCCTATCACATTTCACTATTTTATCACTATTATCCTTTGATTTCTTGATGATTCACCATGATTATTTTAAATAAAGCTGGGAAAAATTATATCTATCTTTCTAGTAGCCACAATGGCATTGATATGAGCACCTTTTATCACTGACCTGAATATAAAGGCTTAGGTAACATACTCAACAACATAGAAGGTGACCGTAAGCTGAAAGAGGTAAATGCACATTGGATGACAGAGTCAAGATTCAAAAAGAGCAATGGTATGAAGTTAATTAGATAGAATTCAAAATGATAAATGCAATCTTATAAAATACAAAATAATCAATTTCATGACTAAAAGATTTTAGACGCATGACTATTTAGAAACAGAACAGCATTTTGTCAGAAAAAACATTTAGAGGTTTGAGTAGACTGCAAGTTCAATATAAGTTAGCAATGTGATATGGCAGTCAAAAAAATCATAATATGATTTTAGATTACATTAAGAAAGAAATGTTTTGCAGTAATAAAGGGATGAGAGTCCCAATCTACCCCACTCTCATCAATCCTCATCTGAAGTGTTGTTTTCTGTTCTAGGCACAAGAGTTTGAGAAAGACCTAGAAAAACTAGAGAACATCCAGATGAGAGAAGACAATGTTGTAAAATCCATGTCATATGAAAAATAATTGAAGTAACTATGACTATATAGATTGAAGGAGTCTTAAGTGGAGGACAAGATATCAACTGTTGTAAAGTTTATGGAAAGCTTTTGTTTGACTCCAGATGCCAAAATAAGAAACAAAAAAATGGAAAATTAAGCTTAAAATCAGAAGGAAAAAACTTCCCAACAATCACATTTATCCCAAGAAGTGGTAGGTTGCTACTTCTTGGATGTCTCTGTGCAAAGGTTGGATGACCATGTGTATATATGATAGTGGATAGTTTCTGTCATGTATTGGTGGTCCTAAATGTCTAGTAAGATCCTTCCAATTCTCAAATTCTGTAAAGTGTGTGTAGCAGTACTGTAGGGAATGGAAAATGGCACAAGTTTCACAGAAGGGAAAATATGATTTTTTTTCATTCATTGTAATGCAGGAAGTATTTGAGCACTTTGATTGAGAACAGACCATTAAACAAATCCATATAATGTAAGCGGATCTGTATAAACTAAACCAGTTAGATGATACAGTGGATATTTAGTTCTTTGGGAAGTCCTGGATCCTTTTCTAAGATAGCTAAAAAAAGTGATTCTCTTTTATGTGTAATAGATTATCCTTTTAAAAATATCTCTTCTTATTCTGTACAATATGAACATTTATTCTGTAGTTGTTCTGTTCCTTCCCTATAGTTTCTTTAAGACAAAGAGTTGACTTGAGATTCTCAAAATTCATGTCAATGGAGCATAAGTGCTAGTAGGCACTTTCCAAGGGAAAGGCTTTGGGCTAAGGACCCAGATAAATTCAGAAGACTGGCCGTCAGGTGGTTGTTTTGTCCAACCACAGAATATCATGAAGATAAGGTTTCAAGGAGCTGAAAGTCTCCGATTTACTTCAGAAGAGGAAGGACTCACACCAATAAAATCAATTAACCTTTCTAAGTATTAAAGGAGTTATTTTGTCATTATTCTGACAGGGCATATTTGGTTATAAGCATAAAGATAATATTAAAGTCTTTCAAATCTAAGATTCTTTACTTATATGGCTAATGATATCCTTCTTTCCAAATCTATTCCCTAGATTCATTGGCAACATTGATCGGTTATTAAAATGAATAAACTATGGAATGTTTAATGTAATTATATATTGAATATACACATAGACATATGTCTGCATGTACATATTTTGTGTGCTCATAGATATGAATGGGTAAATATAGATAAAAACAAATACATAGGCACACTCTCAAACAAGAGACTCCCAGAATCACTACCACATTTCCACATTCCCGAGGTTCTTCTTTCACTCAATATGATAGCTCACAACTTCCTCATTTCCCATGTATTTTTCCTAATCATCCAGAGAACATAATTATTTCAAAGGTATAATGAAATAGCTTATTAAGAAAAGTAACACTAGACCACTGCAACACTATATACTTGGGACACTTTCCCACAAAGACACATCTCATCAGGGGGAATAAAGGACACATATTGGGTGTCATCATGATGGGAATACATATATCCAGGGCACAATTCATACCTTTGTCACTTTGGAGCTACTGTTATCTTTGGGTGATCTCATCACAGTGTTTTCTCTAGGTTTGTGGCTCCACTTTGCATTTCTGTCGCTTCTCACTGGTTGTAACATCTCTGCTACTCTCCAAGATTTCCTTACTCTCTTATAGGCAAGTAACTCCGCTGCTATTTTGGTATCTGCTGCTTAGAATGCCAGCACCTTCTGAGCTTCAATTCTTCAGGGACAGCTACCACTTCAATCTGATAGCCAGAAGATATCTGTCAGATAAAGACTGGCTAATAGTTCTTTAGACATAGCCAGAAAAAATTTAAAAACCAGGTAGAATGACCTCAGACCAGAAATTAATCTTTTGCTTTAAACCCTAAATCTGAGGTTTTGACCAGAGTAATTTTGTTCAAAAAAAAAAAACCTATCTGACAAAATTAAAAATTCCCAAGACCCTCTCTGGTTTTCCAGGACAAAAAAGAGGAAAGGTCACGGTTCTCCACCCACTCGACCTAAATTTATTATGAGTATCTGTCAGCAGCAGAACCCTCTTAGCTTTGGAATTCTGTGCTCTATTTTAGCTACTGGGGTGTGGGGTGATGGACAGAACTTTATTGTCTCTTTATACATGCAAACATTGTACTAATTCTAACTCTGTACTAATTATACTAATTCTTGCATCTTTGTCCTAAAATCATTTAAACTATAAATGCATTTTTTTACTGATAGAAAATTTGTGCAAGGCAGTTAATGTATTTAAACTGAATGTCCTCCTCTCTTAGAAGTACCTGAATAATTATGTGATAAAAATATCAAATTTTTTTTACAGTATAAGAGAGAAAATGCTGTCAAGAACATTGGTGCTTTTTTTGCTGCAATGATTTGCATATCCTGCTTAGTAGAAGTGTTCTGATTATTTTAAGATGATAACTTACAACTTATCATCTTAAAATGATGCATATCAAATCTCAGAGTTAATTCTTTTGTCTCATTCTTTTGGTGGCATGTGCTGCTGAAAATGATTTTAGTATAGAAGTGATGTGGTAGGAGAGTAAGAGGAGAACAAAATAAACCTACAAATAAGCATTCCTGTCTTAGTTAATTTTCAATTTGTTGTGGTTGTTCAATTCATTGTATCTGACTCTCTGTGACCCCATTTGGGTTTCTCTTGGTAAAGATACAGGAGCAGTGTGCCACTTCCTTCACTAACACATTTTACAGATCAGGAAACTAAGGCAAACGGGATTAAGTAACTTTCTAGGGTCACATTAGATACCTAAGACCAGATTTGAATTCAAAGTATTACTGGTTCTAGGGTCAGTCTTCTATCAACTGTGCTACCAAACTAACACTGATTTTTTATACATGGATACTAATGGTAATTTCTCTCTGCATATATATGTATATATGCTTCAAATCACAATTCATTATAATCAGTAAAGAAGGATGCAAGACAATACTGTACTTTGGGAAATTGCTGGCCTTGAACAGAAAGGTAGCACTTTCCTCTGGGATTTGATTTATTCCCACCTTCCATTCTAAACAATAACTGCTCTTGCTTGTATTTTTCAAATTCATCTTTATGAGCTATAATTTTTCTCCTAAATTCCTTCCTTTGAGAGGCAATGGACATAGAAATAGAATGTTAGACTTGGGAGTCAGGAAGAGCCATATTGAAAATCCACTTCTAACACTTAATAA
Organism: Macrotis lagotis; assembly: GCF_037893015.1. NCBI lineage: Eukaryota > Metazoa > Chordata > Mammalia > Peramelemorphia > Peramelidae > Macrotis > Macrotis lagotis. The sequence goes on along the minus strand of NC_133664.1, from coordinate 192,969,714 downwards.
CCTCTCTGATCCTAGGGCAATTCTCTAAACCTATAAATTGAAGACAGATTGTAATCTGTGATAGAAGAAGTTTAAAATTATAGACCAATAAATTTTTAATATCAGTAAAATCTGAACATGGCTTTTAAAGAAATGGTTGAATTAGTTTGGCAGTGTTTTGACTAAATGAATGAATATTGGCTAACATAGCTAGCTCCCTCTTTCATCATCTTTTTTTTTTAGGTTTTTGCAAGGTAAATGGGGTTAAGTGGCTTTCCCAAGGCCACACAGCTAGGTAATTATTAAGTGTCTGAGACTGGATTTGAACCCAGGTACTCCTGATTCCAGGGCTGGTGCTTTATCCACTGTGCCACCTAGTCGCCCCCCGTTTCATCATCTTAAATGATAAGAATTGTGACAAGTAAAGTAAAAGAATGAAAAAAAGAGGCAAAAGGAAATAAATTCTTTTTTTTAACATTTTGACATTTTATTTGTTTTCCAATTATATAAAATAGTAATATGTACCCATCATTTTTTGCAAGGCTCTGAATTCTATAATTTTTGCCCCTCCCCCCAATAGAAGGCCGTCTGACAGTCTCTACATTGTTTCCATGCCATACATTGATGTAAAATGAATGTTATAAGAGTAAACTTAAGAATAAACATAAACCCCCGTCCCACCTCCCCAAGAAGATGAGAAACTTCAAGAACTGAGAGAGAGAGAGAGAGAGAGACAGAGAGAGAGAGAGAGAGAGAGAGAGAGAGAGAGAGAGAGAGAGAATTGTACTTCAGTCTGTGTTCAGATTTCAATGTCTCTGTCTCTGGGGTGAGTTGCTTTCTTGATCATAAGTCCATCAGAGAAATTGGTTAATATGTTTCCCACAGTTGCTATCACTAGCTGTACCTCCATTCTATTTCTCCCCACTCTCATTTATTCTATTCTCTCTCTCCTTTCATCCTGGCCCTGTCCAAAAAGTGTGCTGAATCTGAGTACCGTCTCCCTCAATCTTCCCTCTCTTCTATTACCTATCCCCCCCTTCCCTTCCCCTATTCCCCCCATCCCATCCCTTTCCTCCCATCCTTCTGAAGGGCAAGATACATTTTCTCACCCTATTAAGTGTGTATGTCATTTCCTCCCTGAGCCATTTCCAATGAGAATGGAGGCTCACTCATTCCTCCTTGCCTTACCCCTTTCCACTCCATTGAAAAAGCCTTTTCTTAATTCTTATGTGAAATTTCTTAGCTTCTTCTTCATCTCTTTTTCCCTTCCTCCCAGTACTTTCCTTTACCACCCATTGACTCCATCTTTTTACTATATTATACCATTATATTCTGTTCCTTCCTCTGTCCTGTCTATATATGCTCTTTCTAGCAGTTCTTATAAATGAGAAGGTTCATATGAGTTATCAACATCTTCTTCCTGTGCAGGAATATAAACAGTTCAGCATCATCAAGTTCCTCATAGTTAGTCCTCTCTTCCACTACCTCTATGGTTCACCAGCATCCTTTACTTGGAGATCAAACTTTCTGTTCAGCTCTGGCTGTTTCAATAGGAAAGTTTGAAAGTCCCCTGTTTCATTGAAAAATCCATCTTTTTTCCCTGAAAGAGGATGTTCAGTTTTGTTGGGTAATTGATTCTTGGTTGTAAACCAAATCTTTTGCCTTCTGGAATATCATATTCCAATCCCTATGAGCCCTTAATGTAGATGCTGCCAGATCCTGGGCAATCCTGACTATGGAGCCTTGGTAGTTGAATTGTTTGTTTCTGGCAGCTTTTAGAATTTCTTCTTTGCTTTGGGAGTCTTGGAATTTGACTATAATATTCCTGGAAGTTTTCCTTTTGGGATCTCTTTCAGGGGGTGACCGGTGAATTTTCTCGATTTCTATTTTACCCTCAGCTTCTAGTATCTTCAGGGCAATTTTGTTGTATTATGTCTTGAAAAATGAAGTTTAGACTCTTCTCCTGGTCATGGCTTTCAGATAGCCCAATAATTTTTAAATTATTTCTTCTGGATCTGTTTTCGAGTTTTTCTGTTTTTCTGTTTTTCCAATGGGATATTTCACATTTTCTTCTTATTTTTGGCTTTTTTTGGAAGAGTTTTATTTCTTCCTGCTTTCTTGGAAAGTCATCAGCTCCCTTTAGTTCCATTTTGCATTTGAAAGAGTTATTTTCTTCAGAGAGTTATCTCCTTTTCCATCTGGGCAATTCTGCTTTGTGAGGCATTCTTCTCACTTGCCTTTCGTTTTGCTTTTTCCATTAGGCCTAAACTGGTTTTTAATGTATTATTTTCTTCAATATTTTTTTATATATCTTTCATCAAGCTTTTGATTTGGTTTTCATGATTTTTCTGCATTGCTTTCATTTCTCCTCCCAATTTTCCCTCCATGTCCCTTAATTGGTTTTCAAAGTCTTTATTTGAGCTCATCCATAGTCTGAACCCATTTTTCTATTTCTCTTGGAGGTTTTGGATATGGAAGCTTCAATTGTGTCATCATCTGAGTATGTGTTTTGATCTTCCATGGGACTAAAGTAATTCTCTAGGGTCAAGATTCTTTTTTTTTTCTGTTGTTTACTCATTTCCTCAATCCAAGACTAATTTACAGCACTTCCAAGGCTTTGGGGGGTTTTTTGTGGGAGGGGGAGGGGGACTCCTCACTGGGACCTTTATTCCTCCAAGGTCTTATGCGCTCTAGCCTGTGCTTTGATATGTAGATGGATCCCATACTTCCCTCTGCCCTGCAGCTATAAGGAGGGATCCTGCTATTTTAGTATGGAAGCCCAAACTGCAATATCTGAGTGTAGGCAAACAGCAGAGTCCTACCCCAGGGAGAGCAATCTCTGCAGACTTCCCTTATAGTTTCTGGGGGTGCAGGCTTCTTTCTCCAGATTCTCGCTGCAAATTCTGTGGCCTGTGCTCCCTCACTCCACACTCATTCGGATGTAGCAGAGTTCTCTCCCGCCCCTTCAAGCTGTTGCAGGTGGTCTCTGGGCTGGGCTGGGTTGGGCTGGGCTTGGCTGGACTGGGCTGTGCCACCGTTTTTTCCAACCCCCAGTCTGGTGAAACACACCTTTCCTGTGGAACTTCTAAGTTAGCTTGGACTGGGAAAATGTATCACTCAGTCTTTCTGTGGGTTCTGCCCCTTAAAATTTTGGCTAGAGTCATTCTTTGTTTGTTTTGGGGGGATTTGGGGGGTCAGAGTTCTTGGGAAATTCTACCTTCACTTCACCATCTTGGCTCCACCCCTCAAAAAGGAAATAAATTCTTACTAAAAATAAACACACAGAAAATAACACTGAGACTAAAGAAATGTATAAACAAAAAATCCACATATTTAAGGAAAACTACATTCCGTGATGGGCAAGATTGGAGGACAAATCTCCAGAAGGAAAAAAGAATGGGACAGAAACTACAACTAGATCTACAGAAACTAGAATGGAACAGATGGAAGTGTAACATGCTCTAAGGAAATTCAGAAGAATCTCCAGATTTGTTAAGTTTAATTGAAGAACTAACACATAAGAAATGTCAATAATTATTGATTGTAATATATTGGTATTTGTAAAGTTCATAATGAAATTTAAAAAAAAACAAAATATTGTCTTGTAGATTTTCATCAGTACTTACGTCTTAGATAGGAACTACTGGTCCAGTTGAAGCAGAGGGAGCAGATTGAGCAAGACTAAATTTTTAAAAATATAACATAAGAGTATTGTTAAAGTGTAAAATAGGTAAATTTGATATTTTAAATTAAAACTTTCTTACATAAATAAAACCAATGCAGACAAGAATAGAAGGCATGCAGAAAATTAGGGAACTTTCATGAACTATCTGTTTATGTTGAAATATTGCTATGATGTAGGAAATGATGAGCTGGGTTGATTTAGAAAATCATGGAAGACCTTGAGACTCTTCAGAGAAAGAGATGACAAGTAAAAATATACATAATTTGGTCTTACATATATGTGTATGAACACATATGTATATTTATATGCATACATAGATAACTCTGTATTGGTGTATATTTACATTTTTTAATTGTTGCCTTCTTTAGGGGAAGGAGAGAGGAAGTAGAGGAAAAATAATATAAAATAATAACTTTTTTTTTTGCAAGGTAAGGGGGCTTAATTGGCTTGTCCAAGGCCACACAGCTAGGTAATTATTAAGTGTCTGAGGTCAGATTTGAACTCAAGTACTCCTGACTCCAGGGCCAGTGCTCTATTCACTTCTCCACCTAGCCGCCCCAGAATTTCAAACTTTTAACCATCACAGTCACTAATGTTTAAAAAATGAAAATTCAAACAACTCTGAAATTTTACTTCATTTAAAAATATCAAAAATGAAAAAATTTAAGAATTGTAATTAGGAGGAATTATGAAATAATAGCCAGTGATTGGTGAAAGCATAACATTCTCCAACCATTCTGGAAAGCAATTTGGAATTTTGCAAAAAAAAAAAGTGACTGCAATGTCTTTGCCTTTTGAATCAAAGATCCCATTACTAGGCATATAGCCTGAGAACACTAAAGATAAAAAGATGCTAGATACCCCAACATATTCTTGCTAACATTTTATGTGGTAGCAAAGATCTAAAAGCAAGATCAATAAATTAAAAGAATGTTAAATAAATTATGGAATATAAAAGTAATGTGATATTACTAAACATGAAAATTTAAAAACAGAACAAGTAATATGAACTGATGTAGATTGAAAGAAAAGAACATAAAAATAATTGACATAATGTCAACATAAAGGTATATGGAAATAATTAAATGCTATATGGGGCTGGCTAGGTGGCACAGTGGATAAAGCATCAGCCCTAGAGACAGGAGTACCTGGGTTCAAATCTGATCTCAAACACTTAATAATTGCCTATCAGTGTGGTCTTGGGCAAGCCACTTAACCCCATTTGCCTTGCAACAAAAAAAACCAAAACCTAAAAAAAAATGCTATATGAATAGAATGCTTAAAAGCTTGTTTCTAAACATAATGCAGGAAAATACACTATACTCAGTACTTCAACGAGGTTGAAGATCATAGGTAGGAATTATTATATAAATTGTCAAACTCAGTTGATATATGTTGATAAAGTTTTTTAAACTTTTTCTTTCCCTGTTTTTTCTTCTTACAAGGGATTACTTGATTGGTAGTGGAGAGAGGAGAAAAATATTAAAATAAGGGCTATATAAAAACAAAAGCTATCCATAAAAATAAAAAATATTAAAAAATATTATATATATATATATATATGTATATAGTGGATGTGGTTTCATTGATTTGACTACACTCTTATTATCATTTCCTCTATTTCTTCATAGTTTGCATTTTTCATACAAGGATTTGTTGCCCATTAGTTTATAAAGGATAATTATTTTCTGGTATATAATTATTGCCATTTGATTGGGTCTTTCAGGGTATCCAGTAGTCATAGTTCCTATCACCTGACTCTATAACTTACAGTGATCTGTAAGACTTATTATAACCATTCTATAGTTTTTTAGAAATGATAACATGATCATGTATCATTAACATATGCCTTTTAATAAATATATATGACTCAATCATTTCTTCCATGCTTTTATGTTAACATACTATTGATGCATATAACATATATCAAGTTTCTTTACATTCTTCTCAACTTTTCTTTATTTCATAGTCTCTGATGGATAACAACTTTCAACATTTGAAAACATTCAACAAATCCTGTGGCTGTGTCAGTGTCTACTACTATTTCATAATTTATGAATCTTGTATAAATTTTTGTTTAAGCACTTCAAGAACCATTGTTATCCATTTTACTCTGCCAAAAGTACTCATGATATAATTTAAGTGTTAATTACTCTAATTGTGTTTTTCCCAATAAGTTTTAATTTCAGGAGGCCAGTTTAATCTATTAATGTATGCTATCTCAATTTTCTTTCTAATGGACAATGTATCTTATTTGGCCAAGATTTCTGAAATATTACTATAGATAACCTTTAGTCATATTTGATTTCCAGGTTCAAATTCAAAGCTGTTAGTCTCTGCTTTCTTTATTGTAACTTAAGAATTTTATATTTAATTTCCAACTGACATTTTGATAGTATTGGAGAATATTTCTACAAGATGTAGTTGATGTATAATATATTTCTCATTGAAATCATGTAACTTGGTATCAGTCTTTTATGGTTTGGTATGACTGCCTCTTTTTGAAACTATATTCAGTTCTAGTCAGAATCAAGAATAACAGATTATTAGGCACAATCAAAGTGATCTTTATCATGAATAACCTGAGAAGTGAAAAATAACTTAGCCAAGAGTTCAGTAAAATAGCCCAGCAAGTGGTCAAATATTTAAAAAAATAAGAGATTGAAACAGGAAAACCTAGGGGCGATGAAACATAGTATTGATAGGATCAGTTTATTTCTCCTTAGGGTCCCCAAGAATGAAAATTATTGAATTATAGACTTTTTGTAAATTTTTATTTTTTAAGAAGTATTTATAAAGCACCTACTATCTGCCAGGCATTGGCCTAATCACTTTACAAATATCTCATTTTGTTCTTCTCGTTTTATTATGATTATCCTCATTTTATATATGGGGAAACTGAGTCAGGCATAGGTTAAATGGCTTAATTAGGGTTGCACCACTAATAAATATCTGAGACCATATTTGAGCTTTTGTCTTCTTGATGCTAAGTCAATTAATCTAGTCACTAAACCACCTAGTTGATTTGAGAATCTCAGAAGTTTCTAAGGTCAGATTCAAGAAAATAAATGTTAATAGAAAAACTTATAGTCTTCTAGTTTAAATACTGTAAATAGCAAACATACTACCATGCTGGATAGTTCATTTTGTGTATTGTTGGGCAGCTGCAAATAGTACTCCTTATGTAAAAAAAGTCCTTATTGTCACTCTTCATTTTGATGTAGGATAGCAATTGTTTCTACAGGCTATAAAACATAATCTTATTGAAATCAGGGATTAGGAAGGTCAGAATATTAAGGAGAACAGAAGTTATATTTAAAAGTGAAAAATAATAATATGTATATGCATGCATTGCAAATTTTAAAATTTATATCTATTTCTATTATTTATATCTATTGCACAACCAGGAGGAGCTCTACATAAATACAAGGAAACTATCTACAATTATAATGAAAAATCAATTTAATAGCCCTTCATAAACTGTCTGTGTACTTTGAATCAAAGAATCAAATCTACTGCCTTATATTTATTCCTGAGAATGTAGTAGCTAATTAATTTCTAGGAAACTGGGCATAAAGAATTTGGCAATTTCAACAACTAAATATATTACATATAAGTCAAAAATTTTCAGATTCCTCACTCCATTAATACTACTAAATATTTTACAACCATTTCATTTCCTTTTTCCTTTATTTCCTTTTTATTTTTTTAGTCCAGATTTATTATCTCACTAATGATGGGAACTCGTGAAGAAACTCTCATCAATGCAGTTCAGGAGCTATAGAGAAATTACATAGGGAGCTGAGTAACTAAATAACTTGTCTATTGTCACATAGTCTGTCAGAGAAAAAGCTTGAACTCATATCTTCCTGATTCTCAGGCCAACTTAGTGGCTGCTGTTTCATAGAAGATCAAAATATGGAGAAATTACATATCAATAAAAAAGAATATGGTCATTTACTTTGGTTACTTTATTGAGATGCACAGCATATAGAACACTGTAAATGTTATTCATGGAACCACACATAAACGAACAGTGAAGCAGGGTCAAGATTGTCACCTGTTTTGGAAAACAGAGGAATGGTGCGATAACCTGTAAAGGAAATCATAATTGGTTAGAATAATAAAATAAAGTAAATTAAAGGTTGATACAGTACTGCCACAGAAAAAGAATTTCTTTTGGTTAGGTAAATAAAAAAATACAAAACATCTGTTTTAAATTTGCCAAAATAAACTATTTCTATTTTTGTATAGTCCTATGTTTAACATCTATTAATAATATCAGAATTTTATTGATTAAAAGTGGATACAATTATAGTTGAATTTGGAGTGAAATGATGTGGCCTAATAATTGATGATGGGTATCAAAAATGGTTGATAGTGAGAGTTTCATTTGAAGCTACTGTAAAATACCATGCAGTATATGAGATCTACTACCTTCCTCAATTAAAGTCACTGGGACCTTTGTCAGCTATAATCAAGGGAGCATAATATCATCAAGGGGCTGCATAATTAGAGGCTCCATTAAAGTAATATAATAAGGATCTTCCTGTTGATTTCTGTTAGCTGCTGCCCATGCAACTACTCCAGACTTGTGGCCAACAACAGGTCCTGTTTGTATTCCCAACCTCTTGTTCTCTTATTCTCTGGGATCTCAAATTACTGTCTAACCAGGATAAACTTTCCACCAAAGATCTGACTCTTCCTCTTATGCTCCTACTTCCTGCTAATTGAAGTCTACCTTTCCTCTGAGGAAAAAATTTCCCTCAACCACTTTCCTCACTCCTGGTCCTTTCTTTCCTAATCTCTCAGCTTCAAAATGTCTAGTTCCTCTGTCACTGTTATTTGATAACCTCTCTTCACCTAATGCTCTTTCTATCTTGGTCTTTGTGTCTGCCATTTATCTGAGCACATCTTCCTCAATGATTTCACCATCTGATTTATGATCTTTATCTCCACACTCACTATACTGTAACATTTTAAATAAATTTCATACTCATACTGATGATCATTTCTAATTGGCTTCTTCTTTCCTTAATATTTTAAACTCTTATGATCACCATCTTCACACTACATTGTCTATTCAAGAGTCACACCTTATATACCTCACCAATATCTCCACCTTCAAGATCTCAAGTTGAAATTCCTCTCTGACCTCAATTTTCTGTTCAAAATTTCTTCCTTGGACTCACTTTTATTAAATCTTCTCATTAAGAATTCCAATTCCACAATCTCTGTATTTTTCCAATTTGTCATTTTTTTTCAGTCACATTTCCTTCCATTTTCTCTAAGGTCAACTGCTTCAGCATGCTTTTCTCTAATTCGTGTTTACCTTCTCCCTGACTTTCTTTTCTTCTTGGTCTGTCCCAACTCTTCTCCTGAGATACCAAAAACTAATGGAAGAGTAGAAAATATTGTATTGACATTTTATGCTATCTAACCCCAACTGGGTCCCTTTTCTTATGAGACAATCATTTCATTCATCTCTCATTGATTTCTAAAAGGGAATTTTATAACAGATAATATGCTTAGACATAGAGTAATTATAGTAAATTAAATCACTATATAACCATGGCAAAGTTGCTCTTCTGATTCTCAAGTAAATCACAAAAAAGCGAGTTATAGAAAAGTTGTGATCTATAATATTGAGGGAGTTACCACCCTAGAGTAACTCAGGTCCCAAGTAGAAGCATTTGCAAAAGACTCTCCTTGTTGGTAGAGAGAATAACTATTCTCTAGCTTCCATGAGGTACAGAGTTGATGAGAACTTAAGAGAAGAGATTTGTTCTTTTTCCAACTTTTAGAGAGGATAATTGGTTCTCTTTAGAGAGGTCCCTGGGGTGGAAGAAAACATTTTTAGAAAGAAGCAAATATGTAGAGATGCCAGTACCTTGAACATGACCTTATATTTAGCTTGCATCACTAGAGACTTCAGGGAAATTCTGCTTGTGTGAAATTAGAGACTTAAGATTTCTCATTCCCAATGGGAGAGCTCAGTCATAAATTTAAATTATTTGGCAAATTCTAATCTGTATAATTTCTTTAATTTTTCAATCACCTTGGCCATATAGGCTTTTTTTGCTATTCAATATTTGTGGTGGTCTTTGTATAAACTAGAATTTGGTTGAAAGGGAGTCAAATCTTTGAATGTAGCCTTTGAAATACTTTTTCCACTTCTGTATTCTGCCTCCTTAACTGAATCCCTACACATATTTCTGATTAGTGAAATATTTTCTTCCTTAAAGGCTCAACTCCATTGCCATCTTCTCCATGAAGCCTTTCCTGATTAATCCCACTTAAAAAAAAAACTTTTCTTTTTGAAATGTTAGTGCCTGTTTGACTTTTTCTAAGAACTTGTTCCCCTATTAAATTGTAATTATTAGTATAAACATTCCACCCACCTCTACTTAAATTGCATGCTCCTTAAAGATAGGCAATATTTCACTTTTTGTCTTTGTATCCCCAATACTAAGAAAAATACCTGGCAAATTGTAAATATTTGAATATTTGTTGAATTGAATTAAACACTAACATTTATCAGAAATTTGTTCAAATAAAGTTAAGAATAAGCTGTCCTACAGTGTGAACTGTGAATAAAACTATGTGTTTCCTGAAGGTTGTGTTTTTAAACGTTCTTTGCATCTCCAGTGCTTAGCAGAGTGCCTAGCACTTAAAAAATACATGTTGACTGGTTGCTAATGACTAAGTCTATAAGAATACTCAATATGTGAAACAGATAAATTTTCCATCTGTTATTATCCCTATGCCCCACTATTTCCTAAAGTGGTTTTTTTTTTGGTTATCAAGATATAATACTAGAAAAATCTAACTATTTAAAAATGTTAATACATTTATCACTTTTGATCCACTCTGCAAAAATCCTACATCAAACTCACATCACATCGCTTTTCCTACCTCATATTCTAGTCTTTCCTATATCCAATTTATCCTACTTTCAGATTACAAAATTCACAAATATCTCCACGAAGCTACCTCCTAGATAAAATTGATATCCAGTCTGATATTCAAAGTTCTCAATAATTTAACTTCAACTTACATGTCCAGCCTTTCTCCATTCTCTCCTACCTCAATAATTTCATTCAGACTGTCACCCTTTCCTGCAGTAGATTTCTTCAATATCATCACCTCTCAAAAACCTGATCTGCTTTGAAGATTTAGCTTTTGTTTCCCCTTCTTTCATAAAGTCTTCCCTAATCTAAAGTTGATAGTGTTCTTCCCCATATTTCTTGGAGCATTTTGATTAGACCAATCTTTTTGACTAAATATTCCTTCTAGTGCCAAACTATTTTTGTACACAGATTATCTCCTTAATTTAGCCTAAAAGTTTTGCAAGGGCAGGGACCAAGTTCTTTTTGTAATTGGTGTGTCCTCTGAGCTTAGTAAGTTGGCACATACTTAATATACAGTTGATGAAACTGAAATATTAGCTTTAGAAAAATTACCTTTATCCATGCATAACAGTGGTAATGTGTATTGTCCAAGAAATTCATTTGAACCTATTGTAGCCTGATTCTCAGCAACAAAACGAACTAGTGCCATTTCTGGGGCATGAATGGTAAATGTGAAAGTTTCATTCCATCGAGGAGTAAAAGCTGAAATAAAAAATAATATAGTCAAAGAAATACTCATCTTTAGATAAAAGGTTAATTTATATCCATACCTTTTCTTGTATAGCCTTATAAGACTTACAATGTCAAGAAAATTTGTTATATCTCATCTTTGATTCTAATTCAATCATCTTTTTCAAATTTAGGGTGACTGGTCTGTACGTTCTATAATTTTTAAAAAAAATTCTTAACACTCTCCAAAAATGTATACTTTCATATACAAAGAATAGAAAAAGATAAGTATAAGTGAAATGAAAAATTTTCTATAACAGACAATTTACTTGAACAAGAAAAAAAGACTATGAAAAATTCAGCATGTTTCCTTCATAGCTATCCTGTTTGTCTGGGTTTCTTTCTGTTCTCCTCAGTGCATTATTTTTAAAATGTTTCAACTTCTGGTCAAGGTGGCAAAGGGGAAGCCAGGTACTGTTTCTTTTAGCTCTCCTGGCTTTTCCTCTGAACCAACAAGAATCAAGTCTCTTAACAGATTTTGGATTGATAGAACCCACAAAAGAAAGAAGAGAACATCTCTCAGCAGTGGTGAGAGGAGGAGTATGGGCAGCCCAGCAAACCAGCTGCAGGCTGAGGTGGGAGATTACCCTGAGAAGCACAGTGGCAGGAATGGAATCCTTTGCTATTTGCGTGCAGGGGGAACTAGGAGAGCTCCAGTGTGGCTCCCTAGGACACCATCTCAGCCAACATGACTGATCTGAATGGAAACTGCAAGCCCCTGGTATTCCCAGAGGAACCCCCTATATTCCTGTGGGAGAGGCTGGCATTACCCAATACAAACACAGAAACAGCCCCAGGTGTTTTCACCTTTACCCAATGCCAGGTGTGGGCAGGGGACTTCCCCAGCACTGCCTATTCAGAGACCCTCTGGTGTTTCTAACCTGAATGCTTAGCCCAGAGACTGAACTACATGAGGACAGCCCAGATCCAGTCCCAGATCTAGGGAGTGGGCCACTGACACTCCCAACACAGACAATCCAGAGAAAGTTTATGGTATCCCTGAATGCTCTGTCCATTGAGCATCCCCCTGCAGTGAGCAAGGCCTCTAGGGTTTTCAACACCAAAGGTCTTCAAACCAGTCCCTCACCCAAAACCTCAGGGAAAGATTAAAAAATCCCCAAATGAAGAAAAGCCAGCACAAAGCAGAGTCTATTAAATGTTACCTTGTAGAAAAGGACACTAGCTCAAAAAAGAGGGTGGAAGGAATGCTATATGTGAAGATTCAGAGAGAAGATGCATTGTTCTCCAGCACAGAAAGACTTCTTAGAAAATATCAGAAAAGAATTTAAAAATCAAATGGAGGCAGCTAGGTGGCACAGTGGACAGAGCACCAGCCCTGGTGTCAGGAGGACCTGAGTTCAAATCTGATCTGAGACACATAATAATTACCTAGCTGTGAAACCTTGTGCAAATCACTTAAACCCATTGCCTTGCAAAAAACAAAATAAAAAATCAAATGGAAAAAGTAGGAAAAGAAATGCAAGAGAAAAATAATATCTTACAACCAAAAAAGACAGAAGACAATAAATTCTTTTAAAATACAACTGGACATGTGCAAAAAGAAAATAATTTTCCTCAAAAATACAATTGGCAAATGGAAAAAGATAAGCCCTTTAAAAATAGAATTGAGGGGCAGCTAGGTGGCGTAGTGGATAAAGCACTGGCCTTGGAGTCAAGAGTACCTGGGTTCAAATCTGGTCTCAGACACTTGATAATTACCTAGCCGTGTGGCCTTGTCCAAGCCACTTAACCCCATTTGCCTTGCAAAAAAAAAAAATAGAATTGACCAGATCAAAAAGGAGATGCAAAAGTTAAATGGAAAAAATACCACCCTGAAAAATAGATTGGGATTAGTGGAATTTAATGACTTCATGAGACATCAAGAATCTGTTAAACAAGATTAAAAAATAGAAGAAAATGTAAAATATCTCATTGGTAAGACAACTGTCCTGGAAAATAGATCCAGTAGTAACAATTCAAGAACAGCACTACCTGAAAACTTTGATCAAAAAAAAGAGCCTGGATCCATTCTTCAGGATATAGTTAAAGAGAACTGCCCCAATATCAGGAACTAGAGGGCAAAATAGTCATAGAAGGAATCCATCAATCACCTGCTAAATGGGACCCAAAATGAAAATATCAAGGTTAATGTGACCAATCCTGCAAGGGGACAGAAAGAAGCAATTCAAATACCAAAGAATCATAGTCAGGATTACACAGGATCTGGCTGCATCACACTGAAGGATCAAAGGGTCTGAAATATGATATTCTGGAGAACTTAGATTATAATCAATAATTATCTTTCTAGCAAAGCTTAGCTTTCTCTTTCAGGGGAAAAATAGACTTTTAACAAAATAGGTGATTTTCAAACATTCCTCATGAAAAAAACAGAGCTAAACAGAAAATTTGATTTTCAAACAGGAGACTCAAGAGATTCATGAAAAGGTAAACAGGGAAAATGAATAAGACAGCTATCCAATAAGATTAAGCTGATTGCTTGTGAAGGAGATTTTAATTAACTCTTGTGAATTGTAAATCTATTCAAGAGAATCTACTTAGACTGAAAGTACAGACATTCACAGTATGTGCATAACTTTGATGTAATGATTTTTTTATAAAATATTTCATTAAAAATGGGTGGACTACAAAGAGATGGGGGGAAGGGGGAGATCAAATGGGGTATATTACATCACATGAAGAAGTACAAAGGACCTATTGCAATAGAAGGAAAAAAGGAAGAGGTAAAAACTGCCTGAATTTTACTCTGATCTAATTTAGTTCACTATCAGTTGACTTTAGAAATGTATCTTAACCTTTCAAATATTAGGAGGGGGGAAAGCAGGGGGAAAGGGAAGAAGGGACTAGTAGAATGGATGGATGGAAAAAGGGGGAAAGGGAAAGGGGAAAGAAGAGTGAGAGTGGTGGATAGAAGAGGCAGTATTCAGAAGTAAAACATTGGGAGGAGGGATAAGGTAAAAGGAAGGGAAAAATACAGATGAAGGGAGATAACATGGAAGGAAACAAAGAGTTAGTAATTATAAGTGTGAAGGTGAATAGGGTGAACTCTTCCATAAAAGAGAAGTGGATAGGATACTGGATTAAAAAACAGAATCCTATAATATGCTGCTTATATATATATATATATATATATGTATATGTATATATATATATATATATATAAACAGAATCCTATAATATGCTGCTTAATATATATATGTATATATACATATATATACACATATATACACATATATACATATATGTATATATATATATATATATATATATATATGTATATATATATATACAGAGTCAAGGCTGGAGCAGAATATATTATGCTTCATCTCTGAGGTACCACCTCACACCTTTCAGATTGTCCAATTTGACAACAAAGGATAATGATCAATATTGGAAGGGATGTGGGAAATCTGGGACACTAATGTGTTGGTGGTGGGGTTGTGAATTGATCCAACCTTTCTGGAGAGCAATCTAGAATTATGCCCAAAGGGCAATAAAAATGTGCATACCCTTTGATCCAGAAATACAACTACTGGGTCTATACCCTGAAGAGTTCATGAAAAGGAATAAAAATCTCACACATACAAAAATATTCCTAGCAGCTCTGTTTGTAGTGGCAAAGAAATGGAAATTGAGGGGCTACCCATCCTTCATTCTTTTCTCAAAGAAGACTATGATATCAGGGAGGTGATGCCATGACAAACACTTGAGTTGAATTTGAGGAAAGGTGGGGGGAACTGTACTAAGTTACCAGCCTCACTTTCTCCTCTAGAGCCATCTGGGTCCCTTGATTAGATATGAATCAGGATGCCTGGAGATGACTCTGGATGTGAGGCAATCAGGGTCAAGTGACTTGCCCAAGGTCACACAGCTAGTAAGTGTCAGAGGCTGGATTTGAACTCTTGTCCTCCTGATCCCAAGGCCAGTGCTCTGTAATTAGGGACAACTTTAGGGGATTTGTGATGGAGAATACCAACTGTACCCAGAGAAAGGAATTATGTAGTTTAATCAAAGACCAAAAATTATTATCATCAATTTTTGAAAGTTGTACGTATTATTATGTAATTTTGACCTCACTAATGTTTTATTTCTTCTTTTTGGATCTCTTTCTTCTCTCAATACATTCAGTTTGGATCTATGTTTATCATGGAAGCAAATGTAAAGACTATATCAAATTTCCTTTTGTTGGGGGGAGGAGGAAGGGAAGGGGGGAGAAAAAATGTAAAATTCAAAATCTTGCAAAAAGAAAGATTGGTACAAACTACCACTGTATATAACTGGAAAATAAATAAAATATCTATATAATTTTTAAAAGATTATATTATACTTCAGCTGAAGTGAAAAAAAAAGCAGGGAGAACAATCTTTATCTCAGTCAAAACAGGTGCAAAATTAGATCTCATTGAAAGATAAGGAATGAAACTACATCCTCCTAAAAGGTACCATAGACAATGAAGCAATTTCAATAATAAACCTATATGTACCAAGCAGTACAGCACCCAAATTCTTAGAGGAGAAGCTAAATGAGTTACAGGAAAACATAGATAGCAAAACTCTACTGATGGGGGACCTCAACTTCCATGTCTTAGAATTAGATAAATTTGACCATAAAATAATCAAGAAGGATATTAAGGAAGTGAATAGAATGCTAGAAAACTTAGATATGATAAACCGCTGAAGAAAAATGAACATACATAGAAAGGAATATACCTTTTTTTTCTGGGGTACATGGCACCAACACAAAAAATTGACCATGTAATAGGGCATAAAACATCATAGTAAAATGAAGAAAGGCAGAAATATTGAATGCATCCTTTTCTGACCATCATGCAATAAAAAAAATCCACATGCAATAAAGGGCCATGGAGAGATAATTCTAAAGCTAATAGGAAACTAAATAACCTAATTTTAAAGAATGAGTGGATCAAACAATAAATCAGAGAAAGAATAAATGATTTCATCCAAGACAATGACAATAACAATACAACAAACCAAAACTTATGGGATACAGCCAAAACAGTTATTAGAGAAAATATTATATCTCTAAATGCTTGCATGAATAAAATAGGGAGAGGAGATCAATGAACTAAGCCTCCAACTAAAAAAAGTTAGAGAAAGAACAAATTAAAAATCCCCAATACCAAATTAGAAATTCTGAAAATTAGAGATAAATTAATAAAATCTAAGTCAAGAAAACTTTTGAACTAATAATTAATACAAAGAATTGGCTTTATGAAAATACCAATAAAGCAGAAAAAAACTTTTGTTAATTTGATTAAAAAAAGAAAGAAAATCAATTTACTAGTATCAAAAATAAAAAAGTAACTTCACCACCAATGAGAAGGAAATTAAAGTAATAATTTGAGAACTATTTTGCCCAACTATATGCTAATAAATCTGATAATCTAAAAGAAATGGATATCTTCAAAAATATAAACTGCTCAGATTAATGGAAGAAGAAATTAAATACTTAAATAACCCTATGTCAGAAAAAGAAGTCAAACAAACCATCAATGAACTCCCTAAGTAAAAAAATCTCTGGGGCCAGATGAATTGACAAGTGAATTCTACCAAACATTCAAGCAAAAATTAGTTCCAATTTATATAAACTATTTGAAAAAATAAGTTAAGAAGGGGGTCTGCCAAATTCTCTTTATGACACCAATATTGTGCTGATAAACTAGGAAGAGTCAAAGCAAAGAAAGAAAATTAAAGATCAATTTCCCTAATGAATATGTACGCAAAATATTAACAAAATGATTACAACAAGTTACCACTGGAATAATATACTATGACCAAGCAGGATTTATACCAGGAATACAGGGTTGTTTCAATATGAGAAAAAATATCAGCTTAGTTGGCCATAGAAATAACAAACATAACAGAAATAATATGATTACCTCAATAGATGCCAAAAAAGCTTTTGACATAATACAGTATCCATCCCAATTAAAAACACTAGAGAGCATAGGAATAAAGGGAATGTTCCTTAGCATAATAAGCAGTATCTATCTAAAATCATCAATGAGAAACATAGGTAATGGGGATAAGCTAGAAGTATTCTCAGTAAGATTAAGGGTGAAACAATGATACCTGTTTTCACTACTGTCATGCAATATGGTTAACAATATGTTAGCAATAAGAGAAGCAATAAGAGATGAAGGGGGCAGAGCCAAGATGGTGACAAGAAGGGATCCAGTCTTAGGTGCTCTATGATAAAACTTGAAACTAAGGACTCTAACTAAACTTTCAAGGGACATAACCCATAAAGGGACCCAGTGAGGCAGTTCACCTACTCAAGGTAAACCTGGAAAAGAACAGAAAGGCTCTGCTCCTCGGGGTCAGAGGGGCAGCCCGCCAGAGGGGTGGCCTGCCAGAGCAAAAGAACTTCAGCCTCCCAGAGGCAGCCCCAGGGCACTAGAAGCCGTGGCTCACAACAGTGGGGGAGTCTCCCGAGCTGCACCCTGGGGAGCACCAGGCATAAAGTGGGGGAACAGTGGGGGACCTCTGCCAGAGCTAGAATATGGAGCCCAGCAGCTTGGTCTTTTGACAGCCCAGATGCAGAAACAGAAGGAGGCAGAGCTGGTAAGCAGGAGCCTCCAGGGCATGAGCCCATTGAGCTGTGGGAGGGGAGTGAAGAGAGACTGCCTAGCTCTGTCCTCTGCCTCTGGAGCAGGGCTCTGGGGCTCTGACCACATTCAGATCCTGATAGCACTCTAGGCCCCCCCATAGAACAGCAGGGCCCCCCCACCTCAGCCCCGTGGCAGAGGGGGGCGCTTATGGTCATTCACAGACCAGGAGGGAGGACAGAGCCTCACACACTGAGACCCTTGTGGGAGTGGCCCAAAAGCTCAGGAAGCACCCCAGAACCAGGACCAGGCTGGGAAAATGAGTAAGCAGAGAAACAAGAGGAAGACCATTGAGAAAAATTTTGCATATGAGCCCAAGAAGGATGAAAATACTCAGTCTGAAGATGAGGAAGCACAAGCTCCTGCATCTTAAGACTCCAAGAAAAACAGAAATTGGGCTCAGGCTATGACAGAGCTCAAAAAAGACTTTGAAAATCAAATGAGGGAGTTGGAAGAAAAACTGGGAAAAGAAAGGAGAGAGATGCAGGAAAAATATGAAAATGAAGTCAGCAGCTTAGTCAAGGAAATCCAAAAAAATGCTGAAGAAAATAGCATGCTAAAAACCAGCTTAGGTCAAATGGATAAAACAGTTCAAAAAGTTATGGAGGAGAAGAATGCTTTAAAAAGCAAAATTGGCCAGATGGAAAAAGAGATAAGAAAACTCTCTGAGGAGAACAAATCCTTCAGACAAAGAATAGAAGTCAGGGAAATTGATGAATTTACCAGAAATCAGGAATCAGTACTTCAAAACCAAAAAAATGAAAAATTAGGAGAAAATGTGAAATATCTCATTGAAAAAACAACTGAGATGGAAAACAGACTTAGGAAAGATAATTTAAAAATTATTGGAATACCTGAAAGTCATGATCAGGAAAAGAGTCTTGACATCATTTTCAAAGAATTACTACACGAAAATTGCCCTGATATTCTAGAAGCAGAGGGCAAAATAGAAATGGAGAGAATCCACCAATCCCCCCGAGAAAGAGATACCAAAAAACCAACCCCTAGGAATATTATGGCCAAGTTCCAGAACTCCCAAGTCAAAGAGAAAATATTACAAGCAGCCAGAAGGACACAGTTCAAATATCATGGAGCTGCAGTCAGGATCACACAGGACTTAGCAGCAACTACATTGGAAGCTCATAGGGCTTGGAATACAATATACCAGAAGGCAAAAGAGCTTAGAATGCAGCCAAGAATGAACTACCCAGCAAGGCTGAATGTCCTCTTCCAGGGGAAAAAATGGACTTTCAATGAACCAGGGGAATTTCAAATGTTCCTTTTGGAATGGGCAGAGCTGAACAGAAGGTTTGACCTTCAGATACAGGACTCAGGTGAAGCATGGAGATTGGAGGAGAGGGGGAAAATATGAGGGATTTGATGATGAACTGCATGTATTCCTGCATAGAAAAATGACACTGATAATACTCATATGAACCTTCTCAGTTAATAGAGCAGGTAGAGAGAGCTTTTATAGTTGAAGCACAGGAGAAAGCTGAATTCAAAGATAAAATATGGTGTAAAAATGGAGTCAATAAAAAAAAGGGAAATGTAATGAGAGAAAGAAAAAGGAGAGGGGGAATAGGCCAAGATATTTCATATAATAAGATTTTTTTATTACACTGAGCTATTGCAATGATATGGAAGGGGGAGGCAAGGGGGAATGAGGGAACCTTTGTTCTCATCAGAGGTGGCTAGGAGAGGAAACAGCAAATATACTCAATGGGGTATAGACATCTGGAGTAAGAAGGAGGGGGGGACAGGGGGAAGGGGTGGGGATGTGAATAAAGGAGGAGAGGATGGACCATGGGGGAGAGTGGTCAGATATAACACATTTAGTTTTTTACTTCTTGCAAGGGGCTGGGATTGGATGGCCTGTGCGGGACCATAGGGCTAGGTGTATTCTGGCCCTAAGGGGTGGTATGGGGGCTCAGAGCTTCTTGGCCCCAGGACTGAGGATCTGTCTGCTGCACTACTCAGCGACTCTACAGCAGAGTCAGAGTGAAAGAAGAGAGAAAATATAGTACGTGGTAGTGGAGAAATAAGGAAAGAGGGAGTTGTGATCATCAATGGCAACGGTAGAAAAATATGGAAGTAACTTTTGCAATGGACCTATCATTAAGAATGCGATCCACCCATGACAGAGTTGTTGGTGTTGGAACAAAGACTGAAGTACATTTTTACTATTATTATTTGGGGGAGGGTGCAGGGCAAATGGGGCTGGGTGGCCTGCCTGGGGCCACATAGCAGGGTGATCTTTGAGTGTCTGAGGCCAGATTTGGACCCAGGTGCTCCTGGCTCAAGGGCCAATGCTCTGTCTGCCACCCCTACTATTATTACTATTTTATTTTATTTTGGGTCTTTTTTTTCTTCTTTTAGGTTTTTGCAGGGCAGTGGGGATCGTATAGTTTGTATGTCACAGAACTGGGTGATTGTTGGGTCTATGGGGCTGGATGTGGGCTCAGATGCTCATGGCTCCAGGGCTGGTGCTTTGTCCATTGCACCACCTGGCCAATTATTACTATTTTTTTTATTTTAATTTTTTTCTCTCCCCTTTATCGCCCAAGCAAGTCTATATTCATGGGGGGGGGGGGGTATTTGGTTTACTCTTAAACAAGAGTATTTTATTAATATAAAAAACATTTGTACAAAATGAGAATAAAAAAATTAAATTAAATTAAAAAAATAAGAGATGAAAAAAATTTGAAGGAATAAGAATCAGTAATGAAGAACCAAAAATCTCACTCTTTGAAGAGAACTCTAGAAAACTATCCAAAAATCTACTGGAAAAAATTAATAGCTTTAATCAAACCACAGGATATAAAATAAACGTACATAAATCCTCAGCATCACTATATATCATTACAAGGATATAACAGCAAATCCCATTTAAAAACTGCAGACAATATAACATATTTGGGAGTCTACCTATCAAGGCAGACTCAGAAACTTCATGAAAACAACTATAAAACACTTTTCACACAAAAAAATCAGTTCTAAATAACTGGACAAGTGTCAGTTGCTCATGGATAGGTCACGCTAATATAATAAAAATGATAATTATACCTAAATTAAATTACTATCATACCAATCAAACTTCCAAAAAATTACTTTAATGAGCTAGGAAAAAAGTAACTGAATTCATATGAGGGAACAAAAGGTCAAGAATATCAATGAAATTAATGGAAAAAATGCAAAGAAAGGTGACCTAGCCATACTAGACCTAAAATTATATAACAAATTATCAGTCATCAAAATTGTTTGGTACTTGCTAAGAAATAGAATGGTAGATCAGTGGAATATAGAATAAGTGCAAAAGAGACAGCAGTAAATGACTCGAGTAATCTACTATTTCATAAACTCAAAGACTCCAGCTTCTGGGATAAAAATTCATACTTCAATAAAAACTATTTGGAAGATAGCATAGAAGAAACTAGACATAAATCAACATCTCACACCCTATACCAAATTAAAGTATATATGGGTGCAGGATTTAGATATAAAAGGTAATATTAGGAGAAGAAGGAATAGTTTAGCCATCAGATGTATGGAAAGGGGAGCAGTTTATGACCAGAGATTTATAAAAAAACAAACTGGATAATTTTGATTACATTAAATTTAAAGTTTTTCCACATACAAAACAAGAAATAGGGAAACAATTTTTGCAACTAGTCTTTCTGACAAAAGAGTCATTTCTAAAATAGAGAACTGAATCAAATTTATAAAAAATAAAAAGTCATTCTCCAACTGATAAATTGTCAAAGGATATGGAAAGGCAATGTTTAGACAAAGAAATCAAAACTATCTATAGTCATATGAAAGATTGCTCTAAGTCATTATTGATTAGAGAAATACAAATTAAAACATCTCTGAGGTACCACTTCACACCTCTCAGATTAGCCAATATGACTAGAAAGGAAAATAATCAATGTTAGAGGGGATATAAGAAAACTGGGACACTAATGCATAGTTTGTGGAGTTGTGAACTGATCCAATCTTTCTGGAGAGCAATTTGGTAATATACCCAAAGGGCAATAAAAATATGCATACCCTTTGATCCAGCAGTACTGTGTCTAAATCTTGAAGAGATCATGAAAAAGGGGGAAAATACTATACGTACAAAAATATTTGTAGTAACTCTTTTTGGAGTGGCAAGGAATTGGAAATTGAGGGAATGTCCATCAATTGGGAAATGGCTGACGAATTATAGCATATGTATGTGATGGAAAACTATTGTTCTATAAGAAATCATGAGGAATGGGATTTCAGAGAAGCCTGGAAAGACATGCATGAACTGATACTGAGTTGAGCAGAACTAGAAAAACATTATACACTGTAACAACAACATGGGGTGATGATCAACTATGATGGACTTGTTCATTTCAACAGTACAATAATCAAAGATAATTTTAAGAGACTTGTGATGGAAAATACTTTCCATAACCCACAGAAGGAACTGCAGAGTTTAAGTGAAGACCAAAGCTTATTATCTTCAATTTTTAAAATTTGCCTTATATATTGTCATTTTTCCCTCTAATTTTTCTTTCTTCAATTTGGATCTGAATCTTCTTTCACAAGATAATTATTATGGATCTATATTTATCATGGTTATAAATATAGAACCTCTATCAGATTTCTTTCTGTTGGGGGAGGAAGGGAGGAAAATGTAATACTTAAAATCTTGCAAAAAAAGATTGGTAAAAACTACCATTGCATATAGCTGGAGAAACAAATAAATAAAATACCTTTATAAATAAATAGAGAGAGAGAGAGAGAGAGAGAGAGAGAGAGAGAGAGAGAGAGAGAGGAGAGAGAGAGAGAGAAAGAAAGAAAGAAAGAAAGAAAGAAAGAAAGAAAGAAAGAAAGAAAGAAAGAAAGAGAGAGAGGGAGGGAGGAAGGAAGGAAGGAAGGAAGGAAGGAAGGAAGGGAGGAAAGAAGGAAGGAAGGAAGGAAGGAAGGAAGGAAGGAAGGAAGGAAGAAAGAAAGAAAGAAAGAAAGAAAGAAAGAAAGAAAGAAAGAAAGAAAGAAAGAAAGAAAGAAAGAAAGAAAGAAAGATGTAAAAGTTAAATGTTTCACAGGTCAGTTTTTCTTTCTCTTACTTTTTGGGAGAAATGCTATTGTTAGTTTCCATATTTCAATTGAAATGCCCCCAAATCGTATATAATAAATAATCAAATGAAATTCACACTTTTGTCTATACTTTAAAATGTGTGTCCCATTCTGTTCCACAAGAAATGGGTAACATACTTCATTCATGATGTTCTTTGTGTTCCTCTTCAGTCATAATCCTGAGTGTTTTTCTTTAAAATATTATGTTAATATCTCGATAGTTCTACTGGTTCTTTACTTTATGAACCTAGAGTTCAAAGCTAAATTAAAGAGTCTTTCCAGTTTGGTGATTTGGGGAGAAGAGTTACAAATTGTTTTCCAGAATGACTAGACCAGAGCACACCAGTAGTCCACTTTTCCTGAATCATCAACAATTTTCATTTTCCTGATTTGACTGATGTCAAAGTTCTTTAAAATTTCATTTCAACCAATCAATAAACATTAAGTGCCTACTGGGGATACTTACACAGATGAGAAAAAAAAAATAATGTTTGACCACAAGAGCTTGCAATTTAATAAGGGAAGAAAACATACAAAAAGAAATCCAAAGAGTAGAAAGAGTGTGTTGGGGTGGGGGGGGGGGAGGTACCCTGTCTGAGACCATAATGAAGTCCAGAGTAATATAGTTAATGAGAAAAGAAGAAAGGGATAACAGGGAAAAAAACATCTTTAAATGTAGGCTTTGGGAGGACTTCTTTTCTCTTCTCCCCAGTTCTCCAATCAGAGAGGTAGAGGAAATTCATAAGGTGTGAGTACCAGGGATGATAGGAATCTCCCAGAATAATTTCTTTTAATTATTAGTGATTTTGGAGCATTTTTTCACATGAATGTAGCTAATTTGATTTCTTTAGAGATTTTTTTCATATAATTTAACTGTTTATTGGAAATATATGTCCTTTTTTATATAAATTTTTGATGTTTTTTATTTCTTCCTTCAATATCCTTAATATCCTTCTTTTTCCATATAGTTATTCCATATGGCATGTAATAATTTTCAAAGACAAAAAATGAACAATCAACATAACTTATAAACAAACTTTAAAAACTCCTAAAACAAATATAATGTACAATATCTGTGGACCCAGCCTCCATGAAGGGATAGGTTGAAGGTATGTCTTTAATCAAGACTTGCAGGTTCTTAATAATTTTGCTATTCACTTGAGTTTTTTTCTTTAGGTAGCTGGGCTTTTTTCATTTACAAAGCTGTAGTCATTGTACATTTTTTTTGACTCTGCTTATTTCATTATTAATCAGTACATATAGATTTTTTTCCATACTTCTCTGTATTCATCACATGCATAATTTCTTAAGCACGGTGATATCTTACTACATTTATGTCCCACAATTTGCTTAGCCATTCCCAAAGCAATGGCTATCTATTTTTCCCCCAGTTCTTTTCTATCACAAACATTTATACTAGAAATATTTTCATGGAGAGAACCAAACTCAATTTTGTATCATTGCCAATGTGTTTTACAGCTGCTAGAGTTAAATCTCATATTCCTGTAAGTCATGTAATTTCAGGGTTTTGCAGAATGCAGGTGGATGCAACCAATCAGAGCCCCCAAAATCTGAGAAGTCCCTAAATCTAAAAATAGTAATGCTAAAAATACTATCTATACTTTACTATAAAAGCCATTGTAAATCTTTAGAGATGTTGAGCATAGCATGTGTGTCCTGGATCTATTACATATTTTGCTAACAAATTGCATAGTTCAGATTTTGTTTCTGCAGTTATTATAAATTCACTCATGACAGGTATATATGGGCACTTACTCCTTATGATAAAGTTTCCCTTAGATCTAAGCCAGTACCACATTCTCTAGTTCAAAGGAAATTAACAATTTAGTCACTTTATTTGCATGATTCCAAAATTATTTCCAAAATAAATTGTACCATTTTACAGCTCATCAAAAGTATATTAGTGTGCTAATTATCCCCCAACTCCTCCAACAATGACTACTTTCAATTTTTTCATCTTTTTTTAAAAATTTTTTTTTATTTCAGGCAATAAGTTTAAGTGACTTGCCCAAGGTCACACAGCTAGGCAATTATTAAGTGTTTGAGGTCAGATTTGAACTCAGGTCCTCCTGAAGTAATTTAGGTAAATAGGTAATTTACATTTTCCATTTCATCAGATACTATTATTGAGTTCCACTGCTTCTGATGCTCCTTTGTCTAATCTCTTTCATAGATCTATAACTCTATTTTTAAACACAGTACCAGATGGTTTTGATGAAGGTTGCTTTATAATATAGTTTGGTCTCCAAGTGTTTTTCACCTTCATTCCTATTTCTTTTCATCTAGAATTTTTGTTTTACAAATGAATTTTGTTATTATTTTATTAAGTTCTTTAAAGCATCCCTTTGGTAATTTGATTGTCATAGCATTGAAAGTATAAATTATTTTCTGTAAGATTTTCACTTTTATTATACCAGCATGACCTAGCCATAAGTACTGAAGAGTCCCCTCAACTATTTAAGTATTGTTTATTTCTTTAAAATTTAATTCTTATAAGTCTTTTTCATATATTAACAGATTGATTCCCCAGATACTTTACACATTTTATAATTATTTAGGATGGGGTTTTCCTTTCATTTTTTGTTTAATTTTGTTATTATATAAAAATGATTGTGGTTTTGATTTTTGGCTTTTTTTTGCAAGGCAATGGGGTTAAGTGACTTGCCCAAGGTCATACAGCTAGGTAATTGCTAAGTGTCTGAGGCCAGATTTGAACTCCCAGGGTTGGTGTTCTATCCACTGTGCCACCTAGATGCCCCCAATTTTGATTTTGAGAGTTTATTTTGTAGCATGCAATTCTGCTAAAACTATTAATTGTCCATTTAGCAATTTTGCTGATTCTCTAGGATTTTTTAAGCATTCTATCCTATCAACAACAAATAGAGATAATTTTATCTTTACTTTGTGTATCTTTATGCTTTTAATTTGTTGTTGCTAGAATGTATAGAACTATACTAAATAATAGTAAGGAGAATGGCATCCTTTATTTACTCCCATTTATTTTTACTTCTATATTTTTTAGAAAAGGTTCTAGTGAATCCCTACTGGACATGATGTTTGCTTTTGATTTCAGATGAATAGTTTTTATGATATTAAAATTTCTCGGGCGGCTAGGTGGCATAGTGGATAAAGCACCGGCCTTGGAGTCAGGAGTACCTGGGTTCAATCCGGTCTCAGACACTTAATAATTACCTAGCTGTGTGGCCTTGGGCAAGCCACTTAACCTAATTTGCCTTGCAAAAATCTAAAAAAAATTTCTCTATGCTTATATTTTGTAAGGTTTTTAGTGCTTTGCAATGATTAATTCATTTTATCCTCACAACTCTGGGTATCCGCATTTTACAGATAAGGAAACTGGGCAAACAGAGGTTAAATAAATTGCCTGAGATCACAGTGAGAAAGTGTCAGAGGCAGGATATGAACTTAAGATCTTCCTGAGAGACTCCTGGGACTTAAAATGGTAAAGCTGAGAAAGAGCTACAACCAAGCTTTCTCAACCCTCCCTTCTAAACAGCTTTAAGATAATGCCTTCAAACTGAATCCCAGAGTAAGAGAGTCAAGAAAGGTCAGAGTGACACATTCTTCCACCCCAAAACAACTTAGAAGGTCTGAAAGATAGGGAAAGCACTAGCACTGGGATAGAGCCAGCACAGAGCCAATGTAGATGCAACATCTCTGGAAGGACTTCATGGCAGTGACAGAATTAGCCATCGATTTAGGAATTCTCAATCCAGGGATGTAAGATGATAGGGCAATCAAAAAAAAAAAAAAAAGATTGCAAAGGGACCATATGCTAGACTAGATGCAGAACAGGATGCCATTTAACAACTCAATTGCCTAAACTCATTCTCAGATAACAGTTCATCAGTGGAGAGAAGCACTTTTGGTCAGAGGGAGCAAGAGCCCTAAGGAACAGTATTGCCTATAGTCCAAGAGGGCAGAGGCTCTGAAGAATATTATCATTTACCATTCCAAGGGAACAGGGACTCCTCTTCAGAAAGGAACAAAGCACAGAGCTGAGAGTAATATGAAACCTTTCCACAAATCATGCTACATTAGGAGCATGGAAAGCTTCCATCCTCTAAAATTAACTCTGAAAACAACAGTGCAAAAAAGGTTTGGGACACTGCTCACTCTAAACACCCACACTGTGAAGAACCCATGTTCTTCATAAAGTTTCAAGTCAAGAAATAGGTTGGCAAACTGAGTGAACAACAACCAAAAAAACGAAAATGACCATAAAAAATCCTTCTCTGGTAATAGGGAAAAGCAAGATATAAACTTAGAGGATAATGTTGTCTAAAGAGCTACATTCAAAGCTTCAACGGGGAAAAAGAATTGAAGTCAAGTCTTTTTCCTAGAAAAGCTTTAAAAACTATTTTAAAAATCAAATAAGAGTGGTAAAGAAAAAATGGAGGAAATAAATGAGAGATGTTAGGAAACTTATGAGACTTAGAAAAGCTTGTTGTCATTTTTTTCTTGAAGAGGACCAAAAGAGGATCACTATGTTGGAGTCAAGGTGTAGCATGTCTGATTCTAGATGAGCAGATCAAAATGAATTTAGAAAATTCTACCACAGGTTGGACAAAAATACTATATGAACTTCTTGTTTGTAAATTTGTACATCTCACATGTCTTTTAACCTACTCTAATTCTACTTCACTCATAGACAGTGGCACTTTCTTTGATATAGACAAGATATGCTGGGGAATACTTTGCCAGTATCTCTTATGCTCAGTGACCTTAGTGGATTTAGCCAATACTTAATTTTATACTGAATTTGGCAAACTGATTGTTAAAATGGCACTTGTAATCAGGGTTCTCTTTAAGGTGGGTACATGGGCAGTCACCTAATGTGGAAATCACAAATTTACATTGCTTATCTGCAAAATAGCATTTTCTATGCACCTGGAATAGTGTTCATTCCTTTCACTGGAGAAAAAAATTTGATGGAACTATGCTTGCAATATTTACTCATTTCTTAAAAATCATTGTAACTTTGATGAAATACTATATTTTAATTCCCTTGTTTTTGTTACTTCAGTAAATAAACATATAACCTAAAGAGAAAAAGTGCCAAACTGGGGGGTGATAAGCTGTCATTTGTTTCTCCTTTGTGTATTGCTCAAAATTCCAAGATATCGTGAGTATGCTGGTGTTCCCTTTATGAGGAAACTAATAGGAAGCTGGGGCATACTGAATCAACAGAAATATCAATATCAAGAGTTATCTTATCACCCATTTTTGGAAACCATAAAATTAGAAGAAAAAAAGAATTACAATAGGTAAAAAGAGGTTTGACTCTACATATGTTCCAACATTGGCTGCTGTGTTCATGTGGCTGCTTTCACTCCATAAGGATACTTTTGCTAATGAGTAATACACCATGATCTAGTTTTGTGTACCTCTTTTATTGTTCTTATTTGAATATTAAATGCATGAAATATTAAACTACCTTTCAGTATATCTTTTTGTATTCTTAAAATGGTCATTAGGGCAGAGAATCAGTTGTTAATTTATTTGAATCCCACCACTACCCATGCTATACAATGAATTCCAAAATTCTTCATAGAGACCTTGAGAGTATCCTTATATTGCTTCTTCTGATCACTGAGTGAGAACCTACCTTGTGTAAGTTCTCTAAAGAAAAGTCTTTTAGGTAAATATACATTTGGCATTTTAACAACATAACCAGTTCATAGGGGTGCACTCTCTGAAATAAAATTTGAATGCTTGGCAGTTTAACTCAAGAAAGGACCTCAGTGACTGGTACCTTGTCCTTCCAGATGATCTTCATAATTTTACTAAGATGATTTCAATGGAAGCAATTTCCTGGAATGGTGCTGATATATTGTCCATATTTCACAGGAAGACAATAATGAGTTCATCACAATGGTTCTGTCAATCTTCAGTTGCATAGGCAGTCTAATATACCTTCTTTCCCACACTTTCATTCAGAGTCTCTCAAACATGAACTAGCTCTGGTAATGTGTGGACATTCCTGGAAAGTATACCACCAAGGGAAGTAAACATCCACAGTATTCAAAATTTCTCCACTTGCCAAACTGATAGTTCTATGCATGGACAAAGTGGTACTGGCTAGTGGATAATCTATGTTTTCTTAGTATTAATTAGTAATTCTTGGCAATTAATTAGGCCAAAATTAGCATAAGCATCAGAGAATCAAGCTATGCTTGATTTCATCTCAACCTCAGAGGCCACATTGAGTGAATAAATAACAGCTTGGATAAAAGATGTACAAAAAATACTGAAAAAATAATACTTTCAAAAGCATAATTGGTCAAATGGAAAAAGGATCACCATGGAAATTTTAAATTTAGAATTGGGCAAATAGAAGCTAATGACTCTATGAGACACCAAGAAACAATAAAACTAAGACAAAAAAAGGAAAAAAATGAAAGTTAATGTGAATTATTTCATTGGAAAAATACATTGGGGAGAGATAGAGAGATTTAATAAATTAGGAAAACATGGGAAAAACTCACCTGTCAAATCTTTGCATAAGAGAAGAGATAGCAAGAGATAAAGAGGATTATCAGAAAAAGTAGATAGATTATTTTGATTAGATTAAGTTATAAAAGGTTTTGCACAAGTATAATCAGTACAACCAAAATTAGAAGGAAAGCAGAAAAAAAGAGAGGAGGGAGGATTCATAACAAGTTTCTCTTATAAAGACTTCATTTTTCAAAAACAAATATAGGGAACAGACAAATTTCTAAAAATTAGTATTCTTCAATTAGTAAATGGTCATAAGATATGAACAAACATTTTTCAAAATGAGTAATCAAAACTCTCATTTAAAATGCTCTAAATCACTATTGATCAGAGAAATGGAAATTAAAACAACTCTGGGGTACCACCTTAACACCCATCAGATTATCTAACAAGACAGAAAGGAAAAAAGATAAATGATGAAAGTGATAGGGAAAAATAGGGACTCAAATATATTATTGATGAAATTGTGAACCAGGCCAACCTCTCTGGAGAATAATATGGAACTATAGCTAAAAAAATTATAAAATTGAAGCAAAATCCAACAATACCACTGTTTGCATCCCAAAGAGATCAAATAAAAAAAGAAAATGACCTGTTTGTACAAAAATATTTATTGTCTAGTTGTTATGTCTAACTTTTACTGACACTAAGGACATCAGGCCTGTCTATCATTCACTGTCTCCCAAACTCATAGTTATTACTTTCATGACACTATCGATCCACCTTATCCTCTGCCATTCCTTTTTCCTTTAGGCTTCAATTTTTTCCCAACATCAAGGTCTTTCCAATGAGTCCTGCCTTCACATTGTTTGCCCAAAGTATTAAAGTTTCAACTTCAGTATTTGTTCTTCAAAGGAATCATCTAAGTTCTTTCATTATAAACTGATTTAATCTCCTTCCTGTCCAAGAGACTCTCAAGTCTTCTTCTCCAACAAAATTTGAAAGCATTGATTCTGGGGTTCTCACCTTTCCTCATAGTCTCGTAGTCAGACCAGGCTATTGGAAAAATCATAGCTTTGCCAACACAGATCTTTGTTGACTGCAGCGTCTCTGATTTTTAGTGCACTGTCTGAGGAAAGTCATAGCTACCCTTCCAAAGAATAACAATCTTTTAATTTCATGAGTGCAGTATCTGTTTGCAGTGATCTTTGAACCCAAGAATATTAAATCTAATCCTATTTCCATTTCTTCTCTCTTTGTTGCTAGTTAAGTTTCAAGTTAGTTTTTATACTCTCCTATTTTATCCTCTTTACAAGACTTTTCTCTTTATGCCATCAGAGTGGCAGCATCTGCATAGTTGACATTATTGGTATTTCTTCCAGCAACTTTAATTCCAATGTTTGATTCATCCAGTCTTGCATTTTGCAAATATATATTCTGCTTATAAGTTAATTTAGTTGAAATATTAAACCAAAATTATATTTCATTTTAACTATTGCTTCTTGACCCACATATTATTTCCTTAGGAGACAAGATGATCCATTTTTTGAAGACTTGCCACATTTTGTTATAATCTATACAAGTACTTCACTGTTGTCAATGAAGCAGAGAATATTTTTTTCTGGAACTTCCTTGTTCTCTCCAGAATACATTGTCTCTAGTTCCACTGCTTCTTCAAGAATCAGCCTATACTCTGGTCATTCTGGGTTTACATATTACTGAAACTTAACTTGAAGAATCTTAAGCATAACCTTGCTGGCATGTGAAATGTGTTCAGTAATTTGGGCATTCTTTTGCATTGCCCTTCTTTAGGGCTGGGACATAAACTGATCTTTTTCAATCCAGTTAGCATATTATGCCTGCACCTTAACATTATCATCATCTTTTAGAATAATTTTAAATAGCTTAGCTGTAATTTCATCACCTCTGCTAGCTTGTTAGCAATGTTTCCTAAGGCTCATTTGACTTTAGATCAGTAACTACAGCATCATGGTTACCAGTGACATTTAGATCTTTCTTGTAAAGTTCATTTCTATATTCTTGTCACTTCTTAATTTCTCTACTTGTTAAATCCCTCATAACTTTACCTTTTACCATGCCCATTTTTTGCATGAAACTCTTGATATTCTAAAATTCTCAAAGAGATCTCTTCCTTCCCATTTTGTTGTTTTCTTCTTTGTATTGTTCACTTAAGAAAATTTTATTTCTCTTTGCCATCTCTGAAATTCTGCATGCAGCAGGCACATCTTTCTTTCTCCTTTACTTTGCACTTTGCTTCTTTCCTCAGATATTTATAAAGCCTCAATATTTTGCTTTCTTGCTCTTCTTTTTCTTTGGAATGTTTTTTGTTGCTGCTTTCTGTACAACATTGTGAATTTTTGTCAATAGTTCTTTAGGAACTCTATTAGATCTTATACCTTAAATCTATTCATCAATTTCACTATATATTGATAAGAGATGATATTTAAGTCATAACTATATAGAATGACCCCACTCAGAAACCCCAAAGATATTGAAATGGTTTGTCATTTTCTTCTCCAGATCATTTAAGATGAATGGGTTAATAAGTAAATAGGTTTAAGTGACTACCCCAGGGTCACACAGAAAGTGTTTGAGGCTGAATTTGAACTCAGATTCTCCTGACTTCAGGGTCAACATTCTATCCATTAAGCTACCTAGCTGCCCTAGAAGATGTAGCTCTTTATAGAACTGATCAACTTTGGACTCTTTGGCATTGGGTGGTAGGTATGTATGGACTTGCATCACTGTGATATTCATGGTTTGCCTTGGATTCAAATGATATTCTGTTATTTTGAGATTATACTAAGAATTGCTTTATTTATGTTTTTATTAACTATGAAGGCTACTCCACTTCTTTTAAGTAATTCCTGCCCTCTGTAGAATTAAATTCACCCATTCCCATCCATTTAAGCTCAGTGATACTCAAGATGTTGATGTTTAATTTTTTATTTCCCATTTGACTATATCCAACTTACTTTGGATCATAGATCTTTCATTCCAGGTTCTGATGTGATACCAATCTTTACAAAATGGGACTTTCATCACCAGACATATCCACAGTTGAACTCCCTTTTGTCTTTGTCAGTCACTTCATTCTTTCTAGAACTTTCTAGAGCTACTTGTAGAGCTGATTGTTTTCTATTCTTCCCAGTAAAGTATAAAACACTTTCTGACTTGAGGGACTTATCTTCTGATATCATATCTCTTATCATATAATACTATCCAGGAGATTTTCTTTGCAAAGTTATTGGAATGGTTTACCATTTCAGAAATCTTCACTATGACCTATCCATCTAGAATAATACTGCATAGCATAGTTCATAGTTCCATCATGCTACACAAACCCTTCTGAGATAACCAAACAGTAATCCAAATGGGCAAAATCACTTATAGCATCTAATTTTGAGGTGGCAAAAATTCAAATTGTAGAAAGAATGAACAAGCCATGATGCAGGACTGTAATAAAATACTATTGTGCTATAATTATAAACAGGATGGATTCAGAAACTCATATGATATGATGCAAAATGAAGTGATCAGAAACAAGGAGAATATTGCATACAGTGATAGAAATATTACAATAATGATCAACTATGAAAAACTAACTTACTCTGATCAAGACAGTGAGCCAAAGCAATTCCAAAGGGACCCAAGATGAAAAAATGCTTTCTCCTTCCAGAGATGACTGGTGAACTCTTGAATACCAATTAAGGCATACTTTTTTTTCACTTTAGCTTTTTGTGGGATTTTTTGGCAACATAGCTAATATGGAAATATTTTTGCATGAATTAACATTTATAATTGATATCACATTATTTGCCTTCTCCCTAGGTGGGGGATGGGCAGAAGGAAGAGAGAAAATTTAGAACTCAAATTTTTTAATGAATGTCTTTAAAATAGTAAATGCAATTAAAAAATTAATGAAATTTATATATATATATATATATATATATATATGTATATGTATATGTAATTTTAAAAAAGATCTCCCTGACTCTGGGTCTTATACTGTATTGTCTGAACTGCCTAGCTGCTGTCAAGTGTCCCTGCTTCTCCGCTCTCCTGCAGAGATCTATTTCATATCATCCAAAGCTGTCAAAGCACTCACTATTAAGACCTCAGATATTTATGTAGTTTGGAGCTTGAATCTTCATGACACTACAAGGAAAGAAGATGGACTGGGCTGTGAAGCTGTGTTTTTTAATAAGTTTTAAGGTCTTAGGGGATACTGAGTTAACACAATTTAGGCATTAGTTCATGTAGTTTTTTTTATCTTCCTTTGGGTCCCCAGTGCCCAATACCATGGAGACTACTGGAGTTGTTTTATATTTGTTGCATTATTTCTGCTTTAGAAATGTTTGAGATGCAAAAATCAGAGAAAATGTCTCTCCCTCTGTCTTGTTCACCTGATCTGAGGTGTTCATATGATTACTTAACATTTTTTTTATATTTGAATCATTTAATTATTTTCCATTGGAAAAACTAAGTGATAGAGATGCTTAAATGATTCACCCAAGGTCATATAACTAGTTAGTGTTGGACTCAACCTTTTCTCCAAACCTTTCAACCCCTTCACCTAGTGATTATTCTAGTTACCTTAAATTCAAAGTCCAAAGGTGATAATTATTATAACTCTTCAATCTGGAAATTATGCAGTTTTTTAATCTTCCTGTATATCCCTCAAAACAAAAATCTGTCTTATTAACATCATAAGTCTTCTAGGGATGATAGCTATGACTGGCTATGAATCATAGAATATTGCAGCTACCAAAAAAAATCATCATTTCAGATCACTGAGCAATCGAGAGATACATTGTAGGGGGAAAGACATATTACTATTATTTTGATGATGACAATGATCATAACTAGCATTTATTTATATACCACCTTCAATGTGCTAGACACTGTACTATATACTTCATAAATATTATCTCATTTGATTTGCACAACAACCTTGAAAGGTAAATCTGACAACTATTACTATTTTACAGTTAAGAAACTAAGGTAGATAGTGACTTTCTCAAGGTCATATAGCTAGCAAGTTCCTGAAACTGAATTTGAATTTATCTTCCTTATTCAATATCCAGAGTTTTAGCTACTATATCACCTAGCACTTACCATATCCACAGATCGGTTGAACTAAGGAGTAATTATTTATAAAAAGAAATTAAGATAATATCAAGGAGTTTAATGACTGGAAAGGTAGTGTAACTAACAATCTTTTTTACTACCCATATAATGGGAAAGCATCCTAGAATGTACATAAGACTGCTCCATAGAAGTTTTTGTAGATGCACATGATTAGGAGTCACAAAGAATTAAAAGATATGGATTGATTGGGACCTGGATCATTAGAAGGAACACCCATATTAACACAGAGATTGAATTACAATATCGAGAGTTCTAGTTTCATATCCAGGTATTACTCTCTTATGAATAGAAAATCATTCTATGCAAGGGGCCACCTTTGCTAATTTTTTGGAGCCAAATTTATCTACCCAATAACAAAAACATCCAAAATTACAAATCAAACCCTGATCTTTTTTTCTGTTACTTAATACATATTAAAAATGAAAAATAAGCAAATCTAGAATAAATAACAGCACAAGGGATAACACAACTCTTAGAATTCCTTTTGCTAGAATTCCTCCTCTGCTTTGTGTGGTCTTCATTAAGGCACATCATAGAATGCTTCCCCCACCCTTTTTTGCTGAGTTCTTTCTGTAGTCCTGAAACAGCCTTTCCCCCAGTATGTCTAATTTGTACTTGAATCCTAATGCAGACATACTGCAGATAGTTATTGCAGTCCTAGGGATGCTGCTAGGATACTAATGAGAAGTTTAAATCCTTCAACCTTCCAAAGTTCACAAGGTTCTCTACTGGTCAAGGACAGAAGAAAGAAGGAATTTAATCTCAGGGAGTTGGTTAGAACTATACTCTCTTTTTTTCTGGAAAATTATTGAATGCCAAGATTCTGAGCTTATATGAATCAGTTCCTTTTTCCTACTTCCCATCTAACTTAAAGTATATTTGTTTTGTGTACAAGCAAGCTTTTGCAATCGATGAATTTCATCTATATTATAATTGAAGAGAAACATGGTTAATGTAAGATCAATACACATGCATAGCTATAGAAATATATAGATATACATTCATATATATTTATCCTTTACATGTGTTTGAATATATACACATAACATGTGAATTATATGTATATATGATCACAATATATAAATTATATACATATAATGCATATATATTTATATGTACCTATATACAATATACATATTAATTATTACATATTATGTATGTAATAGATATATAATGTGTGGATTACATACTTATATAATACTTAACTATATGTATCATTGCAAGCATATGCATGCATCTTTGTACATGGATATATTTTATATCCTTATATTTTGGTCATTTGTGAAATAGCAGAGATGAGATCTAATAATTACAAATATTTATATGTAAATAAAACAAATACAGCTAAAATTAGAATGGAAGTAGGTAATTGGAAAACATTTGTAACAACTTATTCTGATAAAGGTCTAATTTTCAAATTATGTAAAGAATTGATTCAAGCTTGTTCAGAATCCAGATATTAAATAATCTGCCAGTATAAAAGAGAATGCAATTCCAGTCAAACTCCTTAAAGTTAATTACTTCCTCTCTATGTACCAATCAAAATTCCAAAAAAATTACTTGCCAATCAAAATTCCAAAAAATTTCTTTAATGAGTTAGAAAAAGTTGTAAGTAATTTCACATGGAGAAATAAAAAGTCAAGAATTTCCAGGGATTTAATGAAAAAAAAAGTACAAAAGAAGGGGGCTTAGTCCTACCCAATCTAAAATTATATTATAAAGCATCAGTCATCAAAACTGTCTGGTATTGGCTAAGAAACAGAGGGGTGGACCAGTGGAATAGACTAGGTGCAAAAGCAGGAAATAATTATAGTGATCTGCTGTTTGATAAACCGAAAGAGTTGGAATAAAAACTCTCTCTTTGAAACAAACTGCTGGGAAGTTTTTTTGGAAGTTAGCATGGAAGAAACTTAGATTAGACCAACACCTCACACACTATTCCAAGATATGGATACAGGATCTAGACATAAAAAACAATACTATAAGCCAATTAGAAGAACAAGGACTAGTTTACCTGTCAGATCTATGGAAAGGGAAGCAGTTTATGACTAAGGAAGAGATGGAGAGCATAACTAAAAACAAATGATGATTTTGATTACATTAAATTAAAAAAGTTTTTGCATAGATAAAACCACTGCAACCAAGATCAAAAGAAATGTAGTAAACTGGGAAACAATCTTTATAACTAATGTTTCGGACAAAAGACTCATTTCTAAAATATACAGAGAATTGAGTTATATTTAAAAAAAAAGCCATTCCCCAGTTGACAAATGGTCAAAGCATATGCAAAGGCAATTTACAGATGAGGAAATCAAAGCAACCCATAGTCATATGAAAAATTGCTCTAAATCATTACTTATTAGAGAAATGCAAATTAGAGCTTCTCTGAGGTACCACCTCACACTTCTCAGACTGGTCAATATGACCAGAAAGGATAATGATCATTATCAGAAGGGTTGTGGGAAATCTGGGACACTATTACATTGTTGGTGGAGCTATGAACTCATCCAACCTTTCTGGAGTGAAATTTGGAACTAAGCCCAAAGGGCAACAAAAATGTGCATACCCTTTGATCCAGCAATACCACTACTGGGTCTATACCCTGAAGAGATCATGAAAAAGGGTAAAAACATCACTTGCACAAAAATATTCATAGCAGCCCTGTTTGTGGTGGCAAAGAATTGGAAACCAAATAAATGTCCTTCAATTGGGAAATGGCTTAACAAACTGTGGTATATGTATGTCATGGAACACTATTATTCTAATAGAAACAGGAGGGGTGGGAATTCAGGGAAGCCTGGAGGGATTTGCATGAACTGATGCTGAGTGAGATGAGCAGAACCAGAAAAACACTGTACACCCTAACAGCAACGTGGGAGTGAGGTTCAACCTTGAAGGACTTGCTCATTCCATCAGTGCAACAATCGGGCTGTCTGCAAAGGAAAGTGCCATCTGTATCCAGATTAAGAGCCATGGAGTTTGAACAGATTTCATGGACTATTCCCTTTAATTTAGAAAAAAAAGCAGATATCTTATTGTCTGATCTTGTTATCTGTTATATTTTTTGTTTCTTCCTTAAGGATGTGATTTCTCTCTCTCATCACACTCAATTTGGATCAATATGCAACATGGAAACAATGTAAAGACTGACAAATTGCTTTCTGTGGGGGTGTGGGGGAGGGAAGTAAGATTGGAGGGAAAATTGTAAAACTCAAAATAAATAAAATCTTTAATTAAAAAAAAGAAATATGAAATCTCTGTGCTCTGCCTTAAAGATTCTTTTATGCGAGGACCTATCCATGAATCAATAATATCTGAGATTCCTTCCAAGATGTGTCTCCCTGATTATAAAAATCATAAAACATGGAGATATATGATGAACAAAAATATTCATCATAGGAGATCCACCACAAAGTCTAGGACAAGGAGAAATTTTCTGTAGGTAATCAGATATTCCAGATTCTTAGGTTTGTTGATGAAATTGTATTGATTTCATTACTGCAATACTGAAGAGTCTCCAAGAAGATATCTATGATTATTCAAAAGAGTTTAGCCTTTCCATTCAAAGAAGAAAGATAAAAAAAGATGGAAAATATTTATTTTCCAGATTTCAGTATGCATCTGAATAGACACCTGTAGAGTTTGTCAACTAGTATTTGGAAAAGATTAGAGAAACTGACAATGAACAAGGTTCAGAATTGAAAAAGGAAACTGATAGTACTTTTACAAGGTTTCCATAACAGCCCAGACCCATATGATCAAAACTAGCATTTACCAATATTACCATTAATTTCGCCACCTCCAAAGAACAAATACTTGTCCTACAGAGAGCAATGGAAATTTTCATGATTGGATGTGAGCCGGCTATTACATATAACCAATGAAGACCTCTAAAGGAAAATAGTAGTGCACAATGTCACCCAAAAATTATATGAGAGAAAAGAAATGGTGACAATGATAATGACAGCTAAATAACTAGAGTATTTCTCTGATATCTTCCTGTTCCTGGAAGAAAGTAAGAAAGGCCTCCAGAATGTTGTGTGGACCCCTTGTGGTGGCTTTGGAAGGAACTGAGTTGGAATGAGAGTTAGAAATTATGGGCAGACATGGATAGGCTATCATCTGCATCACTAAAGAGAATTCCTGAATGGTGGGTATTTGAATAGATAAAAGCCATGAAAAGAAAAAGAGATCCCCTATAAGCTTTTCTAGTTATAATACACTTATATTATTATGTCCATTTCGGGGCTTTATGTCTGAGGAGAGATATTTATAGGTTTTGCAGTTTACCAAAGGGAGGACACTCAGAGAGGAAACTTGAAACCATACTATAGAAAAAAAATTTATTAAATCAACTGGGACTATGTAATCTGAAGAAGAAAAGATTTAGAAGGAGACCTGGTAGCTATTTTGAAATAAATGAATTTCACAGGGAAGAGATATTTTGATTGGTTTTGTCCCTTGAATTATTTTCAATGGTTAGACCATACAAAGAGGAAGAATACAGTTCAACATGGCTTTCTAATAATTAAAATATCTAAAAGTATAATGACCTTTATCAAAAAATTGTTATGTGAACTCTTTAACTGGAGGATGGATGAAAATTTTTATGTATATTTTAGAGATTTCATGATTTAGATTATTGATTGAAATAAATTCTGAGGTCTTTTCCAACTCTAAGATTCAGATGTCACCAGTTCTCCATCTGCCACCAAAAGTGAGAACAATCCTTCCCAAGCTTATATTGTCTTTCCTGAGGCCAAGCACCAAGGTATCCTCTGAGGGAAGGAGGGAATGAGGACCAGGCTCAGACCACTTTCTACCCTTTCATGACAAATTGTTTCCATGCTTGGTCGTAGGATATTTATCAAGATATTTTGGGCAGAGCCAAGATGGTGGCATGAAGGCAGGAATTCCCAAAAACTCCTTCCCCCAAAAAAATCCCAAAGCTGTAAAATTATGACTCTAGCCAAAATTTAGAGGGGAAGAACACACAGAAAGCCTGAGGGATTCAATTTCCCAGTCCAAGACAACTTAGAAGTTCTGTGGGAAAAATTGTGTTTCAATGGGATGGGGGGGTTGGAAAAAATTCAGGGCCACAGTGCAGTGCAGCACAGCCCAGGGATCACCAGGAACAGCTTGAAGGAATGGTGAGAGAAATCTGCTATACCAGAGTGAGTGCCGAGTGAGTGCTGACCTCAGAGCAGCCCTGTGATGAGAACCTGCAGTAGGAATTGGGGAAGCCAGTCTGCTCCTCCAAAGCACAGCCCACAGACAGGTAAGGGGGTAGGAAGAGATTAGAAATCTCTGCTCTCCCTGGAGCAGGACTCTGCTGTTTTCCCACACTCAAATCCAGGTTGCAGTTTGGGCTTCCATACTATGATAACCAAGCAGGGATCCTCCTCACAACTCCAGGGTAGAGGGGAGTGCCTGTGGTCATCTACATATCAAAGCACAAGCAAGAGGGCATTAAACCTTAGAAGAATAAAAGTCCCAGTGGGGTGAACCAAAAGCCCCCAAAGCCTTGGAAGTGCAGTAAATCAGTCTTAGGCTGAGGAAATGAGCAAACAAAAGGAAAAAATAGAAAATTACTTTAGTCCCATGAAAGATTAAGAAGATGACAAACTTGAAGCTTTTGTATCCATAGATAGAAAAACAGAAAATGGGCTCAGGATATCGATAAGCTCAAAAAAAGACTTTGAAAAGCAACTAAGGGAGTTAGAGGGGAAAATGGGAGGAGAAATGAGAGCAATGCAGATAAATCATGAAAACCAAATCAGCAGTTTGGTGAAAGAAATTCAAAAAAAAAATACTGAAGAAAATTATATGTTAAAAACCAGTTTAGGTCAAATGGAAAAAAGCAAAACAAAAGGCAAATAAGGAGATGAATGCCTTAAAAAGCAGAATTGACCAGCTGGAAAAGGAGATGAAAAAGCTCTCTGAAGAAAATAACTCCAAGTGCAGAATGGAACTAAAGGAAGCTGACAGCTTTGTGAGAAATCAGAAAGAAATAAAACTCTTCCAAAAAAGCCAAAAATTAGAAGAAAATGTGAATTATCTCACTGGAAAAACAACCAGCCTCGAAAACAGATCCAGGAGAAATAATTTAAAAATTATTGGATTATCTGAGAGTCATGACCGGGAAAAGAGCCTAGACTTCATTTTTGAGGGAATAATAAAGCGAAATTGCCCTGAGATCCTAGAAGCAGAGAGTAAAATAGAAATTGAGGGAATTCACCAATCATCTCCTGAAAGAGATCCCAAAAGTAAAACTTTCAGGAATATTATAGCCAAATTCCCAAACTCCCCAGTCAAAGAGAAAATACTAAAATCTGCCAGAAACAAACAATCCAACTACTGTGGCTCTATAGTCAGGATTATACAGGATCTGGCAGCATCTACATTAAGGGTTCATAGGGTTTGGAATATGATATTCCGGAAGGCAAAAAATCTTGGTTTACAACTGAGAATCAACTACCCATCAAAACTGAACATCCTCGTTCAGGGGAAAAGATGGACTTTCAATGAAACAGGGGACTTTCAAACATTCCTATTGAAACAACCAGAGCTTAACAGAAAATTTTATCTTCAAGTAAAGGACTCTGGTGAACCATAGAGAGGATGGACAAGAAAGAGTAACTATGAGGAACTTAATAATGTTGAACTGTTTGGATTCCTGCATGTGAAGAAGATACTGCTAACTCATATGAACTATCTAATTTATAAGAGCTGTTAGGAGGAGCATA
Organism: Macrotis lagotis; assembly: GCF_037893015.1. Classification (NCBI taxonomy): domain Eukaryota; kingdom Metazoa; phylum Chordata; class Mammalia; order Peramelemorphia; family Peramelidae; genus Macrotis; species Macrotis lagotis. The sequence continues at coordinate 192,928,260 of NC_133664.1, read as the reverse complement.
TATAGATAAGGTACAGGGAAGGATTTGAATATAATGGTATAATATATAATAAAAAGATGGAGTTAATGGATGATAAAAGAAAGTACTGGGAGAAAGAGAAAGCAGAGGAAGAAGGAGCTAAGATATTTCACAGAAGAGTCAAGAAAAAACTTTTTCAGTGGAGTAAAATGGAGGAAGGTGAGTGGGAATGAGTGAGCCTTCATTCTCATCAGAATGACTTACAGAGGAAATAACACACATACTTAATAGGGTTTAGAAATCTATCTTACTCTAGAAAAAATGAGAAGAAAGGGATGGGATGAGGGGGAATGGGGGAGGGAAGGGGGGAATAGGTGATAGAAGAGAGGGAAGATTATGGGAGAAGATACTCAGATACAACACACTATTGGACAGGGACTGGGTAAAAGAAGAGAGAGAATAGAATAAATGAGAATGAGGAAGAATAGAATGGAGGGAAATACAGCTAATAATAGCAACTGTGGGAAAAATTTTGAAGCAACTTCTCCAGTGGACTTATGATAAAGAAGGCAACTCATCTCAAAGACAGAGTCACTGAAATCTGAACACAGACTGAAGTACATTTTTTTCTCTCTCACTATTCCTGAGGTTTCTCATCTTCTTGAAGGGGAGGAGGGTTTATGTTTACTCTCATAACAAGATTATTGCAATAATACAAAATAAATAAATCAAAAAAAGATATTCATTTGAAATATAAAGAATCATCCTCAAAAGGCTTGGAGATAGAATCACTTTAAAAGTCCATTTGGAGCATTTGGATTTATTCTAGAATAAGTTTGAGATTCTGGATCATACAAAGCTTCCTCATCAGTACTCTCCCAAATAATAGCATAATCTTAAACTCCTTATGGTCTCTAAATTGTCTTGGATTCTCCAGCCTAAAATATCTGAATTTTAAACATCCAAGAATGATTTAGATTAGAAACTGGCCTCCCCAACCCACCAAATCTGATTAGAAACCCACAGATCCTTAACCTAGAAAATCCAAAAAGAGTTAAAAAAATATTATGTTCTGACATGACATTCAATATTCTTTGTTCTATGATTATCTATTTGGGGTTTGAGATTTGATTTTTCTGAAGCTGGCAAATAAGTACTGACAATCTACTGTTATGTTTAAAAAATGAAGAAGAAAGGCATGATAATAGAAAAACTCTCCTGATCAAAAAAAATTCTTAAAATTTTCTAAATTTACCCAAAATTTAAAATCTGTTCATTAATAATTGTCCTGTAACATCTTGAATCTAACACAAAAACACAAAGTCATGACAATTCATAAATATTGTTATCCATAAAAGATTCTTTTAAAATCCAACAAAAATGACTTTAGAACTTACCATTTTTTCTAACTACATGAGTCTGTTGTTTAGTTTGGTCATCTGGAATGCCATATATTTCTATCAGCACTAGTGGGTCATTCCTATAAGTAGGAGGCAACTGGAAACCACTTATGAGCTGCACAAATGGAATTTAAATATGAGAATAAATTTGGAGCATAAAAAAATTTAGTAAAATTCATTTTCAGCATAAAAAAATTCATATTTAGTAATTCAAGGAGTTCAAGTTTAGATAGCACTTTAAGGTTTTCATTGTACCTTACATATAAAATCTTCTTGGAGCCACACAATGATCTGTAAGGTAGCCATAATTGTTTTTCCCACTTTATATATAATTTTAGATTCAAAGAAACGGAACCACTTTTGCAAGATCACAAAACTGGGAAGTATCTGAGGCCATATTCATGCCCATGTCTTCCAGTTCTGAGATTAGCTATTATTCAATACCTCTCATTAAAGTAAATTTGGTCCAATCTAAGTCTATTTTTAAATGGAATAAATGGCATCAAAATATTATAGAACAAAGTTCCTATTTATTTTTTTCTCTTTGACTATATATATATATGCACATATATTATATGTTATGTACATATTATATATATATATATATGTATATGTATATGTATATTTTGTTCATGGAGGTAGTCTAATTGGTTTCACCATAACAGAATTCCATAGTATCAGATATTATATTATATTACATCATATTACATACATTATATAATATTACATGTAATATAATATTAATATTAGATCTAATACTAATATTTATATACATACAATACAGATATTAACTGTGCCTTTAGTTGTTCTTTGGAACACTTTAACAGATATTTTTGTTAAGGTAGTCCAACCTATTTTCTGAATTTCAATTAACCTGAAAACTACATCTATTCACATATGTGTATGTATACATGTATAAGTGTATATGTGCATGTATGTATATTTTGTCTTGATGTATTATAGACCCCAAAGACAATGAAACCAGGTGAAGTCTTTTCAAATTCCAAAAGAAAAATCCCCACTGTTTCTCATGTTAGAATTTCCAGATAGCAGAATTTATATGAGATATTTATTAGTGATTCTTTGACTTATCATCTCACTAACTTCTCTACATCTGTTAGTAACTACAATTTGAATATAACTGTCTCATAAAATATATCTCTTTTATGTATGCAAACAAAATTCCAGAATATATATATATATGTATATATGCATATGTATATATTTATACACATACATACACCTAAATAATTGTGTTTCTCTCTTGACTTCTATTAGATAATGCAATAGTTTAACTGAAGCAGAGGTTCTTAATCTGAGATCTGCAAATATTTTTTAGAAAAATATTTTGGCAGTTGTATTTCAATATTATTGGTCTCCTTTACATTTCTATGCATATTATTTGTTGCATTTTAAAGAATTCTTCCTAGAAAGGGATTCATACTGCTAAAGGATTCAATGATTTTTTTGTAGATTTCTGCAAGGCAGTGGGGTTAAATGGCTAGCCCAAGACCTCACAGTTAGGTAATTATTAAGTGTCTGAGTCTGAATTTGAACTCAGGTCCTCCTGACTCCAGGGCCAGTGCTCTATGCACTCTGCCACCTAGACGCCCCAATGATTTTTTTAAAAGAATAATTTTTCATATGATCCCAAAAATTTAATTTATTTAATTCATTTAGAACTATAAGAAACTTCAAGAGACCATTTGTTCCAACTTTTAGACTTAAGAGTGATATAACAGAAATCCAAAAGACATTTGATTTGGAGTCAAGAGATGAAGCGATTTAAATATGAAACCCCATTCTAATATTTAATGTGTGACCCCGGGAAAGTCATTACAATTTTTCCCTCATCTTTAAAATGAAGATAATAATACATGCAAAATCCAACTCACAGAGGTTTTCTTAGTAAAAATACCTTTAATGAGTTCCAAAGAACAATTATAAGTACAGTTAATATTTATAATATCTGGTACCATGGAATTCTATTATGGTGAAATCAATCGACCTCCATGAAGATGTTTACTATAACTCAATATTGGCGACATTCTATTGGACTGATAGTTTAAATACATCTTATAAAGGATAGACTACCCTCCATATGTAAGGGTTGATGCTACTGCTGCAATGTAGTATGTTTCCTATGTTCAGAAGGTTTTGTCTCTTTGATCCCTATTTCTCTAGTTTCATTTTAGATTTTTAAGTGTAAACTTCATTTGAAAATGATATTTCATGCATTTATTACAAATTGGCTTGTGCTTTACTCCATTTTCATCAAGATTCTTATCTTCACAATTTTTCAGGATCCAGAGCAAAAACAATCAATTTATATTTAAAAGTACATTAACTAAACAAAATCCATTTCTAAAAGATAAAATATTAAAACTCTGGGTGGCTAAACAGTCTTCAGTGCTATCTCTACTCCAAGTAGCAGTACCTGTCCCCTTCCTTAACCTACCCTAAAACTGAGTTCTCAGCTTTACTTTCTTCAGGGAAACCTAGGTAACATGGAAGGGACAAAAATATCCCAGAAATTCTCATTTTCCACTTCCTAACTTCCAGTATAATTTTTCATCTCCCAGGCCACCATTCTGTTTGCTATAGAAACATTAAACTCAGAAAAATAACCAAATAAACTCTCCCAAAATGCACTAATTTAATGACTTGGAACTCTTGAGAAAGACTTATAGGAGAGAGAAAAGGGCAGAGTTTCCATTTTGAGAATACAAAGCAGCTCAGGACAAGGTTGTAGTGTTAGATACATCTTTCCCTATCATATACTTGGAAATCTGTCCACCAGAAAACTATAAAGCAGTGACACAAGAAGTGTCAGTAGAAGCAAAAGATTCTGGTGTCATAGAACTACTCCACCAACACAAAGTCTCTGAAATCTTATTTTCCTCTCCCTTCCCCCAAGTTTTGAAGGTTAGAGAATAAGAGTTGTCCTCTGTTAACTACAGAAACCATTTAATTTCTTTTGTCCCCCTCTCAAAATAGGAGGAACATAAGGAAAAAGAAATATTTCTCATCACAAGCCACTAAGGTGGCCATTTTCTTATAAATTTTTGATGTTCAATTGCCTATTAATATTGTTATTATTTGGGTTAGCATAATAATTTCCCTTAAAAAAGATCTCTCTGGGTTTTGTCTAGCCCTCAGCCAGATACACAAGTATTTTAAAGGAGTATCTCTCTCCCCTGCACTCTCTCCAGAACTACACTTCTTCCCTTTTTAATCCCCAAAAGCTGCATAAACAAGCAAAGCATATCTTAGGGTACCTATTTTCTTTTCGAGGTGAGTTTCTTTCTGGTGTGCTTCCCTAGTTTGGCCAACTTGTATTATGGCCAGACAATCCTGCCATGGTCTCACAAAGCAGTCTAGTCCTTCAGATTTTTATTTGTTCCACCTCTAAATTTCTGGTTTCTACAAGTATATTAAACTGAATCAGTGCTAATTTTGGCTAATTAGTACTTTGAGATGACGAGTCAGCCACTGAGCAGCAAAAAATAATTCACTAGATTTTGAAGATAACAATCTCAACCTTAATGCCCTCCTTTCTGGATTTAGATTTTGTCAGGTTTACATAGGGTTCAGGGAAATGATAGTCTGCCTATGTTCCAGCTTGGCTGCCACAAGACTGAATATTTTTCCTACCTAGGTGATCCTAAGCTTGGACTTTAAGTTGCCTTTTCTGTATTTGTTCCTTCTAATCTTAGATGAATAACAATCTACATTCAAAATGGACTTTTCTAGGGTTGGAGACAATCTTGTTAAAGTTAGAAAGAGAGCACAAAGGGAAAAGTTCCCAACAACTAGTTCACCACATGGAAAATTATTACCAACAAGAAGATGGGACCATTTTGCCAAAAGACCTGACTTAACAAATATTTGGACAGTACAGAACCAAAGAAAATATAACAATAATTATTCAGCAATCCTTCATACTACTTTATGTTCCAGTGATGTTTAAATATCAATCTCTGAAGTATTGTAATGGTAGTTATAATTTAAGCTACTAAATATTGTTTAAGCTATTTCATCAGTGCTTTCTATGAGTCTTTTGTATCTTTCAGCATTTATTTTGTGCCTAGGAAATAAATGTTTCATACTTAATTTACATTTATAATATTCCCGCTCTCTTCTTCAAGAAAATGTGAAACCTAATAATTAAGCAATTTGTCTCTGGGATGGGTGTTTAAAGAATCAAAGAGTTTAAAAAGTCTCTATCATTAAAGTCCAGTGTCCCTCAAGTCTGACACCAGTTGATTTTTTTATTGATCTAAAGCAGATGGTCCCAAAAGGAGAAGGGAGTAGTTACCCCTATCCTTTAGGTCCTTAATGTTTGACTAGTTTATGATATAGCTTCACATATCCATACAAAATGACTATGACCTTGATCATCTTTGTTATTTTGAAATCTATTCATTTTTTCATAACCATGTCAAAAATATGACACAGAACACATAATATTGAACTTAGACACAGAAAAATGGACTCAAAACCTGACCTTGGGGGCAGCTAGGTGGCGTAGTGAATAGAGCACCAGCACAGGAGTCAGGAGTACCTGAGTTCAAATTCAGCCTCAGACACTTAATAATTACTTAGCTATGTGGCCTTGGGCAAGCCACTTAACCTTGCAAAAAAAAAAAAAACCTAAAAAAAAACACTTGACCTTGGACAAGCGACTTAACTTCAGCTTATTCTAGTCATTTGTAAAATGGAGCTAATGTTATCTTTAATATGTGTTTCATGGTGTAATTATGAGATTCAAGTGAAATAATATTTGTAAAACTTTGCAAACTTTAAAGTATAATATATATATATATACATATATATATATGTTAGCTATTATCAACAGGAAATATAGACCAATATTCAAAAAAACTGCCTTCCAACATACCTTTATTGATAGTGTAATTGGATTATAGTCTTTAAATTCATTTGGAGTGTAGTTTAATTTAGGATTTCTCAGAATTTCTGGTTTTAAAATATATCCACAGCCACCATTATCTAGAAATTTCCCATTATGAAGATCCATAGGTAATCCAGGAGTTTGGAAATTTAAGGCCACTGTGGAAAAAAATCCATTATGATTATGTTTTGAGGAAATGGAGAGTACATTTAAGAAATGTCCAGTGAATTAATCCATTTAAAATTCATCATGGTGCATTTTTTTAAAAGAATAAGACATTGGAATAGTATTCTTATTTTGGGTGCATATCCTCATTTTGTCATTTATCCATAGCTGTCATCAATTTTTGTGCTCCTGAATTAGAAGGATTAATGACTAAAATAAATGATGATGCAAATCATGAAGAGCTTTATTTTTTTAAAAAAATCTTATTTAGTACATATTGCAGAGGGAAAACAAATAAGACAGCAAAGGGATAAGAAAGAGCAGGGGAAATAATCATTAGGATTCATTGATTAATTTCTTCTCAATTCTTTAAGAGGTAAAAGGAGTATGATAATTGTGAATTTCTGAGAAGAAATTAGAATTGCCTCTAATTGATAAACTGGGAAACCAGGAACCAGGCAGATGAGTTCTAATTTCAATGTAACAGTCATTCAGACAAGACTCAAACTGGTGGCCTTGGTAATTAGGGCTAAATTGTTTTCAAAAAATCCTGGTTTTTGTGATTTTTCTCAGTTCAATTAAGTGAAAAAATTATTGTTTCCTAGGAACTAGAAGACAGGTTCAAGAACTATCTTTCACATACACTTACTGAGTGATTTTGAATAAGTCACTCTCCCTGTCTACTGAATAATTCTTGTTACCTTCAAATATGTCAAAATTTCCTTCATCCTTAAAAAAAAACATTTTATCCAATCATCCTCCAACTCTATTATCTGTTGTCTCTCTTCCTCCTAAAAAAGCTCTCTACTAGGTTTCTTCACTTCCTTTATTCTCACCTTCTTTTAAATCCTTGGCAATCTGACTCAAATTTTTAATCTCTTAATTGAATTAAACTGCTCTCTCCAAAGTTACTGATGAACTCTTAATTGCCAAATTTTTTAATTGATATTTTATTTTATTTTTCCAAATATATGTTATGTGAGTTTTTTCAGTATACATCCACATGCATATGAATATTTTTAACTTACAAAATTTCCTTCCACCCTCCCTTCCCACCACCACCACCACCTCCCTCAGCACCTAACAGTCAGGTTAACATTGTAGAAATATATTTTTGATAAACATGTTTACAGATTAGTCATTTTCAGTATGAAGAATTAGGATTAAGGGAAAGAGATGCATTAGAGGTAATTTTTATAAAAAGTGTTCATCAGATTCTGAAGGGTTATTTTTTATTTTTTTTTGTTTTGTTTTGTTTTGTTTTATCTTTCTTCTTTTGGATAGGAATAGCATTGTCCATAGCCAGTCTAAAAAGGTTGTCCTAGCTCTCTGAACTGCTGAGAGGAGCTGCTTCCATCAAGGTTGTTCATCTCACAGTGTTGTTGTTGACATGTATAATGTTCTCTTGGCTCTGCTTCCGTTTTGCTCAGCATCAGATCCTGTAACTCATTCCATGCTTCTCTAGAGTCCAATCATTTATGGTTTCTTATAGAACAATAATACTCCATAGTTTTCATGTATGAAAACTTGTTTAGGCATTCTCCATTTGAAGGGCATCTCAATTTCCAGTTCTTTGCCACTACAAAAAAGATGCTAACATGTGAAACTTTTCCCATTTTTTTATGATTTCTTCTGGATATAGACCTAGAACTGGAATTACTGGGTCAAAGGGAATGAAGAGTTTTATTGCAATTTGGGCATAGTTCCATATTTCTCTCCAGAAAGTTTGGATCCATTTACAAAGCCACCAGCAATGCATCAATGTTCCAGTCATCCCACAACCTCTCCAACATTACTCATTTGTTTTATTTTTTGTTTTTTCCTTCCCCTTTTCATTTATCTTTTTTATTCAACTCTTGGGTCATGTATTTGATGATTGAATTCTCTGTTCAGTTCTGGTTTTTTGCATCAGGAAATTCTGAAAGTCCTCTATTTTGTTGAACATTCATCTTTTCTGACAGTATATGCTGAATTTTGCAAGGTAGTACATTCTGGGTTGTAATCCCAGGTCCTTTGCCCTCCAATATATACTATTCCAGTTCTTCTGATCCTTTAGTGTTGCAGCTGAGAGGTTCTGTCTGAGTCTGGGTTTCCTTTGTATTTACATTGTTTCCTTTGTGTATCTCTCCTTTATTTGAGAGTTCTGGAATTTGGCTATTACAACCCTTGGGGTTTTTATCTGGGGTCTCTTTTTCAAGGGGTTCTGTGTATTCTTTCAATGGTTATATTGTTTTCTTGTTCTAGCAGATTTGGACAGTTTTCCCTTATAATTTCCTGCATAATGTTTTCCAGGTTCTTTTTTTTTGATCTAGGCTTTCTGGTAGTCTGATGATTCATAGATTACCTTCCCTGGATCTATTTTCCAGGTCATTCATTTTTTTCTAAAAGGTACTTTATATTTTCTTCAATTTTTTCAGCCTTTTTATTTTGTCTGATGGAATTTTGTAGTCTTATAGATTCATTGGTTTCTATTTATTCAATTCTAATTTTTAGGGTTTATTTTCTTCTACTATCTTTTGTTTTTTCTTTTTTAAAGTTGTTGAATTCTCTAGTCAATTTTTCATAATTTTCCTGTATGACTCTCATTTCTTTTTTCCATTTTTCTTCTTCCTCTATTCTTTGGTTTTTTAAATAATTTTTAAGCTCTTTGATGAGCTTTTGTATTTGAGTCCAAATCATAGACTCTTTTGAGACTTGCCCTGGGAGTGATTTTTCACTGATTTCTTCTTCTGACATGACAATGTTATCATCTTTGTCAGTAAAATGGTTTTCTATAGTGAGTACTCTTTTAAACTTTTTTGCTCATCTTTGTTGTTTTAACTCTGCTCCTGGGGTAGAGGGAGTATAAATCCAAGTCTTTTATGTTTGGCTGGGGGTCTGATCCCTGGTTTTTCATTGGCCAAAATGGTGCCTATGCAGACTAGGCCTTGCCTTTGTAGAGGTTTGTTCTCTCCTTTATGTCCAGATTCTGACTTAACAGTGGTTTGTTCCTGATCCAGTCCTGCCTTTTTTACCAGTGTTCCCAGGGTTCAGACTTTATTTGGGGTTGGAACTCTCCCTGATGACTTGCTATCTATCTGCTGTTGTCAAACTGTGGGGACCTGGATTGCACTGTGGCTAAAAGCCTACCTCTAGCTTTCCTGCTCTCCCGCCTCCTGGACTTTATTTCCACTTTTCCCCAAAATAGAAGGACCTTCACTGAAGATCCTCCATGATGTCTGCTGTTGAAAACTTCTTTGAATCTTCTCTTTTTTTTTTTTTGGTGGGTTCTTTAGCTCAAATGTCAATGCAGAGGCTTCATTTATCTTTGGTATGGAAAAGCTCCGGGAGCTTGTTAGCTTCATGCCAACCATTTTGGCTCTTAAATGCCAAATCTAAAGACCTTTTCTCAGTTTTCACACTTGTGACTGCTCTGTAAACTTTTATATTATCAATCACCATCTTCTCCTTTATATTCTCTCATTTAAATACTTTTCTTGACAATGTTCTCTCTCCTCATTCTCCCACATGTATGACTTCTCCTTTTCAATCTCTTTTCTTCAATCTTCATCAGTTATATTGTTCAAAGTTCTCTGGTGGCTATGATAGAGAAGGAAACTCATCCCAGAGACAGTCATTGGCATCTGAACACAGACTGAAGTACACTTTTTTTTCTCTCTCACTATTCTTGAAGTTTCTCATCCTTTTGGGGGGTGAGGGGGAATTATGATTACTCTCACAAGATAATTGTAATAATATGAAATAAATTTTAAAACATTTTTAAAAATAAAATACTTTTCTCACAATAACCTTTGGGTTAGATAGTATAAGGAGCTTCATCCCCATTTTACAGAAGAGTAAATTAAGAAAATTGATATTGTGACCTCATGACCAAATGTCTAGTAAATATCATATTTGAACATTAAAAATATATCTCTCAAAAGAATATATATTTTGATTGCTGAAATATCAAAAGATATCTTGGGGATTTTTCTTTTTTATCTGAAGGGATATCTATATGGAAAGATTGTTAGCCTTGAAATCAAGAGACATAGTTTAAAGCCCAGTCCAGGCCACTATTAGTTTGTGTGATGATTGGTGAGTCTCTTAAACACTAATTTTCCTGATTTATAAAATACACGTATTTAGTGTCTCACAGAGTTCTTATAAGAACTATATAAACTTTAAAGTTCAAGTTAATTTTTACTATTGCTATTTTTGCTCCAATTAATTGTATCATTCTTTATTTCAAAAACTGTAACGATTAACTCTTTTCTCCTATGCAGTTTCATTTATATATTGTCAAAGAGCTCTGGAAAACTAGAATTTGATAAAGTCCCTTGGAATAAAATGGAACTACTTAACCAAGTCTTAAGCCCAAATCATTTGGCTCACAGTGATTGTATGATAATAGGTCCCAACCCAATCTTCACTTAGTCACTCTTTGGGTTTTGATGACTCTGGGGGAGTATAAATAGCAATTGTTTCTTTCTGGTCAGAACCCCTGAGGTCTTCCCCTTCTACTTTGAATATTTCTTTATTTAAGAAGGCAAAATAGGTCTTTCACTTCTATTATTACCTAGCTTCAAACACTGATTGGATGTTACTTCAGACAAACTGAGACCTAAGAAAAACCTTAATTTAAAAAAGTCAAAGTTTCCCACATCTCCAGTGGAATGATGGCCATTTCCAGCTATCCTAACCTGTATCTTGCCATTGGACTCATAAAACCCTCAGAAAGTGAAGCTAGTGACTTTGCACAGCTTTGCCTTGCTTAAATTCACTTGCAATTCAAGACTTTACACTATTGATGTCACTGGTTCTCTTTTAGGACAAAAGACAAATAACTCACTAACCATGGTTGTCCCCAAAGGTTCTGTCCTATGCTTTCAATTTTCACTCTATACTTTCTTGCTTGGTGATCTCATCATGATTTTTTTAGAATATTTCTAAATATGCTTAGTCAACATTATTGAGTATATTACTAATTCTAAGAGAAGCAAAAAAGGGAATTAACATCTACTTTAATAAAATCAATAATATGTAGTAAATTATCAAAAATATCATTAAAATAAAGAATTTTTCACTTCATATTTTGTAAGTAAAGATGTAATTACTCAACATACCCATCTGACATCCTACATTCCAAAATTCTTGAGGAAGGAAATTAGAAGAGTCCGTTCTGGTTGCTTTTGGATATATTCTTGTAATGAAATTGTTGGTGTGTGAAATAAATTCACGAGCTAAAAGCAAGTGTTATTGGAATATTGTGAAATCGTTCTATATTTGAAAGTAAAATAAGCAGTTCTTGATTATCTTCTTTGTAAGAAGTCATATTAATTATTTTATTCTAGCATAAATATTTTAATATTTTTAATAATTTAGCATGTTACATTAGTAAAATTATATACAATGAAAATAATTAGTAGTTTTTTTTGTTGTAGGGCACTTTTATATGTGGACAATAGTTTTAAAAGAGTTCATCATAATTCTATGAATGAGACAGAGCAAACATAGATAAGAAAAGAAAGAATTAGAGAGACTAACTATTTAAACAACTTTTCATGGTCATGTCCAGAAACAGCATAGTTAAAGAATCTTAGAAGTACAGAAGGAGGGATTAATAGAACACATCTTTTTGAACCCCTTTTTTACAGATGAGGCCCAGAGGGTTAAATTTACTCAAAAGGTATAAGAAAAATCTTTAGCAGCATAACCTAAATATAAATATATCTAAATATAAAAGATAATCAGTATTTCTAAATATCACTAGCAAAAGCCAGAAGATGATAATAAGAGAAATACAAATTAAACAACCACAAGAATATGTAGTATATATTTTGGCCTAAATTCACCAGGGTCAAATACAGAAATCAAAAAAGAATTAAAAATCTGAAGGGATATCTACATGGAGAGATTATTAGTCTTGAAATCAAGAGACATGGTTTAAAACCCAGTCAAGGCCATTATTAGTTTGTGTGATGTTAGGTGAGTCTCTTAAACACTCATTATCCTGATCTATAAAATACACATATTTTAGTGTCTCACAGAGTTCTTATAAGGAAAGAACTGTATAAACTTTAAAGTTCAAGTTAAATTTTTACTCTTGCTATTTTTGGTCTAAGCATAGGTCAAGACAATAAAAAATGATTGCTATCCACTTATAGATATAATACAATGTTAATCAAAGTAATAACTGACTACTTTATAAAGGGTGGCCAGTAGACCTATAACTTCCTTAGTATAAACAACTTCATTGTCAGAATATTCTTAGTCTCCAAGATTTGACTAGCACTAAGAGGTTAAGTTACTTGCCCAGAGTCACATAAAACCTTATGTCAGAGATGGGACTTGAATCCAGGTTTTTCTGACTTCAAAGTATACCTGAGGGTCATATAATAACTTAGAAAATCACATATTAACATTATTATTATTTATATTATATTGTATTTTTATTTATTTTGTTTAATATTGTTCCAATGACAATTTAATTGGTATATAGGCAAGTATTGGGCCTTCCCTCTCCTCCATTTCTGCTATCTCCATGCTTCTGGCTCTCGATACCTGAGATATTTCTGTACTATTCCACATTGCCTCTCTCTTTATAAACATAAAATGCATGTAGAAGAAAGATTAAGTAGATGAGCCAAAGGAAATTAAAGGAAGAAGAAAAATGTTACTATAAAGCAATCGATAATTATCAGAACTACCACATAATAGATACAAAACAGAAAAATAATTCTCAAGAAAAAAGCAGAAATGTAAAAAATTAAAATTAAAAACAAAAAAAAACAGAGTAGAGTTTGATACAACCAGGCAAGAAGGTGACTCAGAGGATAGAGTACTAAATTCCAAAGACAGGGAGACCTAAATTTAAATCCTGACAAACACATTAGCAGTGTGACACTTGGCAAGTAACTTTTTCTTTCTTAGCCTCAGTTTTCTCATCTATAAAATATAGTATTAATTAATATACCTCACAGAATTATGATCAAATGACATAAGATATATAAACAACTATATTAGTATTAGCTATTTATTATTACCAAACTTTGTGGAAAGGAATTGTTCAATAAGAACCATGGTATTAATTAGTAGCAAATTTATCAATATCATAAAAACAAAATCTTATAACTTTTGCAATTATAGAAAGCTTTATGCAGTCAACAAAATACAGGAAATTATAGGAGAAAGTAGATGAATTCAGTTGTATAAAATAGCTTTTATATGACAAAAACTATATCTGGAATAAAAAGTAAAGAAATTTATGAGAATAAAACTTTGCTATAAATATTTTGATGAAAATGACATCTGAAAGAAAGCTATATACAATAGACAAAATTTAAGCAATCAAGGGACATTAAAAGTGATTCTCAAAAGAAGAAACAAATTATCAATAATGAAATAAAATTATTCAAATTCTCTAATACAGAATATAAATTCAAATAGTTTTGAGGTACCTTACACGATTAAAATGACAAAGATATTTCAATAATTCAACTCAATCTCTTTGTGTTTATTAAGAACCTACTTTTTTCCTAATTTTTTCATTCACTTCAGTCATGACTGAAATAACAACAAAAAAAATTTGAGACAATAATTTGAAGATGGATAGAGTACTAATTATTGGGGGAAAAGCAAAAAAGCCAATTTGGCTGAAAATGGAGTGTGTAAAGGTAGACTCAAGTCAGTCTGTAAAACTTTAAGTACCAAGCAGAGAAACTGATATTTTTTAATATACAATAATTTGTTATTAAAGATTCTTGAGCAAGGAAATTTCATAGTATGCTGTATGCTTTAGCAGCCAATTGGAGGATGAATTTGAGAGAGAAGAGGCTGGACATTAGAAAAAGAAGAAGATTTTTGCAGTAATTCAAGTGAAAGATAATGAGAAGCTGACCTAGTTGGTATTTGTGAATGCTTATCCAGTACTGATCCTACTGTAGAGGAAAGTACTCTGATACCCACCTTCTAGTAGTCTATTTCTTCTCCTATATGGAAATTTTTCAGATTGATTTCCAAAAGTTTAATGTGCACTACATATGTTTTCTCACTTCCTTTCTTACATCTAAACAATGAAAAAACCTATAAATCAACCCAATTTTTGTATTTACAAGTTTCTGAGGTGTAAATATTCACATTCAAATTTTAATAGTAGGCTTTGGAAAGCCAGTATAAGCTAACCTCAGTAAACCAGTATTTGTGGTCTTGTCTCTTCTAGGTTTACTCTGTTTTTCATTAAAAATATGCAGTTGTTTCCACAGATCCTCAAATAACATGAGCTCAGTGGTTTTCATCATTTTGAAAACTAAGCTATTAGTACAGGATCTTCACATTATGTGAGTACCAATGGAACACGTGCTATTAAACTGATTCTCTCTCAATATGTATTATATAGTACATTTTGGCCACAAAAAAAGACTACATGTTTTCCTGATGATTTTTTTCGGTCACTTCCTAGACATATGTCCTCATTGGTAATGTTCAGCATCATATTTTATTTACCTGAATCTATCCATGACTTTTTAAATTACTCTTAATTTTGAAAATTTGGATATTGTGGTAATAAGTTAGATAGCATTCTAGTGTTTGGTAATTGCCTTCTGATCCATTTTAAAAAAATATATATATATGATTTATTATCAAAAAAGGCCTATATAAATGTTAACTAATTTATTGTATCCATAGCACTCTTTAGAGTCTACAGACTGACTTGAGAAAGTTAAATAAGAAGTTCAATCTATGAAAAAGTCTATTAGCATATTTGTTTGACTAATTTTGCATACCCTGAGCTATGTAATCCCAATCTAAGAAATTAATAGCCATTGATATGAAAGAACAAACCCATGTTTTCAATGTAGTTTTTCAGATGCTATTTACATGAAAATAGACCAAATAAATTTGCAAAGTCAATCACAGGATGATTCAGCCTTTCTCACTTTCTGTTTTGCTTTCTTTCAACTAATTACAACAATAAAAGATCTCAAAGTATAGATTTTGGAGCAGAGATGATAGATAAAATTTTTTGTCCCTTAAATAACTACCTATATATTTTGGAAATCAAGGACAATTGGCAAAACCTCACCAACATATACTAATATATACTTCTTTATCTAAAGGGGTAAGTTTGGAAGTCATCTTTGATGCTACCATCTCTATGAACCATCTTGGCTGCTGCCATACTTTGCAGCTGATCTGACACCTCAGGTACAAGTTTAGATGGCTAGAAATTCAGGTGAAGCTTTGAAGATCTTCAACCCACTTTGATTTCCAACTGTTCTAACCTCCTACGTAAGCTAGAAAAATATCCCTCAATAAGTTAATTAAGTACATAAGTTTTTTACATGAATTGTAAATTTCTTTCTCTAGTGAGACTGATTATTTACCACATTTACCACAAAATCCTTTATAAAAGAATCAACTTCTAAGTGACAATGAAACGTGAGCAAAAGAACCTGATGAATTTTCCTTCTAATTTATCCCCAACCCAGAAGTGAATTTACACATGGCATCACTGAAAAGAATATTCACTCATTTTTGCATCACAGAGCAGTTTGGAACCACTGAATGTGGTACCTAGTTTCCTAAATCCTATCAGATTTACTCTTCTCCATATATTCATTTCTGAGTGCAATTTATTGTCCATGTGCAATACCTGGCTAAGATGTGTGAATTGATGGGTGTACTCAGGGAACTCCTCATCCAAAATTACTTGTCATAATCTCTGCATTATGCATCTTCATCTAGTTGGTTATTCCTGTGTGATTTATTGAATCAGTCTCTTGAATAGCCATGGTTAAAATTTAAGAAACCCCACAATACTACATTAATCTTAGCATTCTTATTACAAATGAAATAAAACAAAATAAAAACTAGTAAGAAACTGCAATTAAATAAAATGATAGCTCCCTCATTTTTTCCTTAGACAAGTATTGGCTAATGATGGAGTGGAGTTGGCTCCCTGCTGCCCTCAAATGACATCATTTTATGGGATATTTGTGCATTTTGTTTATGAAAGGCAAAAGAAACACCAGGAAAATAACTGCAGCTTATAAGTTCTTTTCTTTTTCAAAGGATGAAGTAGAAAAATTCCACTAAGAACTGACAAATATTCTCAAAACCAAGTCAACAAAACACTACAAAGGTAAAGAATTGGACAAAGGAAAATTCTATTTTGGATCTCATTTTTCACTTAATTTTTGGAAAATTTATCAAATTCCTACTACATGGCAGTCACTGTTCTAGGCACTGGAAATAAAAGGATGAAAAATGAAACAGTCCCAGTGCCTAAAGACACTCATATGCTTGGAGGATAAATGACAAGAGAGCAGTGTGGTACATTACAGAGTGGCATCAGAAGATCTGGTTTTAAATGCCACTTCTGTCACTTATTTCCTTTTTTACCAAGCAAATTTATGAAATCTTCTGATTTTCATTCTCATCTGCAAACTGAAGAAGTTGGACTAAATGATCTCTAAAGTCCCTCCTAGAGTTAAATCTTTTATTCCATACACAGTTATGTAAAAAACAAAGAACTTTTTTAAGAGTCCTAACTGAAGAAATCTGGAAGGATCCGACATAGTAAATGGCACTTGAACTGATCATCAAAGACTGGGACAAAGAGAGAAAATGAAGAGGAGAAAGCACAGTTCAAAAATGAGGAACAACCTTTCCAAAGGAATAGAGATAGGAGATTGAATTCTGCATATGAGTTCTAGCAAGTAGAACAATTTGGTTGAAATGTGGAGTGTATGATGAGAAGTAATGTAGAATAAGTCTGGAATGTTAAGTTAGAGAAGGATTATGAAAGTCTTAAGGGGTTTGTATTTTATCTCAAAGTCAATTAAGATGGTGAAATGCCTTGGTCAGACTTGTACTTTGGAAATATCAATTCAACAATAGTGTAAAGAATGAGGGAAGAGGAGAAAGAATTGTATCATAGAAGACCTATTGAAAGGCAGATGAAAGGTGGTAATTAACAAAACCAAATTAGGATCTTGGTCATGAAAATGGAAAAAGGGAACACATATGAATGATGCTGTAGAAATAGAATCAACCAGTGAGAAATGATCAAAGTGTAACTTGCAGAGAGGTACATGACCATTTAGAAAGAGAGAGAACAAGTAGAAGAAGTATAACATAAAACCTGTATTTTGCAAGAAAAGATTTCAAAGCATTCATGGAAAGATGATGGACTTAAATTTGGCAGTATAAGAATCTCTTAAAAATGAACTTCTAGAGTTATAGCTACAAATGCTTCCTGTAAGGAGAAAAAGAGAGAAATGTTGATGAAACTGTTATGGAGGCATATAAACATTTGCCAACCACCTTAGATATTTAAAAATGCATATATGGAAGATGAAAGCAAGAACAAGTAACAAAGAATGGTTATAAATATGCAGCAAATTATTACAAGAATAGTATAATAGTGCAAAAATCTCATAATAATTTTACTAGTAAAGGATAGCAAAAAGGGAATGTCTATAGTCATATTGAAGAATTGAATAGGATCAAAAAATAAGGTAATTGCTTGAGGTGAATAGAATTATAATGATAGCAAGAGGAGTTCATAAACTCAAGGAGAAAATTATCTTTGACCTGAAAAAAAAGAAAAGAAAAATGACCACTACAGTTAATGCTTGACAAGTAGAGAGATAGGAAAAAAAACATCCAAGTCAACTAGGCAAGATGAATTAACATGTTAGCTAATGAAAATAACTGCTAGGTATAGATTGTCTGTGATCTTTGAAAGATCATTGAGAATAGTAGTCGTACTGCAAGGTTAGGGAAGGGGAAAATGTCATTAATTATTTCAAAATTGAGCAGAAAATATAATCTGTCAAAAAGAATGGTGAGCTGGACTTCATTTTCCAAGAAAATTCTAGACTGAATAATTAAAGA
Organism: Macrotis lagotis; assembly: GCF_037893015.1. NCBI lineage: Eukaryota > Metazoa > Chordata > Mammalia > Peramelemorphia > Peramelidae > Macrotis > Macrotis lagotis. The sequence continues at coordinate 192,909,945 of NC_133664.1, read as the reverse complement.
GTTGGTCAATGAATATTTGGAAAATGAAACAATTAAAAAAACAACATGCCCTCACTCCAGGTTCCCTTTGATCCTCACCCATCTCAGGAATTTCAGAATCCTTTTATGTGTTGTCTTTCCACAGCAGATTGGAAATAACTTGAGGGCAAGGACTCTCTTTTTTCATTTATTCTCCTAGTGTTTAAAAAGGTCTTTGCACATAGTAGGCATTTATTAAATATTAATCAAATTGAATTGATTATGTCTGAAATAAATTACATTGGGTTACATTATAAACTTCCATTGTCACTTATTTTACTGTTAACTCTAATTATCTCTTTGCAAAGTGGAGCATGTGGTTGTTTTTCCCCCGAAAGTATTTCTGTAATGTTTTATTTGTTTATTGATCTGAGAATATCTAGTAATCTCTCTGACAATAGGAAATAATCTATAACTGCTTTAGGATGATGAGTTCTATATTTTCTTTATATTGTATGGGAATTTCTTTGGATACAAAGATTATTATTCCAAAAGTCTATGTTAAAATAGATATTATATAGATATTGATTATTCTAAATGTCTTATTTCCCATTTTGCTTTGATTATATCTAATAATAGTGAGTTTCTTTATATAACTTCAGGTTTCTTCTTGATAGTTTTGTTTGGTGTGCCTTGCCCAAAGAAGACAAAGGTATTTGTCTTCTCATTCAGTGATTTGATTTCATTTCTGAATTTAAGTGAAAACCTTTAGTTTCATTTCTTCCATGACATGAATTAAGAATTTTAAATATATCAAGCACCTATCTTATATTAGCTCAGTGATGGTCTGTGCCCATCAGGCTTTAGATGATATGAATCATAACATGAATGATGCCAATGAGTAGCCATAGCTCCATGAATGAAACTATTAACATTTGAACTAATAGTTATGGATCTTAAGTGTATGTGCTACTTTCTATCTTTTTAAAGAAAACCAAGTTTCAGAAGCTTCCATGAAGTAGCCATTCTATCATTTATTATGTTAATGGCATACAAAATTTCTATTTCATGGTTGATATATATTGTGTTTTTATTCAGGTAGACTTCATTTAACAATGTAGATGACACTACAGTTTCACATCTCTCTTCTTTGGGGGCCTTCCCTTTTCTAAATACTTCTGCTTCTCAATTTGTGTCTGTGTGTGTGTGTGTGTGTGTGTGTGTGTGTGTGTGTGTGTGTTTGCAAAGCAATGGGGTTAAATGGCTTGCCCAAGACCACACAGATAAGTAATTATTAAGTGTCTGAGGTCGGATTTGAACTCAGCTACTCCTGACTCCAGGGCCAGTGCCCTATCCACTGTACCACCTAGCTGCCCCTCAAGTTTTTAAAATATAGATTTTTTTTTAATGTTGAATTTTTAATTTTGTTTTCTGCATTTCAGTGGATTGAGCAGTGGACCTGGAGTCAGGAAAACTCAGGTTTAAATGCAGCCACTGTCAGTCTCAGTTTCTTTAACTGCAAAATAGGAATAATAATAACCCCTGCCTCCCAAGTTGTTGTAGGTTCATACTGAGATATTTCATTGTTGTAAAGCAGATAATAGGCACTTAATAAATGCATGTTTCCTTCCCTTCCTTTCCATGTTACCTTTTGACTTTTAATTGTTAATTAAGGATTCAAGAATTTCTCATAGTTTTATTTTCCAGATTCCATTTCACATGCTTATTTTCCAGTGCCTTTAATTAGATATTATGGTATTCATGTTTTACTATATATATTGACTAAGTAATAATGTAATCTTCCTATGATTTTTTTGCAGGTCTTCAGTGGTTTTCTCATTACACTTCTGCAATGACAGGTATTTTACCCTTAAAACAAAGGCTATAATTGGAAGGTGGGGGAAGCAATATAAAAATTATTCCAATAACTAGGAAATTTTGTATCCAATTTTGTTATGATATAATACTATTACATTATAAAAATATTCATCTTTTCAGTTATTTTCCATATTATTTCGATTCACTTACTTTAGGGGACAGTATCATCTACCCTAATATTTCTAGTTGAGGGGGTTTTAGTATTTCTGACCTTTTGCAATGTACCCTTACATCCTTGCCTTCTTGGGGTATCAAAGCACAAAGAAGAAGCAATGTCTCTATCTGTGTGAAGATGATACAGTTTCAAACAGGATCAAACTACAACCATATGCCACCCTATTTTTTAAGTTCATAGGAGTAGTTATGTCATACTCGTCTATGCATTAGTATTATCAGAGCCCATCTGGCCAAAATTTAGGGATTCCTGTGAGGACTTCAAAGCTCAAGCAGTCCCAGGATACACAGAACTCCTATTATACATTGTCTTTGTTCTCATACTCTTACTTTGCCATTTTTCCTCCTGACCCGTCACAATATGCATGCTTTGAGGAGGTTGTTGTTTTTAATCATTATTATTGTTGCTTGTGCATTCAAATCTGTCATTTGTTGATGATTACTAAGTTTTTAATTATTATTTTTAAAATTCTAAATAAGTATGCAAGTAGGTTGAGTTGTATAATAATTACCATTATTAAAGCTAAGATAATAATGGAAAGCATACAGTTTATTTCCTTAAAAAAAATCACCTAATAAGGGGCGGCTAGGTGGTGCAGTGGATAAAACACCGGCCCGGGAGTCAGGAGTACCTGGGTTCAAATCCGATCTCAGACACTTAATAATTACCTAGCTGTGTGGCCTTGGGCAAGCCACCTAACCCCATTGCCTTGCAAAAACCTAAAAAATAAAGATCACCTAATAAGCTAGGGGACTAATTAACAAAACCAAAGTTTATAGTTTCAAAACTATTGAATATTATTCTTTATTTTTATTAAGTACATTACATTTTAATCCGATAAAATGAAATAAAATGATTTTTCAAAGTAACATCTTAGCCTTGCCCACATTTTCCCTGCATCTCTCTTACAACTTCCTTCAACTTTCACAAATGTCTCACAGAAATTCCTTCACACACAGCCCATTGCATTCTTTATAAAGAGTACAGCCAAATGAACAAAACTGACTATTTTGTGCAATAGTGCTATGTGACAAGCTATATGAACAAGTATTCTCACTGTCACATCTCAATATGAGGAATGAGTCTATTTATGCTACTCTTGCTAAAGAAAGTACATTGTCAAATAATCAGGCAGCAAAGATTTCCATGTACCACTGAGCTACCCAGAAGCATTAGCCTTTGAAGTGAGAGCTATACATATTTTTTAAAAAGTCACAAGGAAGAGAAAAAGAAGATGGAGTCAGGTATATAGTTCTATATTCCTCTGCTACTTGAAATTTTTTGTAAAACCTATCCATTCACTGAAATTCAAGGAATGAGGGAAAAATTGTTTCATAAAAATCAATCTACTAAAGATATAGTGTACTCTCTATAGATACATACATACATACATAATACATAAATAAATACATATAGGTATAAATAAATACATATAGGTATAAATAAATACATAGATTGTAGATAAATACATAAGTACATAGATATTCTCTATCTCACTGTCTCTGTAACTCTGGCTCTATCCTTGTGTCTCTATATTTCTTCCTTTTTATGTCTATATTTCTGTCTCTTTGTCAGTCCCTGTCTCTTTGTCTCTGTTTTTGTAATTCTGTTTCTTTGTCTCTCTTTTCTGTCTGTCTCTGTATTCTGTCTCTATTTCTCTGTCCCTCTGTCTATCTCATTTATTCTCTTCTCCCCCCCTCAAAAAATAAACTTATCAAGTAGTAACTTTTAATTTACCTTAAGGAAAATTTCCTTCTTGAAGGTCAAAGAATCCAGAGGAAATTCTGTTACAGTTCTGATAATAATATGGAGGAACTGGTTATTGCAATGTAAATAAAGGAAGCCTTGGAAAAAAGTGATCACTCCTTTCTAGAGTTTCTGGTGAAAGAGAGGAAAACCAGAGACAGTCTGATATGTATTTTAGATTTTAGATAAGCAGGTTCCAAAAGTTCAGAGGAAAAGTTAGGAGGCGTTCCACTGACTAAAATTCTATTGGATGACATCCAAGAAAGGATAGGAAATTCTCAAGAAATTCTAAAGACATCTCTAATGTGGACTGTTTATTTAAAATATTATATTCACAGTGGTGTGAAGAATGATTTGAAGAAGCGAGAAACTGGATGGAGGCAGAGAAATTATAATTAGGATTTTATTTCCATAGTTCAAGTGAACTAGGTAAGAGGTAAGGTCCTAGACTGAGTTGAGTGAAGTGGAGATAAAGTAGAAGGAAGCAGATGTTAGAAATACAGCAAAAGGAAATTCTATAGGATTTGATACGTGATTAGATGTAGGGATCATGTGGAGAGCCAATTAGAAGATTAAAATTTTACTGTGATAAAAATGGTGCTATCCAAAAGAAATGGGAAGTCATGGAAAGAGGCAGGTTTTGGATGGAAGATAATGAATTTTATTTTGATATATTGTATTTGGAGTTTTGGTGGAATATCCATGTTTAGATGCTTAGTAAACAACTAGAAATGTAAAAATGGAACTTAAGGGAAAATCAGTAAAGGCAATATAGATTTTGGAGGGGATATATAGTTCCAGAAGTCATTGTTGTTTCAATCATGTCTAACTTCATGACATCATTTGGAGTTTTCTTCGGAAAGACATTTTAATAGTATCTCCAGTTCATTTTACAGATTAGGAAACTGAGGCAAACAGGGATCAATAACTTGCCTACGGTCGCATAGCAAGTAAGTGTCTGAGGTTGGATTAAAATTCATAGGAATCAGTCTTCCTTACTCCAAGTCCAATGAATTCCATCTACTGCCTCTTAGGGTCACAGAGGTGGTATTTGAAGCATTTGAAATGTATGAGACTCAGGAAAGATATTATACAAAAAAGAAGAGAAGTAAAGATAGAACTTTGAGGAAAAAGCTACATTTAGTGGGAAAGACAAAGGTAAGGAAATAGAAAGAAGATTAAAAAAAAGGAAAAGTCAGGAATACAGATGTATAATTGGTAGAGAATAATATCAGAATCCAAAGGAAAAGAAAGTACCCAGGGGGTGGCTAGGTGGCATAGTGGATAAAGCACCATCCTTGGAGTCAGGAGTACCTGGGTTCAAATCCGGTCTCAGACATTTAATAATTACCTAGCTGTGTGGCCTTGGGCAAGCCACTTAACTCCATTTGCCTAGAAAAAATCTAAAAAAAAAAAGTACTCAGGAAAAAAGGATGATCAACAGTGTCAAATGTGAAAGATATGGGAAGAAGGGTGAGGTCTATGGATCTGGCCATTAGGAAGTCACTGGCAAACTTTATAGAGAACAGATTTAGTAGAATGGTGCCAACAGAAATCAGAATATCCCTAAATCTGGACAAAGAACTTGATTGATTCTGTAACTTTTTATTCACAGATCAGAATGAGGAAAAATGTCTCTCCTTCGCCATCATTATATAAATTCCATATTAATCACTTATTTCTTTTATCATGAAGCATAACAAGAAACTTGGGTATCTATCCTCTTACTCATCACTTTCTAAGTAGGTGGAAAAACACTTAAGAAAAATTCTCTGCCAGAAGGATCCTCTAAGACTGCCATTTTTACACAAATTAGTAATTTTCTCAAACCAGATGTAAGTATAAACATTGGAGTGGAATATCCAAAGGGAAAAGAATCCAGGCTCAGGACATCATCTTCCTTCAGGTGAGTGACATATCATGAACTAAAAATAAAATACTAGAATGAAAAATAGGCAATTTAGTATGAAGAAAGAAACCCTGATCTGAAGTGTGTGAAATAAGGCAAGTTGTTCAATTCCTTCTTTCAATTTCGCCATTTTAAAGAAGAAAAAACTGACATAATTATCCCTGAACTACTTGGCAACTGATAGCATAATAGATAGAGCACTGGGCCGAGACGCACAAAAACCTGAATTAAAATCTGATCTCAGATATTTACTAGTTGGGTGTCACTGGCCAAGTCACTTAAATTCTATTTGCCTCAGTTTATTCAATTACAAAAATGAAGATAATAATAACACCTGCTTCCCAGAATTGTTGTGAGAATAAAATGCGATAATTATGAAGCATATAACACAGTGCTTAGCATAATAAATGCTATAAATGTTAATTAGTAGTAGTAGCATAGTAATAGTGTAGTGTAGTATAGTATTATTTAGGGATAAAATGAAGTCGAATATGAAAGTTTCTTTCGAAGGAAAGCTTAAAAATTTAATAAAGTGCCAAAATAGTCTATTTATTTTATTATTGATTTTAAAAATATAAAGTCTGTGCTGATGTCTCTAAGCTCTACCAAATAAAACTCTCTGAACCTAACTCACATGCTTTTAAACAAAAAATTTCAAAATAATTACTTCATTAAAAATATTAACATTTTATATGAAGCTAATATACATTTCATATATGTATATACATATATATAACAGTCATAGTAATTCAGTAATAAAATTAGATTTTAAATAGATGTATGTCACAAATAAATATAGAATATAAACATAATTTAGCTAAATCAGAAGAAATTTCCTTTATGGGTTTTTTAAATATTTTATTTTTTCCAGTACATGCATAAAATTACTAAAACTTTATGTTCTAAATTTTCTCCCTCCCTCTTCCCCCACTTTGAGAAGGAAAACAATTTTATATTACCTTTCTGTTTTGAAAGTTTTCTTGCATGCTGTTCCCCAATAGAATTATTCTCATTAAATTTCTGATAAAGTTGAGCATGATGAAAGCTTTTGAACTTCTCAGCTTTGGTGTAAATGACAAGATCTGACAGTTCCAGGGCTATTTTTACCTTTCTGGTCTATAAATAGAATATAATTATTTCTACAATGTTTCATAGGTTCTTTGAAAGGAAAACTTTTTTTCAAATTGAGGAATTACACTTGCAATCCTGTGGTCTTAATTCATTGTTGTCAAAATTATCATATAGAAAATCATTTTAATCCACTCAATGTAGTTCTTTTCCAAGTTTAAAACAAATATTTAATGTTAATATGAAAATAGTACAGTTATACTTTAGATAATACATCAAAATAGATATAATAAATGTTACCCAAAATTGCAAAATCTTTCCATTTTCCCCTCAATGAATTCTGTTCCTCCTATCAGGCAGATGACTTTCCTCTTCGTTTATCCTGTGGATCTATGACAGTTTGTGTGTACTAGAGCAGAAGCCAGCATGATACTAAAGTAATAAGGGAGGTGAATTTGCAATCAGAAGACCTGTGACTTCCTTTATGCCTGGTCATTAGGGCATCTCTATTATTATATACCATTGGAGAGAACTGGAACTTTTTTCTCTTTCAAAATAAAGAAAAAAAATGTAGTACTTCTTCCTGGACATTGAACATGTTGGTCTGTCCAAGGTTTTTTCCTTTATCTGTGGCAAAAAGGTCTTGAATTCAAGACCTGGATTTGAATCTTGCTTCTGACAATTAGCAGTAATGCTATCATTAACTCAGTCACCTAATCTCTTGAAACCAGTTTCTTCTCTCAGATGAGGAAAATTGAACCTGCACAAGGTTCTTGCAAGGAAAGCACTTTGTAAACATTAATGCTAGCTAAATAAGAGCTCATTTGTTGTTACTTTGAAAAAATCAATTCTATCACATACATATAACACAATTTGTTCAGTCATTCCAGAATTGATGGGCATCTCTTCAATTTCCAGCTCTTTGCTACAAGATACATTCATATTCCACAGGATAAAAGAAGAGGAAATTCATCTGCCTGATAGTAGGAACAGAACTCATTGGGGAAAATTGGAAAGATTTAGTAATATTGGGTAATATTTTTAATATCTATTTTGATTTATTATATGAAGTATAATTGTGCTATTTTCATATTAGCATTAATTACTTTCAATTCCTTTTGTTCCTATGTCTTCTGATTGGGGTAAATGAGCATTTGGTTATTTTCTTTTTATTTTTCTACAGGTCAGATCTGTGCCACGTGGGTTAAGGGGCACAAAGATTACAGGGCCTGGGTATGGATATGATTTTGACCTTCATTTTATCAACATTCGAGTTCTCAGTGTTTGATTTCCTGCCTCACCATCCTCATCATCCTCATCAATAATTATTTATTAAGAACCCACTCTGTTCCAGACACTGGGCTAAGCACTGGAGATACAAAGCCAATCCTTTCCTCAACAAACTCACAGTCTAATGGTAGAGTGAAAATAACAATGTGCAGGATAAGCAGGAGACAATCAACTGAGAGAACATACCAGAATAAAGAGAAACTACGAAAGATAAGATTTTACCTGGGTTTTTAATTGGGAATCCACAAGGCAGAGAGGAAAGGAAATTCTTGAAGGACAACTAATGACACTAATGCATTGTTGGTGGAGTTGTGAAATGATTCAACCTTTCTGGAGAGTTTAGAATTATTTACAAAGGGCAGTTAAACTATGCATACCCTTTAATCCAGAAGTACCACTGAGTTTGTATCCTGAAGAGATCATGAAAAATTAGGAAAAGCCGGGATGTACAAAAATATTCATAGCAGCTCTTTTTAGTGGCAAAGAAATGGAAATTAAAGAGACACCCATCAAATAGGGAATTGTTGAATAAACTGTGGTATATGCATGTGATAGAAAGCTGTTGTTCTATAAGTAATCATGAGGTACAAGATTTCAGAAAAAGCTAGAAAGGCTTGCATGAATTGATGCTAAGCGAAATGAGCAGAATCAGAAGAACATTTAAACAAACTAACATAACAGCAACATGGGAGTGATGTTCAACCTTGAAATACTCGCTCATTCCATCAGTGCACCAATTGAAACAATTTTGGGCTGTCTGCAAAAGAGAGTGCCATCTGTATCCAGATAAGGAGCTATGGAGTCTGAACCTTCGTTCAAGGACTATTCCCTTTAATTTAGAAAAAAACAGATATCTTATTGTCTGATCTTGTTACCTCTTAGACTTCTCATCTCTTCTTTAAAGATATGATTCTCTCATCACACCCAATTTGAATCAAGGTACAACATGGAAACAAAGTAAAGGCTGATAGATTGCTTTCTGTGGGGGGTTGGGGGGGAGGGAAGTAAGATGGGGGGGGGGAATTGTAAAACTCAAATAATATCTTTAATAAAAATAAATTTAAAAACAAACAAACAAAAAACAAACTAACAACAACATGGGGTGATGATCAACTATGATAGACTAGTTCATTTCAGCAGTACAATGTTCAAATACAATTTTAAAAGCCTTCTGATGGAAAATATTTCACAGAAGGAACTGTGGAGTTTAAATTAAGACCCAGGCTTACCACCTTCAATTTTTAAAAGCTGTCTTATGTATTATATCATTTTTTCTCTCTAATGTTTTGTTTCTTCTGTGTGGATTTAATTCTCTCACAACATGATCAATATGGATCTATGTTTAGCATGGTTATAAATGTAAAGCCTATATATATCAGAGTGCTTTCTGTCAGGGGAAGGGGAGAAGGAGAAAAAATACAAAACTCAAAGCCTTGCAAAAATGATTGGTTTCAAATGATCATTGTGTGTAGTTGGAAAAACAAATAAAAAATAGAAAAAATAGAAAGACAGTGGAAATGCCCAGTGTCAGGGGAGTGGAGAGGCTTATCTAAGGAACAGCAAGAGAGGATAGTGTCACTCAATCCCAGACTATATGGGGGAGAGGAAATGAAAAAGTATAAGAAAACTAGAGGGGGAGCCTCAATTATGAAAGCTTTTCAATGCCAAATACTTTATTTTGGAAGTGATAGGTACACTCAATTTTACTGAGGTGGGAGAGGGGTCAAACTTGCACTTTAAGAAAATAATTTTAATGACTGTATGGGGGATGGGCTTGAGTGGGGATAAATTTGTGGCAGGAAGACCAACTAGTAACCTATTATAATAGAATGAGCTGAGAAAATTAAAGTCTGAATCAAGATGGTGACAGAATCAAAGGATAGAAGGTATATATTCAAGAATATCTCAAAATGTTATCAATAGTCCTTGGCCACAAAATGGATATGGAGAGATAGGAGGAGGGATGAGTGAAAGTGAGGAATTGAGAATGATACCCCAAGGTGCTGATGCTGGAAGAAAAGAAGGATGACCAGTTACATGCAAGCTTGGTGGGGGCGGGGCAGAAAGAATTTAGGATGAAAGATAAGTTCTGTTCTGGAAATGTTGAGTTTAAGATATATATTCAACAGACAGTTGGAGGTGTGAAATTAGAGGATAGAAAACAAGTTAGAGTTAGATAAATAGATTTGAGCATCATCATTATAGAAATAATAATTTTGTTAAATAAGAATGCTGAGTAAAATGATAAAGAAGAAGAAAAGAGGTCCCAGAACAGAGCCTTGTAGGATACCTAGGATAAGTAGACATGATCTGGATAACAGTCCAGCAAAGGAGACCAAAAAGGAGAAATTGGATAGGGAAGAGTATATTCTAGCACATTTGGGAGGACATTATTATTATTATTACAGTGCCTAAAATAAAACTCAGAATGAGTAAGAAAAGTCAGAGAAAAGTCATGACTATGAAAAGTTACCTTGGAGTTGAGGACATCATCTCAGCAGAGGATAACCAAAAAAATAAAAATACTACATGTGAAGGTACTGGGGAGAATATGAATTTATATCCAGCCCAAAAAAGACTTCTTGAAAGAGATTGAAATGGATTTTAAAAATTAAGTAGAAAAAAGTGGGAAAGGAAATGCAAGTAAAATTCATCATTTTGCAAAAAGAAGCACAAAAATTGACTGAAGAAAATAAATCCTTTAAAAATACAATTGTGCAATTGCAAAAAGAAAATAATTCCTTCAAAAATACAACTGAGCAAATGGAAAAAGAATAGCTCCTTTAACAATAAAATTGACCAAATGGGAAAGGAAATGCATAAGACTGAAGAAAATAATTACTTGTAGAATAGATTGGAAAAATTAGAGGCCAATGATTCTATGTGACATCAAGAATAAGTCAAGAAAAATAAAAAAATAATGGAAAAAATAGGAGAAAATGTAAAATACCTCATTGGAAAAACAACTGACCCAGAAAACAGATAATTTAAGAATTCTTGGACTACTTGAAAGCTATGATAAAAAAAAAAAAGCCTAAATAACATCTTTCAAGGAATGATCAAGTAAAACTCCCTGTTAAATAGTCTTTGAAAAAACCCACCAATCACCTCCTGAAAGGGATCTCAAAAATGGAAACACCAAGGAATATTGAAGGCAAATTTCAGGTCTATAACAGATCAAGTTGAAAATCATGCAGAAAGTTCGAAAGAAGCAATTCAAATATGAAGGAGCCTCAGTCATGTTTGTGCAGGACTTGGTAGCATCAATACTAAAGGATCGAAGGGCCTGGAAAATAATATTCCAGAGGACAAAGGAGCTGGGATTACAAGGAATAATCGACTACCCAGCAAAACTGAGCATAATTTTTCCCGGTGGGGGGGAGACTATTTAACAAAACAGGTGACTCAAATTTTCCTGATGTTTCTCAGAGCTGAACAGAAAATTTGATCTTCAATCAGGAAATACATGAAAAGGTTAATAAGGGAAAAGAAAAAGAATGCTATTCATGAAGATGAAATCAGTTACATGTAACTCTTGAGCACTATATCTCTATTAGAGGAAGTATAGTGAGAAGTTCTAGATGTAAGTTGATTTTGATGGGATGATCTTTGTTTTAAATTAAGACAATGGGCAGCTAGGTGGCACAGTGGATAGAGCACTGGTCCTAGATTCAGGAGGATCTGAGTTCAAATTCAGTCTCAGAAACATAATAATTATGTAGCTATGTTACCTTGGACAAACCCCATTGCCTTGCAAAAATGTAAAGAAAAAATTATACATTAAAAAAAGGGATTATACTGGGATAAGAGGAAGGGGGAGACAGAGTGGAGTAAATTACGTCACATGAAGAGGTGGAAAGGAGGAAGAAATAACACATAAACTCAGTTGAATTTATAAATTTATCTTACCCTTCAAGCATTATGAAGAGAAAGGAGAAGTGAAGAAGGGATTGATTAAAAGGAGGGAAGAAAGAAGGGAAAAGAGGAAAGAAAAGGAAAGGGAGGCTGATAAAAAGGTGGCAGATTGAGGGAGGTAGTACCCAGAAACAAAACACTAGTGAAGAGGGATAAGGTGAAAGGAGAAATAAAAGTACAAATGGAGATAGGATGGAGGATAATAGAGAGTAATTGTAATTGTGAATGGTAATGAGGTGAACTCTTCCCATATAACAGAAGGGGATAGCAAAGACAAGAAAAAAGTAAAATCTTATGAAAAACTGTTTAAAAGAAACACATTTGAAGAAGATCATATAGAGTAAAGGCAAAAGAAGGCAAAAAGAAAAAAAAAGGCAAAATCACCAGAAATGAAAAAAAAAGACAGGGGAGCAATCCTTATCTCAGACAAAGTAATTGCAAAAATAAAGCTCATTTGAAGGGATAAGGAAAGAAACTTCACCTTCCTAAAAGGAACTACAAACAATGAAGTAATTTCTTTAGTAAACATTTATCCACCAAGTGGTATACCATCCAAATTCTCAAAAATAAATGAGTTACAAGAATAAACAACAATACAGGTGGGAGTCCTCAACCTTGCTGTCTCAAAATTAGATAAATCTAACCTCAAAATAAATAAGAAGGAAGTCAGGGAAGCAAATAGAAGTTTAGAAAAGTTAGATATGATAGATCTCTGGAGAAAATTGAATGGGGCTAAAATATAATGTCCCATTTTTCTACGTGATATATGGCACCCACACAAAAAATTGGTCATGTTTTGAGGCATAAAAACCTCACAATCTAATGTATAAAAGGCACAAAAATTAAATGCATCCTTTTTAGATTATAAAGTAATAAAAGTTATGCATAATAAATGGCCATAGAAAGAAATATTAAAAATTAATAACCTAATTTAAAGAATGTATGGATCAAACAATAAATGATAGAAATAATAATTTGTCTAAGACAATGACAATAATGACACAAACATATCAAAACTTGTGAGATGGGGCAGCTAGGTGGCACAGTGGATAAAGCACCGGCCCTGGAGTCAGGAGTACCTGGGTTCAAATCTGGTTTCAGATGCTTAATAATTACCTAGCTGTGTGGCCTTGGGCAAGCCACTTAACCCCATTGCCTAGCAAAAAAAACCTAAAAAAACCCAAACTTGTGGGATATAACTAAAGCATTTAGTAGGGGAAATTTAATATCTCTAAATACATGAAAAAAATAGAGGAAGAGGAGGTCAATGAATTAGGCGTGTAACCAAAATGATAGAAAAAAATTAAAAATCTCAATTAAATACCAAATTAGAAATTTTGAAAATTAAAGGATAAAGTAATAAAATTGAAAGCAAGAAAACTATTGAACTAATAAATAAAACTTAAGAACTGGATTTATGGAAAAAAACAATAAAATAGATACATGTTTGATTATTTGACTTAAAAAAAAAAAAGAAAGAAGAGGGGGCAGCTAGGTGGTGCAGTAGATAGAACACCGACCCTGAAGTCAGGAGTACCTGAGTTCAAATCCAGCCTCAGGAACTTAATAATTACCTAGCTGTATGGCCTTGGCCAAGCCACTTAACCCCATTGCCTTGCAAAAAAAAGAAGAAGAAGAAGAAGAAAATCAAATTACCAATAGCAAAAACAAAAAGAGTGAATTCACCATCAGTGAGGAGGAAATCAAAGTAATAATTTGGAGCTATTTTGCCCAACTGTATGCCAATAAATTTGACAATCTAAGTGAAATGGATCAATATTTACAAAAATAGGGGAGGCTAGGTGGTGTAGTGGATAAAGCACCGGCCTTGAAGTCAGGAGTATGTGAGTTAAAATGGTCTCAGGCACTTAATAATTACCTAGCTGTGTTGCCTTGGGCAAGCCACTTAACCCCATTGCCTAGCAAAAACCTAAAAAAAATAAAAAAATATTTACAAAAATAGAAAATTGCCCAAAATAACATAAGTGAAAATTAAATACTTAAAATAATTCCATTTCAGTAAAAAAGAAATTGAACAAGCCTTCAATGAGTCCCTAAGAAAAAATATTTCCAGATCCAGATTCACAAGTGAATTCCACCTAACATTTAAAGAAGAATTAATTCCACTTTTATATAAACTATTTGAAAAAATAGATGAACAAAGAGTTCTAACAAATTTCTTCTATGACACCAATATAGTGCTGATACCTAAACCAGAAAGAGCCAAAACAGACAAAAAAAATTTCCCTAATGAATATTGATGCAAAATTTAAATATAATTTTAGCAAAGCTATTACAAATTATTGCTAAGATAATACACTATAATCAGGTAGGATTTATACCAAGTATGCAGGGTTGGTTCGATATTAGGAAACCTATAAGTATAATTGACAATGTCAATCACAAAACTAACAGAAATCATATGATTATTTTAATAGATGCTGAAAAATCTTTTGGTGGCACAGTGGATAGAGTACTGGCCCTGGAGTCAGGAGTACCTGAGTTCAAATATGGCATCAGACACTTAATAATTACCTAGTTGTGTGGCCTTGGCCAAGCCACTTAACTCCATTTGCCTTGCAAAACCAAGAGAGAGGGAGAGAGAGAGAGAGAGAGAGAGAGAGAGAGAGAGAGAGAGAGAGAGAGAATACAGCACCCATTCCTATTAAAAACACTAGAGAAATAGGAATAAATGGAGTTTTCCTCAAAACAGGAAGCAATATCTATCTAAAACTTATCAGCAAACAGTATATGTAATGGAAATAAACTAGAAGCATTACCAATAAGATCAAGGGTGAAAAAAAGATGTCTGCCATCACTACTATTATTCAATATTGTATTAGAAATGTTCATTTTAACAATAAGAGAAGAAAAAGAAATTGAAGGAACTAGAAGAGACAAAGAAAAAGAAAATTCTTACTCTTTGTAGATGATATGGTACACTAAGAGAATACCGGAAAGTCAACTAAAAACGATTTGAGACAATTGATAACGAGCAAAGTTGCAGAATATAAAATAAACCCACATAAACCCATCAGCACTTCTATATATTACCAGCAAAGCACAGCAGAAAGAGATAGAAAGAGAAATTTCATTTATAGTAACTATAGATAACATAAAAATACTTGGAAGTCTACCTGCCAAAATAAATTTAGAAACTATATGAAAAACAATTACAAAACACTTTTCTCACAAATAAAATCAAATCTCTTTAATTGGACAAATGTCAATTGCTTATGGGTAGATCAAGTTAATACAACAAAAATGACAATTCTACTTAAATTACAATCAGTTCCAAAAAATCAAACTACCAAAAAATTATTTTACTGAACTAGAAAAAATAGTAGCAAAATTCATAAGGAATAATAAGTGATCAAGAATATCAAGGGATTAATGTAAAAATGCAAAAGAAGGTGACATAGCTGTACCAGATTTAAAATTATATTATAAAGTCTCCATCATCAAACTATTTAGTACTAAGAAAAAGAATGGTGAATTGGATTGGTTTAAAAAGAAAAGGAGTAATGACTAATAATTAGGATGAGTGACTTTAACAAAAACTGCTGGGAAAACTTGGAAAATAGTAAGGCAGAAGCTAGGTATAGACCAACATCTCATATCCTATGCCAAGAAAAGGTGGAAATGAGTATAGGATTTAGACATAAAAGGTAATACAATAAGCCTATTAGAATAGGACTAATTTTTTCTGTCAACTCAATGGAAAGGGGAGGAGTTTATGAACAAAGAAGAGATAGAGAACATTATAAAATGCAAAATGGATAATTTTCATTACATTAAATTTATTTATTTATTTTTAAAGATTTTATTTATTTTATTTTACAATTTTTCCCCTAATCTTACTTCCCCCCCCCCCCCCAACAGAAGGCAATTTGTCAGTCTTTACATTATTTCCATGGGATATATTGATCCAAATTGAATGTGATGAGAGTGAAATCATATCCTTAAGAAAGATACTAAAGTATAAGAGATAACAAGATCAGACAATAAGATATCAGTTTTTTCCCCTAAATTAAAGGTAATAGTCTTTGGTCTTTGTTCAAACTCCACAGTTCTTTCTCTGGATACAGATGGTATTCTCCATCACAGGCAACTCTGAATTGTCCCTTATTGTTTCACTGGGGGCGGCTAGGTGGCATAGTGGATAAAGCACCAGCCTTGGAGTCAGTAGTACCTGGGTTCAAATCTGGTCTCAGACACTTAATAATTACCTAGCTGTGTGGCCTTGGGCAAGCCACTTAACCCCATTTGCCTTGCAAAAACTAAAAAAAAAAATGTCATTTCCTTACTGTTTCACTGATGGAATGAGCAAGTTCATCCAAGTTGATCATCACACCCATGTTGCCTTTAGGGTGTACAATGTTCTGGTTCTGCTCACCTCACTCAGCATAAGTTCATGCAAATCCATCCAGGCTTCCCTGAATTCCCATCCTTCCTGGTTTCTAATAGAACAATAGTGTTCCATGACATACATATACCACAGTTTGCTAAACCATTTCCCAATTGAAGGACATTTACTTGATTTCCAATTCTTTGCCACCACAAACAGGGCTGCTATAAATATTTTTGTACAAGTGATGTTTTAACCTTTTTCATCATCTCTTCAGGGTACAGGCCCAGTATCATTACATTAAATTTAAAAGATTTTGCACAAATGAAATCAATGCAACCAAGATTAAATGGGTTGCAGGATGTTGTGAAATAATTTTTACAGCTAGTGTTTCTGATAAGGGAGTCATTTTTTATAATATATCTGAGATTTGAGAACTCAGTCAAATTTATAGGAAAACAAGTCATTTCCCGATTGATAAATGGTCAAAAGATATGAACACGCAGTTCTCATATGAAGAAAAGCTATCTATAGTCATAAGAAAAATGCTCTAAAACATTATTGATTAGATAGATATATGCAAATTAAAATGTGGTACTAACTCACACCCATCAGATTTGTCAATATGACAAAAGAGGAAAATGATCAATGTTGGAGGGAATGTGAGAAAACTGGAACATTAAGGCATTGTTGGTGGAGTTATGAATAGATCCAATCTTTCTGGAAAGCAATTTGGAATTAGGCCCAAAGAAAATAAAACTTTGCAAACACTAGGTCTGTATCCCAAAGAGATCACAAGAAAGGGTAAAAAAAATCACATGTACATGCACAAAAATGTTATAGCAGCTCTTTTTGTAACAGAAAATAATTGAAAATTGAGGGAATGCCATCAAATGGGAATGACTCAATGGACTGTGGTATATTAATGGGATGGAGTATTATTGTTCTACAAGAAATCATGAGGGGCAAGATTTCAGAAAGGCCTTGAAAGACTAGCAAGAACTGATGCTGAGTAAAGTGAGCAGAACTAGAACAGTGTATACATTAACAGCAACATTGTGTGATGATCAACTTTGATGGACTTGCTCATCTCAGTACAATAATCAAAGACAGTTCTAAAGTATTTGTGATGGAAACTACCATCCACATTCAGAGAAGGAACTATGGGGTCTGGATGCAGACCAAAGTTTACTATTTTCAATTTTTTAAATTTATTTTATATTTTATGTGATTTTCTCCTTTTTTGTTTGATTTTTCTTTCATATAGTATGGAAATATGTTTTAATGTAGTTATACATGTATTACCTGCATTAGATTCCTCTGACAGGAAGAGCGGGGAAGGAAGGGAGGGAGAAAAATGTGAAACTCAAAGTCTTACAAAAATTACTATTGAAAAATATCTTTGTATGTAGTTGGAAAAAATTAATGAATTAATTAAAGAAAAGATCACACAGCTATTAGGTTTCAGAGGTGTGCTTGAATGAAGGTCTTTTGGGCTCCAAAATCAATAATTATCTATCTACTAGAGCTTGGACATTTTTCAATGAATTTTTGTTTTAGGGAAAAGCTAGAGTACATTACATGAAGTACACAAATTCAACTTAGAACTCTTTCTCCAATTTCAGCTATCAATTAATTCAAAATAAAACTTCAACATTGCACTATGATAGTTTAAAAATGTTTTTCTTCAAAATTGTAATAACTGACATTTATGAAATTAGAAAGCATTTTACTTATTTTAATCCTCATGAGGTCTTCCATTTCACAGATGTGAAAACTGAGGAAGAGATTAAATAAACTATCCAGAGTCACAAAACTAGCTGGAGTATTTAAACTGATATCTCCTCAGGAACTCACTTTCTATCCAGTTGCCTCTAAAGTCTCTTTGTCTTTGAAACCAATACAGAACTGGAAGAGAATAAGAAAAAAATCCTCTTCTGTGTTCTGGTAATTATTTTTTTTAAGTTTCTTACCTTTTTTTTCCGAGAATAACTAACGAAATGCTTTATTAAAGATGTTTTTTCATCCACATCTTTTTCTTTGTTGTATTTAATAAAACTTGTATTACTATGATCTTTCGAATCCTCATCATCATCTTCAAATTCTTCCTCTTCTTCTTCACATTCTACTATCTGACCATGTTTGTTACTGCCCATTCTTTCAATAGTCTCCTCTATTGTTCCAATTTTCTTGTTTTTTACCAGTATTTTGAATTTCAATGCCTATGGATATAAGTTGGATTTTTACTGATTTCTTTTTTTTACTGATTCTTTAGAAACATATTAATTGAAAAGCATTCTGACAATAATTAATGACAAACATTTGTAATATGTAGACATATATAATGATGATCAGTATAGCTACCAGTTTAAATATTATACTTTAGCTTATGTAGCAAATTCCATTTTTCTTGCTGAATTTAGCAGTTAGGCCATCATTGGGAATTTTTAAAAGAATATTTTCATGGGGCAGCTAGGTGGAACAGTGGATAGAACCTCAGCCATGGAGTCAAGAGAACCTGAGTTCAAATCTGACCTCAGACACTTAAGAATTGCCTGTGTGACCTTGGGCAAGTCACTTAACCCCATTGCCTTAAAAAAAGAATAGTTTCAGGAGGAGTGGTAGTGCTAGAATGCTAGGATTGATAAGTCACTTGGTGGTGAGAACATGGGGGAATAATACTATTCTTTTAAAAGTTCATAAAAGGGAGGAAAATTAAGTTAATAGCCTAAATAACAGAGTCACAGAAAAAAAATTTTTAGAAGTCGCAGTACCTGGTTATTTGTTCATCCTTCTTTCCCTTTTCCATCAATGACATTATTATACTAAGCTCCCAGGCTCAAAACTTCAGTCAATGTTTTTTTCTTTCTCTTCCCTATCACTCATTTATCCAGTCATTTGACAAATCCTATTGTTTCTCCCTCCTAAATGGTTCTCAGATCAACTATACGCCCCCTAATACAGGTCCTTAATATATCTTATTTATACTATTAAAATAGCCTCTGAATTAGTCTACATTCTTTTTGTCTCTTCAAAAATCTAATGTCACATTCTTGGTACTGTTACTAGATTAATCTTCTAAAGCAGAGCTTTAATGATTCATTTGTTCATTTATTGATGCTTGTCAGTCCCTTATTCAATAATCTACAATAATTTCTCATTGCCTACTACAAGAAATTAGAATTCCTCAACTTGGTAATGAAAACTCTATATGTATTAATCCCAATCAATTTTCTATCTTTATTTCCCATTACTTAAGTATATGTACCCTATTCTCTAATGAATTTGAATTCTCATATATATATCTCATGCCTTCTGACCTTTGTAGAAACACTTATATGGTACCTCTACTTCATCTAAAATGCCTTACAAATGTCCATCTATCAAAATTCTAAATGCTTTTTATTGCCTTGACCTAAAACTCCAGTATGAAAAATTTTCCTTGATATGAAAATTATCTGAGAGTTTCCTGCAAGGAAGCCAAGACACAAATGATCTCAGAGGACTACATATTTACCTCCTTTCTTTTGTTTTTATTATATTCAATACTTTATTATACTTTTATAAATTTTTCATTTAAGAAGCATTTGTTCATTACATTTTGTATAATGAATAAATGCAAAAAGCATTATGTTATGAAGTTAGGTACCACAGCTAGACACTGATGATATGGGGGGGGGGGGGGGAGAATCAGTCCTTGCTCTCAAAGAGCTTACATTTTCCTGGAAGATAGAAAAAGATCAATACATAAATAAAATATAATTTGAGGAATGAAAAAGTAACAAAAACTAGGGGGACAAGAAAAGTCTTTTCATAGGAGACAATACCTAAACTGAGTTTTGCTTTTCAGGTCCTTAAAAACATGAAAAGGAATTGAGATGGTGAATGGAATATTAAGTTTGAGAAAAAAAAGGAAGTAAGACACTTTGGGGAGGAATAGAATGCCTCAAGGGAATTACTGTAATATAAACTTAGAAGAGTGTCTAAATGACTTTTGAATGGGTTTAAATGTTAAGTTGAAGAATTTTATTATGTCACAAAGAACTATGAAGATTCTTGGGAAGAAAAGTATAAGATCTGTGCTGCATTTTGGTACTTTATCTTTTGAGGCAGGGACTATAACTTATTTATCTTTGTATCCCTTAAAGGACCCTGTTATGGTTTTCAATAGGGCAAATGTCAGAAAAAAATGTTTGTTGAATAGAATGAAATTAAATTAATAATTATCCACATAATCAAAATAACAAAGTGGAAATATCTTGAAACAAACTATTTAGATTTGTGAAAATATTTGCCCAGTGTAGATATAATTAGCACGAAAGGAAGTTTATATAAGGATGGGGAATAGACAGGAAAAAATGAGATGTGAAATTTAACCAATAAATTACTAGATATCTAGAAGGCAAAATGAATTTTGTGTGTTTGAGGATTCTTTATAATTATTTTTAAAAAGGAGTGCATACTTGGAATATCCTCTGTAATATTGACCTCAAATTTTTGTTCTGGTGAACATTATTAATTAATGAAAATGTTTAACTTATCGCTGTATAGCACCTATAGTTACAAAGTAATTTAACACAATATGCTCACAATTTATCTTCTTAAGTCTGTAATTTAAGTAGCAAAAGTATCAATATCCTTATTTTACAAATGAGGTAATAATAGGTAAAAATAATTCATTTATTAATCAACGAGCATTCATTCATCCCTCACTGAGTGCCAAGAATTGTACTTGGTCCTGCAGATAAAAAGTCAAATATTAAGCAAGTCCTCTCCTCTCAAAGTTAAATGATTTGGTTCTGATCACACAACTTAAAAATGTGAACCCAAATTGAGGACCTGTTTCCTTTATATTACACTGAAATGATTTTGAATTTAGGTATATAGTCACATGTTATAAATATTTCTTTAATATCTTAACTGAAGAGTTATTATCAATAATTTACCCAGCACACTCAGTAGAACAGTTGAAATATAAAAATTCTAAAATAGTAATTCAAGTCATCACAACAACTTAACTAAATAACCTAACTTACTAGAATCCTAAACATTTCACTTTGGGCAACTACATGAAAGAAGGATTAGAGAGGGGAGAGAATGGAGGCATTCTTATGTTTACAAAGCTCTATTAACCTATGCTTCATTTACCTCTGGTGAAGGTAATTCACTTGGAAAATTT
Organism: Macrotis lagotis; assembly: GCF_037893015.1. Taxonomy (NCBI): domain Eukaryota; kingdom Metazoa; phylum Chordata; class Mammalia; order Peramelemorphia; family Peramelidae; genus Macrotis; species Macrotis lagotis. The sequence continues at coordinate 192,888,479 of NC_133664.1, read as the reverse complement.
TCAAGCACATCAGAAAGAAGTGTATCCCCAAGAATATTTTGCAAGTTACTTGCCATTATTTCTTGTTGTTGAGGGGAGCAATGATTTTCTAGAGAGAGCACCACTGGATAGTCAGATGCCTAAAAAGTGATTATGATTAATATTAGTCATAAGAAAGACAAAATTTTATTGTGCTTTGATTTTTTCATATTTTTTTTAAATTTGGGACAAGGGAAAAACAAATATTCTTGTGGGTATAATCAAACAAAAAAGTGGAGAGGAGGAGAGAGTTAAAACAATTTAGATAAGGAGAAAACAATTGTGGCATTTACTTTTTTAACAAAAACTTCTAAAATAATGGGCAGATGGAAACAAGTGATTAAAAAATTTATGTACAGATGAAGGCATTCCCCCATAGCATCAAATTGGGAAAATCAAGAGGTCTGCTTAAAGTAAAAGTGATATTCTCAAAGGAGATTGTTAATTCGATAAACATCTATTAAATATTTAGCATATGCAATTCATAGATACACAAAGACAAATTGATACAAAGCTCCCAGGAGTATACAATCTACTGGTAGGTGATAGCAAGTTCACAGGTAAATAAATACAGTATCATTTTTCTAAAGAGAAGCACTAAAATAATCAGGAGCTTGGCACCTGAGTTGCTGTTTGTACTTCATTCTCGAAAAAGGACCATGATATCAGGAAGGTGATGCTATGACATACAAGTGAATTGGATTTAAGTGAGGAAATGCTATGCAAAGTTACCAGCCTCACTTTCTCCTCTGGAGCCATCTGGGTCCAGGGGGCCAGAAATAGATCAAGATGATTGGAGATGACCCCTTGCACCTGGGCTGAACCTTCAAGCATGCCAGTTTCTGAGAGGTAAAGATGAAGAGTATATGGGAACCATCTGTCCAAAGGGATAAAGAAGAGGAATAGACAGTAAGGGTTTGGGAACAAATTACATTCTGGTGGAACAGAGGACTGACCAAAGAGTCCAATCCCTGAAAGTATAGGCAGAGTGCTGTTGATGCCACTCCTCAAAAAAATAAAAATAAAAAGAAGCTGTGGAGAGTAGCTTCTAGCAGAACTGTGATGACAGGCAAAGGAAATGTCTGATAGAAACTGGAGCATGACTAATCTTTCTGTAATTACAGTATTCTAGCAACATGTTTTAAGAGCACCCTCTTCATGGTGTAAGGGGAGAAAGTCTCAGACCCTCTCCCCATCCAAGGTCAATATGTGGTCTCATGAAAATTAACTTCAATCCTTTGCTTTAATTTTTCACTTTAAGTGTAGTAAATTAATCTATGACCTTGTGAGTTTCAAGAGGTCAGGACAGTAAGTCACCTGGCAGTTCAGGAGTTGATACCAACATAAATGCCATAAGGAGCAAGGACTCATCACAGAAATATCTAAGGAAAGGAGTCATCCATTAGTCATGACATGTTTAAAGATCAACACTTTGCAAAAATTGCATTAAACCTGAGCTCATTCTACCCAGTGACAAAAATGAAAGAGAGAATTGTGCCTTAAAGATATTTGGGGGTGAAGAATTTTGTACTTCTGTTCTTGCTATGTCTTAGAAGTTAACGTTCCTTTGTAAAAGTAAATTGTCTGGGGCAGCTAGGTGGCACAGTGGATAGAGCACCTGTGTCAGGAGGTCCTGGGCTCAAACCCACCCTCAAATACTTAATAATTGCCTGGTTGGGTGACCTTGGGCAAGTCGCAACCCCATGCCTTAAAATAAAAAAGAAAATTAGAAAAAAAATGAATTGATCAAATGGAAGTTGATCAGCTAGGCACTGGTAGCTAATAGTGGAGGAAACATACCCATAATAGGTACCCAAGTTTCTATAATAAAGTGACCCCAACTGTCTCAAAGTTATCCATAGGGTCTTGCAGGAAGAGATATGGACAGACACACTTTGCAACTTCATAGAATACTGACTACACTAGGATTTGTACTTTAAGGAGGATAACAAATTCCCTTGAAACCCCTGAAGTGATTTTAACTATTTCAGTCTTTGAACACTTGAGCTTTTTAAAAGACATTTACGAGCTGCAACAAAGCAGATAAATAGGAAGCATCAGAGAGATTGCATCCCCAGACCCATTCAGAACATAATGATCTAAACAGGAATCATTTTTACAGGGGCAACACCTAATGGAAAACATCAAAAGGAGGACACATAATGGGTAGGGGATAGTAAAATCAGAAAACAGAGAGATCCAGAGGGACCATCTGGTTTCTCTAAGTTCCTTAGACAAAGTACTTCGATTGAGGCTCCTGGAGTTCCTCACTCTTAAATTCTCTTTTCTGAGCTAGGTAAAACAGAGATAATTGTATCTAATTACAAGGGATGCTGTCAAATGGTAAATGCTACATAATTTATTTTTAGGTTTTTGCAAGGCCAAGGGGTTAAGTGGCTTGTGCAAGGCCACACAGTTAGGTAATTAATAAGGGTCTGAGGTTGGATTTGAACTCAGGTTCTCCTGACTCCAAGGCCAGTTCTCTATCCATTGTGCCACCAAGCCACTCCTATCTGATCATTATTGTCATCAGCATCAGCATCAACATCATCATCAACATCAATATCATAATCATTGTTTGCCTAAAATATTACATTATAGGTCTACCTTGTTTTCTCCCTTCTCTGCCTCAACTCCTCCCTTTCAGTTCTAACTCTTATTTCTTCCATTTGTTGCTTCTGTACCATTAATATTTTCCATTTCAACATGTTAATTCCCTCCAAACTCAAAGATCACAAAAATCCAAATGATTTTCAGGAATGTAAGAAAATTATTGTTCCCCCTCTGAACTTAAATATCTCAGAATGTCAATCAGTTCTCAAACTTCTCCTATCTGAAATGCTGAGAACCAAGAATAGTTGGTGTAGTTAACCAATGTGAATAGAATATATCTTTTTTTAGGATCAGACCTGTGATTTCATTGGTGTAGGGAATTCCCAATGAAGAAACTCCCTCCACTAAGACAGATCAATCACTTCTCTGAAAATTATAGTTTTCGATATTAAGTGCTTGGAGCACTGAGAAGTTAATTTATTTGTTCAGGTTTCCACCAACAGTTGGGATTTAAATTTATGTCCTCCTGACTCTAAGATTGCCTCTGTATTCATCATACAATAATTATTACATTAATTTCTTGATCCTCTATAGTGCTAATTTGAGGGTCCATGCAATATCTTGAACTATATCAGGATATTCTTCTTATAAATAAAACCAGAACATGCCCATACATTGATTCTTATCTTTTGTAATCAAGAAATGGATCTAACAGCTGGCACAGGAAAAACAACATAACTGAAGAATGCACATTGCAAAGACTATGAAATGTAGTTGGGTGGACAGTTGTTGAGTTAATGCATCAGTTCCCACATCATAGACAGGAGTTGTCTGTGGGCACTAAGTTACACAAAGAAACAAAGCTGAAGAAATGAGAGGGACTGGATAGGATTTGAAAAACTTGAGTATTTTTTTGCAGTAAAATCAAAGTACTCCAAGATATCTCTACATACACACACACACACACACACACACACACACACACACACACACACAAACACACACACAAATACAAACACACACACAGACAAACAAACAAGGAAACTTTTAAACAACATTATTTTTCTAGCGGTGTTATGTCTCTGAAAATTATGGACAACTAAATTACTTCTTTCCTAAAACTATAGGAAAAGATTAAAGAGAGAGTTAATCAAGTCATTCTGATTTTTCATTATTACTTGGCAGCAAATGGTAAACCAGGGACTGACTAGAAAAGAAAAAGAAGTATAAAAAGATGTATAAAACATTTATAAAAAATAGAAAATTTGATTTAGAGTCCTGTGAGACTGCAAAGAGCTAGAGATCTGTTTGGGTGATACTTTGAGACCACATTTAAAACTGACTTTCTATGAGCATGTAGCTGAGCTTTGAGATTTGTTGAGGCTTTCCAGCTTACTTATATCCAGTTTTTCCTTATGTTCAAAAAAGGTCCTCTCAAGGAGAGTCTTTGACCTGTTTTCCTTTATTTTCCAGGACTTTAGCAGTGATTGTAGAGCTGTGATATTTTCTTTTACCTCTGCTTAAAGATATTTATTTTATTTTGTGGCATTATAATTAACAAAGGCAGTGAAAAAAATGAAAACAGGAAAAACATGTCTTACCTCATATAACTGATTTTGTAAAATTGCTAAGCCTGCTCTTGTGACTTTTATTAAAGTAAGAGGAAACTTTCCCAGAACTCATGCATTTGCTGCTCCATATAGATAGAAGGAACATAGATCATAAGGATCATAAAATGATCATAAAGAACTGTAGTTCTCTTTATTGATTCTTTTATTTGCCAAATTTAGTGGTCTTTTCTCAGTTCTTATCCTCCTTGACCTCTCTGCAGTCTGTGACCCAGCTGATCACTTGCTATTCTCTCTAGTTTTGAGAGACTCCACCCTCTATTGGTTCTTCTCCTACCAATCTGACCACTTTTCTGTCTCTTTTGCTGAATTATCTCCAAGATCACACCCTCTATTCATAGATGTTCCATAGGCTTCTATCCTGGACCCATTTTTCTTCTCCATCTGTATTATTTCATTTGGGTGATTACATCAGCTCTCTTGAATTTGATTACTACCTCTACTGCAAATATTTCCCAAATCTATTTGCCCAACTTCTCTACTGACCTCCAATCTTGTACTTTCAACAGCCTTTCAACCATGAGTAGATATCCCAAACTCAACATTTCCAAACTGAACTCATTAAGTTTCCCCTCTAAATCTTCTACTCCCTAACTTTCTTATTATTGAAATGGAGATGTCAAACATGTGAACAACACATCAGAAATTCATAACAAAATAAAAAAGAATAAAATAGAACATAGATAATATTGAAAGATTTCTTGATAATATGATTTTCTTACTCTATATGTAACCTTCGGGGATCCTTATGTATGATTTAGCCACCCCTTTTCTATTTGAATTAGGCACTTTCCTTCCAGACCTTCAGGCTTTCACCCTACTTTTCATTCTCAGATCTTCATTATCTCTCATTCCATATCTCTAAAGTATTCAATCTGTGGCTAAGACCTGAAAATTTCACCTTCATCAGACTGCTCCCCTAAGCCTCCTTCTCTCCTCTGACACTATCACCACTCTGGTACAGGCTCACACCTGCACAATAGCCTACTGGTGGTCTCTCCCCATTTCAATTCACCCTCCATTCAACCAGCAGATTTCCCTAGGGCACAAGTCTGACTTGTCCTATCCCTGTAAACTCTAATGCTTCTCTATACCCTCCAACATCAAATACAAAAAAATCTTGATTGATTGATTAATTGATTGAATTACATGGACAAAAGATGATGAAGACCTAAACTATAGGAGCATTTAGAACAGTGTAAAAGATATTGGAGAGATGTGCTTAAATTAAGCATTCAATCAATAAATATGCATGTTATGCTAGACTGGGAACACACATTCAAAGAATAAAACAATCTCTGGCTTTCTTAAAGGTTATAGGATAAAAATATAAGATTAAGATATAGATTTTATGCAAGTCCAATATGTTTAAACAGGGTGATTTGGCAACCAAGAAAAGCTAATGTGATCTTAGCATTAAGAGATCTAAGTATTAAGAGAGGCATGGTACACAAAAATTTAAGAAATGAAAGTCCTGTTATCCTAAACCCTTGGCAGACATCTGAAGTTTTTTGTTCTATATGATCACTATTTTATAAGAAGGGGAGAGTACTCAAAGGAAGACAAGCAGGATCATCCAAGAGAGGCAGTTGAAGCAAATGGGTATATTTCACTTAGAGAAACCAAGAGAATTATTTTCAAAATTTGAAGGGCTTCTCATTTGAAAGAGAAATTAGACTTGTTTTCCTTGATTCAAATAGGATAAAACTTGGAGCATTGGGTAAATGTTGCAAGGAGGAAAATCTAGGTTTAACAGTAGGAAATTCTTGTAGAGTACCATGGCATAAGTGTTGCATTCCCTCTCCCTAATGTTCAAGTAAAAATGGATAGCTACCTGTCAGATATGTTGGTGGTGGTGGTGGTGGGGTAATTACTATTCAGGTATGGGCTGAGTTTTCTAGGTCTTTTCCTACTCAGATTCTATGAATCTGTAGTATTGGTAAAATATGCTTGCCTTTTTATCTAATAATTTAACCTGTGCATTATTGTTTAAAGCTAATATTAGTAACCACATACCGTAAATGCATACTTGTTGATCACCTGGATGACAGTTTTAAACAGAATCTTGCTTGTTAGTGTATGTCCATGATATACAACAGGTTCATTTTGAGATCCATCCCAACAGTCTATTTCTAAACACCGACATCCCTTCACAAGGGCACTGAATAAAATGAAAACAAAAGACTTCTCAGATATCTAACCAGTATAGAGAAGTTGGTAGTATAATAAATAATCTAGAACAGCTAATCAGCTCTCAAAAAATTTTTTCTTTTGAAATAAATGCATTTTTACTTTTGTCATAATATATAGGTGACTGGTATTCTGAGGAATCACAAGACTTCTGGAAAACCAGCAAAGGCACATTTACAAGGATCTGACTTGGTATGAGATCTAAAACTTCTCTGCATCTCTCACCTATTCAAATGCTCAATTTGTCTCTACTTAGGTTTTAAGCATCTAATTGTCACAATATTTGGAATACTGGGCCTGAAGTAAGAAAGACTAATATCTGGGTTTGATCAGTTGTGTGACCAAGGCAAGTCAGGAAACCCTATTTGCCTCAGTTTCTGCATCTGTAAAATGAGCTGGATAAGGAAAGGGTAATTTTTTTTTCTCCTTCAGCTTAAGGTGTTCCTTCTTTTTAAAATATGAATATCTCTTAAATGGGGTAATCTTGAGACCCTTCCAAGTCTAAAATTATCTTATATGATTGTCTCAGTTCTATCTAAATGAAATTTAATTCATTTAATCTTGCCCAGGAAGCAGATTTTGATCATAAATAGAATGGAAAAAATTATTAGGAATTCTGGATGATTAGTTAACAGGATTACAATTTTGCCCTATTTCTATTCAATGCTGATTTTAGAAAATATCCCTTCTCAGAATGATGTATCAGGATTCAAGGCTCTGATGCTCACTTTCTCACCTGTCTGATTCACACATTCCTTACAATTAGAGGTGAAGAGATTAGGGGAAAAAAATTAAGAATTCTTTCTTGGCATTGGGTTTGGGTTCCATCAAAATCAGAGAGTACTTTCTATTCCACTGAATTTTTAAAATCTCTTATCTATCAAACTCCCAATTACTAGTCTGTTACTAGAATAAAATCTTTGGCATCATTTTACTAGACCCAAATTCTAATGTTTAAGTTCAAAAAACAATTTAATTCTATAGCTTGAATTTGTCAAACCTTTTAAGTAATAGAATGTTTTATAAATATCTATACTTTAATGTAAATTTTGGAACTGGCTTCAATTTGACATTTCTCCTAATTTCAATGGCATGAATGTGATGATAATGAATCAATAGGGATCTTTCAAAATTATATAGATTTGTTGTAAAAGGTAACAAAGGAAATAATTTACACAAAAGTCTCTTTTTAAAATTATGTGCTATTCTAAATGGAAAAATTATTTCTATTCATTAAGTAATTGTTGCTTTTTAAGATCAGATTTTATATTTAAAATATTTAGAATTCCATTATAACATTATAATTACTTTATAGAAAGTTTTCTAGACATACATTATTTATAAACCATATCTGTTCCTGCCTTAAACACTATCTAGTTTCAGTGGTGGTAGGAGTAGAAGTAGGAATTCAATCTTTTTTTTCTCTTCAAAATAGTTTTTTTAATACCCCTGATTGGTCATTGGTCACAGACATGCCTTATATAGGAAATACATCAAATATCTCACTAGAAAGATAGGTAGTTATGAGTCACTCAGGTAGTAGTTGTTCCTTGCCTACCTGCTCCAGTGAGATGCCAAGCACATGCCTTCTGTCAAATTATGGTCCACATATGATAAAAGCATGGCTGAAGAGCTAACTGCTTTTTAGGTAGAACAATATTTCACATTATATGCATAGATAAATACCTTGCATAACCCCAAAGATCACTTGGTCCTATTAACTGCCCAGAAATCAAATAGGTGTTATGGGAACTTGAAATAAAGTAATCATTCAAAGGATGAGTCATATCTTGATAAACATTTGTGCAATCCCTTTTAAATAGCAAACAATCATTCGAGCTCATATATCTTATAAATCCTTCAATTGTCATCTGATGTTGGTTTTTTACTATGAAAATATTAAAAAGAAAGCAAAAATTATATTTACCAATTAAAAGAATGACTATTTCAACTATATTTAGTATCAATATTATCCCTAAAATATTAATATATAGTTAAAACTGCTAGAACTTCTAACAGTGCTGGTATACAAATTTTAATGCTACCTCTCAGTTCTTTCAGTTCAAAATTAATTTAATAAAATTCATCAGTTAATTATCTCAAAAGATTTAATTCATATTTGATCATCAGGAAGCAAAGTATGTAAAATACATATCAATTTGTTCTAGTATTTTAAAATAAAATAGCTAGATAGAGTTCTAGAAAGCTGGCAAAGTCCTTTGTATTTATTGTTTTATCTGATCTTCACAACAGTTCTAGGGAGTAGGACCATTATTATCCAAATTTTAGATATGAGAAAACTTGGGGCTACCAAGTTTACATAACTTTCCCAAGGTCACATAAATACTGAGTCCAAATCTCCTAAGCATTGTGCCATCTAATTACCCAAAATATGCCATATGTACCTTCCTCAATCTAAAATCCATAAGAAAAATTTTATTTTTTAAGTGGTAAACTAAGTATAATTTACTTCACTATTCAGTTTTTAGTTTTCAAAAGTATTTGTCATGGGACTTCATTATATAGCAAGTTTTCCTAGAGAATTTTAAGTTATAATGAAAAAACTCAACTACTCTATTTTTCAGAAAATCTTTTACTATTTAAAAAAAGGTACAACCTTTTACATGCACACTTCCATAGCTATCTTCTTTAAGGCTAAGATTTGCTTATTTGCTAGAAGCATCTTGAATGCAAGAGTAGGTTCTTCTTCATGTCCTATAACCTCTGATAACACCTAATATAGTACATTTACCTGTGAGACCTTACCTTCAATTTACACACTTCTATGCCAGACACTGTATTAATTCCAGGGCCTTAGAAAATTAGATAATTAGATAATAGAACCAGAATTCAATCTCACTTTAGTAACCCTGGAAAGTGTATAGTAACCAAGGGATAAGTATAAGGGTATATATTTATGAAGATTCAAACATGAAAAGAGCAAAATAAATGTTTATCCAGTGAATGAACAGACAAAATAGGGACCAAACATTCAAAAACAACTGGACTTTTGATTTCATTTGTTTAGGAAACTCTGAATGAAGAAACTCCAATGTAGGTCAACATCTTTTCTGTAACCTATAGTCTTAAAGAAGCAGTAAAAAGATTAGTAACCAGCCTAGGGTGATACAGTCAATAGGGTGATACAGTCAATATGTGTTAAAATGGAGCACTTGAATCTAGATGTACCTGGATTTGAGGCCAATCTAACTTTTCTTCAAATAAATAGAATAATTATAACCTATTATATTTGAAGGTAGATAACAAAGCTGTAGAAGTCATAATAAAAAATTGAAAATTACTACATAATATGACTATTGCTAAATCTGTAAAACCAAATTAAGTCTATTCTTAAGCTATAAGCTCTTACTGCCACCCACAACATTACTTCTCTCCTATGACTTGCTATCTACAGGTTATGCTACCACCACACACTTAGTAAGACAATTGCAAAAGCACTATCCAAAATTATTTAGTTCATTGAAAAAGTTATGGATCAAGAAAAGAAATTATTTATTCATTTAAAAAAGGAGAAGAAAAGTATGGAGTAAATTTAGACCTTAAAAATATTCATTTGAGGTAATAACTCATTTAACCCAACTGCCTAGCATGTAAAAATTATAGAATAACCTATTCACATGTATATGGATTGTGTCCTGTCTCTGACACATACTAGTTTAATTTCTCAGTACCCCCAGACAACACCATAAAAACTTAAATTGCAAAAGAGTTGCTGATCTCTTTTAATGTCTATTATTAAATATTTCCTCACTGGGAAATTGAAATGAATATACCACTTTATTGTGGCTTTTTAGTTATTGATTAAAAATTATATCTAATCATTGGAATCAATACATAGGAATAAGTTTGATTTATAAAGATAGTTAGCCTTCTAAACCCCAGAATCTGTCAGATACTTTGACTTCTTTAGGAGAGTTTAACTTCCTTATCTTTATTAATTCTATTTCTGAATTCAATCTTACCCTGGAAAGGAGGAGGAAAGATGAGCTGACATGGTCATAAGATGTTCTGTCTGATCACAAGCCAAACTCTGGACCACTCTGGCATAAGGGGAGTTGTCTAATAGGACTTTCAAGAGGATATTGACTAACTCTGTCTTCCCCATTGCCCTGAATTTTGGAAACCCCCTTTTGGAAGTCAGCATGATTGTCTCAAATGTCAACCCACCTTATTTCTACTACACACCAATCACAATCCTAATTTAGCATCATTGAACCTATGTAACTATGTGTATAAAAGATTTATTTATCTGCTTTTATGCATCCCTGACCATTGAGGGGCTTGGGATCTCACTTTATTGGCAACTGCTAGATTCACTAATAAGATGATCATGTTCAGAATTTTGTACTGCAGTTTCTTTTCATCACAGAATTGTTTTGTGACACTGTACCAGTGAAATAATATTTCTAGAATATATATAAACATAATTATATATATGTGTATATATACATATATAAATTGTCTAGTTACTAAATTTTAATTTCACTTCTATTTTCTCTGACAAGAGAATAATTTTAGGAATAAAAGAAAAATTTCTATTAATGAATAGTTAACCAAGATGAGAGAGAGAGAACCCAGCCATCTACTTACCTAAATGTGTGTGTGTGTGTGAGAGAGAGAGAGACAGACAGACAGACAGAGACAGAAAGAAACAGAGACAGAGACAGACAGAGAGACAGAGACAGAGAAACAGAGAAACAGAGAGACAGAGAGAGAGAGAGATGAGAGAGGGAAAGAAAGAGCAAAAGGGAGAAGAAAAAACAACCAACCAATCATTTCCTTCATTTAATTAAATTCAATTCTATTTGAGTACTCATTTGAATTACAGAATCAAAAAAACTCTTATTCTTTAATTTAAGTGAGTATTCAACTATATAGATTGGTGGAAAATGGATAGTAAAACCTGAGAAAGTGGATAAGGTCAGGCTGGAGCAAGCGTGTAGAAGTATGATATCCCATCAAGAGCAATAGCTATGCCTCACAAGTTGTTTTTTTTTTAACAGAAAGTACCAAATTTTTGTTATCTACTGAAAGTTAAGTCAGATCATTTAAAGATTATCTCAGAGTAGCAAAGAGTTATTTCACTTGTGAAAAACAAACAAGAGTTACATTGATGAAAAATGTGATGATGAGCCTACAGAAAGTCCACAAAGATAGAACCAGGGATAGAACTATTCTATTTAAATGAATAGATCTAAGGGATTAGAGATTGTAACAGCTTGCTACAATCACTATAAACAAAGTATATAAAGAGAATTTTTTGTGAAAAAATAAAAAAGTGACTTAGGAGTTGAGATTCCCAAGACAGCACATCTAATTTTTTTTATGAATCCTTCTCCTCTGGCTTCATAGGGCCTTGATGATAATTAATCACACATAATGCATTGATATATTGGACAATGATCACAAATGATTATTATAGTTAATCATTCTATTAGAGAAATTTTAGAAAAATACCTTAACAACTCATAAAAGGAATTTGGATTACAAATTTTTCTTATATTTAGGAGATATCTAAGTAAGCATAAAGTTTCCTGAAGAAGTTGCAATGTCCAACTGACCAGTTACTGATTTTATAAAGTATTGATACAAGCAAATTCCAAATTATTCAAATTACTACTATGATATAGTAATCAGCAAGTAGAACTCAGTCTCATATGTTTTGATCATCTATATATCTTTCCAGAAGCCTATAGAACATGGTAGCAATCACCATTATGAGAGCATTGGATCCTCCAACTTAGAAATGGAGCCTAAGAAGTTTAACTTTGGTGATTTCTTTAGTACCAGTAGAAGAGAAGAATTGATTAAGCAACAGTTCAGAGGGGACAGCCATGTTCTTAATCCATAAATAGAAGGTGTCATATCCCCAAGAAGCAACTCAATCAACCTTATTGATTCTTCATTTCTCTTTAGGTTGCAATCTATACTACTCCATCATGCCATAGAAAACTTGCACCCTGGAATATCACTAGTCCTGGAATTCTAATGACCTTAGTCCCTAAAAACTGTTCTTATGATAGGATGGCTATATCAGCACTTCATCAAGATCCTATGAGTCCAGAGAAGGAGGATTCATCAAAAAAAAACATCATGATACAGACATGCTGTCTTGGGAAGCTCAACTCCCAAGTCACTTTTCATTTTTTCCATAAAAATTCTCTGTATATACTTTTTATAGTGGTTGTATCAAGCTGTTGCAACCTCTATTTCCTTAGTCATTTCTTAATTTTTCAGCTGCCTCCTCCCTCATATCCTGATGATGAGAACAATCCCCTACCCCAGATCTTTTAGCTATTTTTTTCTGTTTTATCTTCCTCCACTAGAATATGAACTCCTTGAAGGCAGAGACTGTCTTTGTTTTTATTTGGCAAATAGTTCCTGTTATGTTCCTGTTGATAGATTCCTGATCATTCCAAGAACAATCTAAGGTTGTTATTTCAAGAAATTCAATAATTCTTAAATTGTCTGTTCTTGATGTATTTTCCTTTTCAGATGTTTTTGCTAATGAGGCATTTTATTTTCTTCCATTTTTTCATTCTTTAGACTTTATTGTTTCTTGTCTCATGGAGTCATTAACTTCCATTTGCCTAATTCTAATTTTTAAGCAATTATTTTCTTTAGTGAACTTTTGTACCTCTTTTTACATTTAGCCTATTTTTCTTCTTAAAGAGTTCTTTTCTTCAGTGATTTTTTTGTGCCTCATTTACTATTTGATCAATTTTAGTTTTTAAAGGATTTTCCCCATTATTTTTTGTGCCTCTATTAGCTGTTAATTTACTTTTCATAATTTTCTTGAATCACTCTCATTTCTTTTCTCAATTTTCCTCTGCCTCTATTTAATTCTTCTAACAATTCTTGTTGGGCTTGTATCAAATTATTTTTTCCTTGAGACTTTGCTTGTAGATCTTTTCACATTGTTGTATTCTTTTAGTCTTTCCCATATTTGGTCTTCCCTGCCACCATAACAGATTTTTATGGTCATGGTCATTTTATTGTCTACTCATTTTTTCAGTCTATTTCTTGTCTTTGAATTTTATGCTAAAATTTCCCTTTGCTCATCTTGGGTTGGGGAGGCAATGTCCCAAGTTTCAGGCTTTTTTGTGTTATTATTTTCAGAGTTAGATCTGGAGATCTGCAATTTTGCAGTGCTTCCAAGGTAGTGTGATCCAGATACTGTAATCTCTTTCTAACCAATTGTCCAATCTCATCACAAAATCCACTCTCATGCATATAATATCTATATTGTAACATGGAATAAAACTATCAGTCTCTGAAAAAAGAGAATCAAAATGGATTAGTACAATACAACGAGGGTTCTAGATATGCTGGACTATTTCTTAGACTGTCAATAATTTTCAATATTAGTGTTGGATTTAGAACATGAATAAATTCAGATTCCTATGAAAGATGATAAAGACACAATAGCTTTTAATCTGCCCAATTTACTTTTTACCAATTTGAATGCATGCCCCAGGGTATCTCAATGACATGTGATATTTTTCAATAACCAATATTGCAAGAGATAAACATTTTCTAAAATTGTCGGTGTACCTAGTCTCATTGTTTTCAGAAAGACATTGAGAGCACAAGAGGATGTTCTAATGAAAATAAAGGATCAATTAGAATTAAGATTGCTCTGAAGCTTTCCATTGACAAGGGTCAGTTTGTCAGAGCCTGTGTTAAGTGTGTAAATCATAGGAAATTAGCAAGACATAAAGCTAACTGAGAAAATATACTGGTCACAGTCAAATCCTTGTTTTTGGAAACTGTTATCACAAGTTTTTATTTTATGCTGCTATGGCTAAACCATTAAATAATCTCACTCATGGATAGTGATAGAAGAGAATCAGGGAAAAAATGGGAAAGGTTCGATTTTTCTAAATGTCCTGATTCCATTTAAAGATTACTAGACAGAAAAATATGAAGAAGATTTCAAAGACTGTCAATTCATGCATACAAAAAAGCCAGGGGTGATTTGAGCAGATCCACAGAAGCCTTTATCCTGAGAACAAATCCTTATCCAAAAGGCTGAGTAGCAATTATCTACTGCAAGAGTGCTGACCATGGGTAATAGATTGCATTCCCTAGTATATCTATTGATAGTGAAACTTGCTATCTCATGAGTAAACAAATACTTGACTTTAAAGTGTGATGTCACTGAACAGTTTGGAGATGAGTTGGAATGAAATATCAGATATAGAAACCCCCTGAGGTATAATCCAGAGGTTAAAAAATTCTAATAGTCAACCCATACCATCAATCAGCAGCAATGTTAATAGATCATAAGAATCAGAATTATCTTACCTATGACTAAGGGAACACGATTGGGAAGAAAGCAAAGGGGTTAAAACCTGAACCCAGATAATAATGTTAATGTTTGCCCTTATTTGCCCATTTGCTTTGAATGCAATTTCATGTTAGTATATGTTGTCATCTGTTAACTATTGCTAGTATTTTTATATGATATAGCTTCTTTTTTGAGTGTACATAATTTTGAGTATTTATACATTATTATTAGATAACATGACCACTAGACTTCTTAGTGAATAGAGAAATGGACCTGGAGTCAAGAAGAGCTGAGTTCAAACCCAGGCTCAGATATTTATGTGACCCTAGGCAAGTCACTTAACCTTTGTCTTAATTCACTGGAGAAGGAAATTTACCCCAAAAAACCCATGGAGAGTATGATCCATGGGGGTCATGACTAAATTGCCAATCAACAGCAACACAACATAGAATAAATTATATAAATCTAGCATTTTTATTCAGCTTACCACCACTGAGTAATGCACTAGAAAGAAAAAGAACAGATCACTGAGTTTCCTTTGGGAGACCCTAAACTTTCAATCTAGCTATCAATCATAGTTCAACTCCAAAGTGATGTACCTGAGAGAAGGAAATACATTGAGTATAAGGCATAAATGGCAATCTCTGTAAGGAAAGGAAATGGAAAGAAAGAAAAAAGAAAGAAAGAAAGAAAGAAAGAAAGAAAGAAAGAAAGAAAGAAAGAAAGAAAGAAAGAGAAAGAAACTAGGAGAAAACTGAAAATAGAAGCAAGAAAGGAGGACAGTAGAAGACACATACAGAGAAAAAAGAAAACATGACTGAAAGTAAGAGTTAAGGGAAAGAAAGGCATTCATTGAAAGAAAGGTTATATACAAAAATGTTCAATATTGTGTGTAGCAGAATATATTTATGATGTCACTATATTCATACAAATATCATACAAACCATCATTAAATTTCAGTTTAATGCTATTGGCCAATTAAAAATGCCATATATAACAACAAACATTTGCAATGTAAACATTAAACTAAGTTAAGAATAAATTATACCTTCTTCAATGGGCTCATATTTTTTAATTATTTCAGAGGCAATGGTTTTGCTCATCTCAACATATTGTTCTTGTTTAAGAAATTCTGACAGATTTTCTTCAGACATAATTTTGCGACTTGAATAGGTATTGAAAATCTCAACAATTTCTTTTCTGTAGGCAAAATTTCGATAAATGGCTCTAAACTCCTCTATGGTTATTTTTCCACTCTTTTGTCTGTCATTTTCCTACTAAAAAAAAAGAAAGAACTTATAAAGTTACATATGCAGGTTGTTTGCTTTTTTTAATGAAAAAGCATACTTTAAATCAAGGTATTTTATGTACAAAATATGTTACATTAAAAAAATAAAATGTTACTGTCAAATACCCATGCAGAAAGAAATATGAAGCATATTATGTAAAGTAGTAAGAAGATCAAGAAAGATTCAGGAACTTAGATTCTCCCATATATTATGCCAGAGAGAAAATGTAGGTAAAAATGAAGAAAAATATTTTCTTTCAATTCATTCAGCAAATATTGTTGATGGTCTATTAGAATGTTATGTGCTATGGCAGTTATAACACTATAAAAGTTTTTTGAGGTTTTTTTAAGTGATAACTACCCTTGAGCTTTCAAAGCAACTAAGGGAACAAGAGATAAACAATTTAATTAAAGATCAATTGAAGGTAGTATATTATCATGTCTCAAGTGAGTCTAAGAATAAGACAATAATGGGGCAACTAGGTGGTGCAGTAGATAGAACATCAGCCCTGGTGTCAGTAGGACCTGAGTTCAAATCCAACCTCAGACATTTAATAATTACCTAGCTGTGTTACCTTGGGCAAGTCACTTAACCCAACTGCCTTACAAAATAAGAGTAAAATAATAAGTGATATAATCTCTCAAAAAATAAAAAAAATTGGAGTGGTCAGGGAAGGCTCATGGAAAAGTTTGGAATGGAAATGGCCCTTGGAAAATTAATAGAACATGAATAAACAAACAAGAAAACTGAATATATTCCAGCTGGACCATTACAAAAGACATAAAGTCATATTCAAAACATACTTATTAAGTATTAAGTAGAATTAAAAACTGAAAGTTGAGATATAGTGGTGATAAGGTTTGGATGGTATATTGGGGTCATACTTTAGATGACAATCTAAGTTTGTGCTTTATCCAATTATATTGGGGAACCCCTGGAGCATTTTTTTTGAGTTGGCAAGTGACATAATGAAAACAGTTTTAAGGAGAGTAATCTAATTAGTGCAGAACATCTTGCCATAAGGTTAGAGGAAGAAGTTCCATAAAGAGACAGTTGTTCTGTAGAATTTCAGACCTGAGAGAAAAAGGAACCAGATCAGGGTAATAGGGAGGAATAGAAGGGAAATATAATGGTATAAAGTGATTTTTATATTTAATATATATAATGAATTTAATAATAATAATAAAAATTTAGTTTCTATTGATCCCTTTCACACACAGATTCTGGGCCTAGGGAAACAGTGAAAACAAATTAGCCAGAATAATTGATTTTAATAAAAATCAAAAAAAGGCATTATTTTGGCTGTGTTAAGTGAAGTGAATTAATATAAATTGAACAGTGCAATCATAATGCACCCCATGCACCCCCAAGACTATGCAATCAACCTAGTCATTCCCACAGGACTTGAGGACATCCTACTTGGATGGTCACAAGGGATGTAATTATTGCATAGTCCTGCATAGTAAATTTGACCTGGGAAGATAAATCAAACCTCCAGACTGATTGTATCATTCTCTCTTCCCATTTATGATCATGTATATAATTCTCTGCCTGAATTATACTAAGCAGAACTTCCAAGAAAAGCATAATCCCATAATTTGCAAAGAAAATAATTAACAGACCAGTACCTGTTTACTGGTACTCTCACTCTGACCTATTCTGTCACAACTAGATTAGAAAATAGCTCAATAAAAATTCAGTTAACAGAAGACAGGACCAGTCATGGTTGATATCCTCTGAATACTATCAAGTTTATCAATGTAGTCCTTAGTGGGGTGATCCCAGAACTAAACATAATACTCTAGGTTTGATCTGAGTCTATCAGCTTCTCAGTACTAGACATTATGCTTCTAATGAAGATTATGTTAGCTTTTATATCAACCATACTGCTAATTAATATTCAGTCAGCAGTATATGAGAATTTTATTTTTTCAAGACAAAACATCATCTCTGACTTTTACTTATAAAACTGATTTTTCAAAGTATAAAACTTTATATTTATCCCTACTAAATTTCACAATAAATCAGATTCGACCAAATACTTTAAACTATTGAAATTTTCTTTGAAACTTAATGTTATCTAATTATTTTGTTCCTCCAAGATTTGTATCATTTGAAAATTTGATAAGTATGGCATAGATACTTTTATTAAAGTAATTGATAGATATGTTAAATGGCAAAGAACAAGAAAGTCTCCTTAACATACTTTTCCAAGTAGAAACATAACCATTATTAATTAGGCTTTGAATTCAATCATTCAAACAGTTTCAAGTTCATCTAGCTGTATTATCATATATTAATAGATCAGAAAGCATTTATTAAACTCTCAATATGTGATAGGCACTGAATTTAATCTGTGGATATAAGAAGGCAAAATATGCAGTCCTCACCTTCAAGGAACTGAGATTTGGGGTAGGGGAAAGGGGAAGACAATATATGAACAACTATATTCATTCAAGATATATGTAGTATAAATGGGAGGCAATCTCAGTAATCTCATGGAAAAGACAATTGTAGGAAAGGGAGCCAGATTAAGAAAACCCTCTTGGGGAGGCTAGGTGGCATAGTGGATAAAGCACCGGCCTTGGAGTCAGGAGTACCTGGGTTCAAATCCGGTCTCAGACACTTAGTAATTACCTAGCTGTGTGGCCTTGGGCAAGCCACTTAACCCCATTTGCCTTGCAAAAACTAAAAAAACAAAAACAAACAAACAAAAAAAACCCTCTTAAAGTTATCACTAGGATAATACATTATGATCAATTAGGATTTATACCAGGAATACAAGATTGTTTCAATATTAGAAAAACTGTTAGTATAATCAATTATATCAACAACAAACCTATCAGAAATTATATGATCATATCAATAGATGCTGAAAAAGACTTTTAACAAATTACAGCATCCATTCCTACTAAAAACACTAGAGAGTGTAGGAATAAATGGAATGTTCCTTAGAATAATTAGCAGTATCTATCTGAAACCATCAACAAGCATATTCAATGGGGAGAGGATAGAGGCATTCCCAATAAGATCAGAAGTGAAACAAGGATGCCCACTATCACCAATACTATTTATATTAGAAATTTTAGCTTCAGCAATTAGAGAAGAAAAAGAAATTGAAGGAATTAGAATTGGGAAGGAAGAGACAAAACTCTCACTCTTTGCAGATTACATGATGGTATACCTAGAGAATCCTAAAAAATCATCCAAAAAACTACTGGAAACAATTAGAAATTTTAGCAAACTTGCAGGATATAAAATGAATCCTCATAAATCCTCAACATATATATATATATATACGTATATATATGTACATATATATATATACATATATATATACATATATATATGTATATATATATGTATATATATATATGTACATATATATACGTATATATATATATATATATATAGCAAGATACAGCAGGAAGAGCTAGAAAGAGAAATCCCATTCAAAGTAACCTCAGACAATATAAAATACCTGGGAGTCTATTTGCCAAGACAGACTCAGAAACTTTTTGAAAACAATTATAAAACACTTCTCACACAAATTATATCAGATTTAAATAACTAGGCAAATATCAATTGCTCATGGATAGGTAGAGCTAACAATTCTACCAAAACTAAAATACCTGTTTAGTGCCCTACCAATCAAAATTCAAAAAAAATACTTTAATGAATTAGAAAAAATTGTAAGTAAATTCCTATGGAGAAATAAAAGTCAAGAATTTCCAGGAATTTAAATGAAAAAAGTGCAAAAGCAGGGGGCTTAGCCCTACCTGATCTAAAATTATATTATAAAGCATCAGTCATCAAAACTATCTGGTATTGGCTAAGAAATAGAGTGGTGGACTAGTGGAATAGAATAGGTGCAAAAGCAGGAGACAATTATAGTGATCCGCTGTTTGGTAACCCAAAGAGTCTAGCTATTGGGATAAAAACTCTCTCTTTGATAAAAAAAAAACTGCTGGGGAAAATTGGAAGTTAGTATGGAAGAAACTTAGATTAGACCAACACCTAACACCCTTTACCAAGATAAGATCCAAATGGTTACAGGAATTAGACATAAAAAACCAATACTATAAGCAAATTAGAAGATCAAGGACTAGTCTACCTGTCAGATCTATGGAAAGGGGAACAGTTTATGACTAAGGAAGAGATGGAGAACATCACCAAAAATGAACTAGATGATTTCAATTACATTAAATTAAAAAGCTTTTGCACAGATAAAACTGCTGTAACCAAGATCAAAAGAAATGTAGTAAATTGGGAAACAATCTTTACAACTAATGATTCTGACAAAGGACTAATTTCTAAAATATACAGAGAACTGAGTCATATTTAGAAAAAGTCATTCCCCAATTGACAAATGGTCAAAGGATATGCAAAGGCAATTTACAGATGAGGAGATCAAAGCAATTCATAGCCATATGAAAAATTGCTCTAAATTATTAATTATCAGAGAAATGCAAATCAAAGCTTCTCTGAGGTACCACCTCACACCTCTCAGACTGGCCAATATAACCAGAAAGGATAATGATCAGTGTTAGAAGGGTTGTGGCAAATCTGGGACACTATTACATTGTTGGAGGAGCTGTGAACTCATCCAACCTTTCTGGAGAGAAATTTGGAATAAGCCCAAAGGGCAACAAAAATGAGCATACCCTTTGATCCAGCAATACCATTACTGAGTCTATACCCTGAAGAGATCATGAAAAAGGGTAAAAAAACATCACTTGTACAAAAATATTCATAGCAGCCCTGTTTGTGGTGGCAAATAATTGAAAATCAAATAAATGTCCTTCAGTTGGGGAATGGCTTAGCAAACTGTGGTATGTGTATGTCATGGAACACTATTGTTCTATTAGAAACAAGGAGGGATGGGAATTCAGGGAACCCTGGAGGGATTTGCATGAACTGATGCTGAGTGAGATGAGCAGAACCAGAAAAACACTGTATACCCTAACAGCAACATTGGGGCGATGATCAACTTTGATGGACTTGCTCATTCCATCAGTGCAACAATCAGGGACAATTTTGGGCTGTCCACAATGGAGAACACCATCTGTATCCAGATAAAGAGCCATGGAGTTTCAAAAAATTTCATGGACTATTCCCTTCAATTTAGAAAAAAAAGCAGATATCTTATTGTTTGATCTTGTTATCTGTTATATTTTTTGTTTCTTCCTTAAGGATGTGATTTCTCTCTCATTACACTTGATTTGGATCAATGTACAACATGGAAACAAAATAAAGACCGACAGATTGCTTTCCATGGGTGGGGGGAGGGAAGTAAGATTAGGAAAAAAATTGTAAAACTCAAATAAAATCTTTTTTCTTTCGTAAAGAAAATAGAGATTTATTAAAAGAAGTTACAACACATTAAGAGAGTGATAGAAAAGTTAAGAAGAGTTTAAAGAAAAGACCATGTGGATTGCTGGTTGAACTGGTCAGGCCAGCTAACCAGGGCTTCATCAGGAAGCTGGAAGGTAAAAAAGTAGGCAAACCCCTTCCTCAATATCCTTAAATTCTTTCTTTTTTTCTTTATCTTATTTTTTTAATATTTTTAAAATATTTATTTATTCTCTTTTTGTACAAATAATATTTTTATACCTTAATAAAATATTCTATTTTAAAAGTAAACAGAATACCCCTCCCCCCACAAAATATAGCCTTGCTTGAGTGATAAAGGGGAGAGAAAAAATTAAAATTAAAAAAATTAAAAAATAATAGTAATAATTGTAGGTATGGCAAATAAAATCTTTAAAAAAAAAGAAAACCCTCTTAAAGAAGATTGAAATTGAACTTAGTCTTAAAGGGAGCTAGGGAAGTCAAGTGGAGATAAGGAGGAAGACCATTCCAGGCAGGAGAGACCATCCCCTTTGAAAAGGCATGGAGATGAACATAATTACAAAACAACTCTCATACACACAAAAAAACCCCAACATATCTAAACAATTTGAAAAATATTAATTATTCATGGGAAGACTGAGCTAATATAAAAAATGACAATTCCACCTAAATGAATCCTCATTCAGTGCTATATCAAACTATCAAAAATATTTTATAGAACTACAAAAAATAATAACAAAATTCATCTAGAAGAACAAGAGGTAAAGAATCTAAGGGAATCAATGAAAAAAATTGAAGGAATTTTAACTATACCAGATCTCAAATTGTATAATTGGTAATAATCAAAGCAATCTGATCCTGGTTAAGAAATAGAGTGGTACAAGAGCCTTTATTGCAAATTTTTAATGTTTTATGAATTACTGCATTATGATTTTAGTATTATTAGGGAAAAAATGATTATATCATGAGATTCACATGCCTTTTTAAAATCCTAAATCCCTTCCTTGGAAGCAGGAGATGTTAAAGCTTCCACTGAATTAATTACTATGACTAGGGCCACCATCCTCAGGCAGACTTAAATTTCTATCCCCTCTATTTGTACCCTGACTGGTGGAACAAATAAAAAAAAGCCCACATTTGAATGCCTGGGCCCTTATAGGTTTTTTTAAGTTACATCTGCCAACATGTATCAGTTGTAAATACTATTTTAATAAGTTACATGAAATTGAAAAAAATAAATAGAGTGGTGGATTAGTAAAATAGATTTGGCATGCAATTCATTGTCACATATGACCATAGTAATTCAGTGTTTGATAAATTCAAGGACCCCAACTTGGGGTCCCAAAATTAACTAATAGACAAAAACTGCTAGGTAAATTGGAAAACAGTATGACAGAAACTAGGTATAGACCAGCATTTCAAACTTTATACAAAAATAAGGTCAAATAGGTAAATAATTTAAACATAAAGGGTGATACCAGGAGCAAATTGGGGATGCATAGAATAGTTGACCTATCAGATCTATACAGATAAAGGAAGAATTTAGGACCAAACAAGGAATAGAGAGCATTATGAAATGTAAAGTGAATAACTGTGATTGTGTTAAAATAAAAAGATTTTGCACAAATAGAACCAATGATATTAAAAAATTAGAAGAAAAACAAAAAAAAATGAGGGGAAAGTTTTACAGCAAGTATCTCTGATAAAGATCTCATTTCTCAAATACATAGAGAACTGAGTCAAGTTTATAAAAATCCAAGTCATTCCCTGATTGATAAAATATCAAAGGATATAACAGGAAGTTTCCAGACAAAAAAATCAAAACTATCTGTAGTCCTATGGAAAAATACTCTAAATTACTATTGAGTAGAAAAATGCAAAGTAAAACAACCCTAAATCTGTGAGATTGCCTAATATGACAGAAAAGAAAAATAACAAAAGTTGGAGGGGATGTGAAGGGGAAACAAAGTGGAAAACTAGTACTTTGTTGGTGGAGTTGTGATTGATCCGACCATTGTGGAGAGCAATTTGGAACTATGTTCAAAGGGCTAGAAAACTGTGTAGCCCAAAGAGAATTTTTTAACATTTGAGTTTATTGAGAAGGGGATGAAATGGATTTATGCTTTAGGACAATTTTGTCATCTGTGTTGAGGATGAACTGAAATGGGGAGAGACTTGAGGAAGGAAGACTAACTAGTAGGCTATTATAATAGTCAAAATGTGAAGTGATTTGATTGTGTACAACGTGACTGTGTAAATGAAGAAAACAGATTGTATATTTTTGAAGTGAGTATAAGAAAAGAATGAAGTGGGGCTTCCAGGGTGGAACCAAGATGGTGGCATGAAGCTAGGAAGTTCCTAGAACTCTTCTTGAAAAAACTTTAAATGAAGCCTCTACAAAGACCTTAAAGCTACAGATCCCACCAAAAAAAAAGAGTGAAACAGGTTTTCAACTCAAGATATCATAGAACTTAGTAAATGTGTGTCTCACTTGGGTAAGTGAGGAGAGTATAGTCCAATGTAAGCAGAAGAGCTGGAAAGTCAACAGTAGGCACAACTCATGTCAGACCTCAGCAGGCCAGCAGTGGGGGTACCAGCTCTTGCTTGGAAGACAAAGGTTGAACCCTGGGAATGTGGACTGTTGCTGGGTTGAGCCACCTGAATGCAGAGAACAAACCTTCATAAGCAACATCATAGGCAAGTGGAAAACCAGCAACCAGATTCTGACCCCAGCACACAAAGTTTCAGATGATACTCTGTAGGTCCCAGGATCAAAGAACAACTATCAAAATGAGCAAAAAAACAAAAAGAGTGCTCACCACAGATAGCTACTATTCTGATAGGGATAATAAAAAAAAAGCCATCTCAGAAAAGGAAAGCAGTAACAAAATATCTTTATGTGAAGCCTCAAAAGAGATTATGAATTGATCTCAAATTCTAAAAGATCTCTTGAAAGAGCTCAAAAAATATTTTAAAAACTAAAGAAGAGAAGGAAAAGAAAAATGGAGAAAAGAAACAAGAGCTATGCTGGAGAATTATGAAAAATTGACTAAAGAAACTAACTGCTTTAAAAGTAAAATTGAGGGGTGGCTAGGTGGTGCAGTGGAAAGAGCACTGGCCCTGGAGTCAGGAGTACCTGAATTCAAATCCGGCCTCAGACACTTAATAATTACCTAACTGTGTGGCCTTGGGCAAGCCACTTAACCCCACTTGCCTTGCAAAAACCTAAAAAAATAAAAGTAAAATTGATAACATAAAAAAGGTAAACTACTTTTTTAAAAGCTAAAATAGAAATTAGAAAAAGAATGCAACTCTTAAAACATTGAAATTGACCAACTGGAAAAGGAAAACAACTCATTTAAAAGTAAAATAAAGCAATTGAAAAAGAAAGGTAGCCAAATTAAATAAAACCTTAAAAATTAGAATTGGACAAATGGAAACTAACAGCTCTATGAGATACTAAGATTCCATCTAACAAAACTAAAAGGCTGAAAAAAATAGAAGAAAATGTAAAGTACCTCTCAGGAAAGTGACTGATCTGGAAAATAGATCCAGAAAGAGAATTTACAAATTATTGGTGTTCCTGTAATCTATGATCAAAAAAAAAGAGCCTAGACAATGTCTTTCAGGAAATTATCATGGAAAACTTCCCTAATATCTTAGAACAAGAAGTCAAAATCATCCCTGAAAGAATCCACTGATCACTTCCAGAACGATATCCCAGAATAAAAATTCCAAGGAATATTGTAGGCAAATCTCAGAATTCTCAGCTAAAGGAGAAAATATTGCAAGCAACCAAATAAAAATCAATCTAAATACCAAGAAACCACCATTACTCAAGACTTATCAGTTTCAAAATTAAAAGATTATAGATCCTAGAATATGATATACCAGAGGATTTTGGATTACAAGCTTCAACTACCATGCAAAATTCAGCATATATGAATTTTCTTTTTTTTTTAGATTTTTCAAGGCAATGGGGTTGAGTGGCTTGCCCAAGGCCACACAGCTAGGTAATTATTAAGTATCTGAGGCCGGATTTGAACTCAGGGACTCCTGACTTCAGGGCTGGTTCTCTATCCACTGTGCCACCTAGCCTCCCTGAAAAGATGAATTTTCAACAAAATAAAGGAAATTCAAATTTATCTGATGAAAAGACTAGAAGATTTAATCTTCAAAGACTCAAGAAATGTGTAAAAAAAGTAAACAGAGAAGGAAAGATTATTCAATTACATTAAACTGTATACATTCCTATATTGGAAGACTCTTGTAACTCTTGAGAACTGTATTCCTCTTAGATTAGTTAAAAGAAAAGCATACTTAAAGGATATGGGTAAAGATTGATCATGAAAATTATCTTGCTTTAGTATGAGCATTGAATATAGTTAGAGGGTGTGTACTTAGAGGTTTGGGAATAAAAGGATCTTGAAATGATTTTTGCTTTACATGATACTTCAGCTCATGAGAGTTGTATTTCTATTGGTACAATGGGATGGAGTATACTTAAAGTATCTGTAGAAATAGATTATGAAATGATTTTGCTTTATATGACAATTCAGCTATAGTTGAAGGAAATGTACTAAGAGGGGGTGAGTATGTAAAATGGATCATAAAGTGATTTTACTTTACATTATATCTTATCTCATAAGGATTATATTTCTATAGAGAGTTCTTGGAAAGAGGATGTGGTATAAAATGATTATAATTTGATGATGCTTCTGGCTCTTGAGATTGTATTTCTAATGGTACAATTGAAGGAGTGTATACAGAGACTGTGGGTACAAAGTGACTATAAAGTAATCAATCATCAATCAATCAGTGCAAGAGAAATAATCTTCTAACAGGACAGAGAAAAGGCTTATATCTTGTCAGAGGTTGTAGTTATAATAGATTTAAAAGATTAAAAGGATATGATTATACTAGTAGAAGGTAAGACATTAGAGGATAAATAACACCTCATGAAGGGTCACAAAGCAGTATAGTAGAGGAAAAGAAGGGATGGTGTGAGAACTCTCAATAAATCTGACCCAAAGAGGTAATTAAAAATTTATCTTATCCTACAGGGAAGTTGGAAGTCAAAGTGGAAAGAAAGGTGAAGAAGGGACTGATAAAAGGAAGGGTAAAAGTAAAGGTAAAGATAAAGATAAAGTAAAAAGTTTAATATAAAATTAAAAGGGAAGGGAAAGCACTGAAAGAAAGAAAGTTTGATCAACAGGCAGTGGTCAGAAGCAAAACATTGGTGAGGAGGGATAAGGGAAAAGGAAAGAGAAATATATATATATATATACATATATATATATATGTATATATATATACACACAAAGGATCAAAATATGTTTTGAATGTCATAAAGAGTTATAGAGAATAAGCAAACTGGCACCTTCATTCAGATAGATTATTGGTAGCAATTGTTGTCTTTCTACTCTGCAGACGAATTGACCTTCTTGATCATGGCAGCAGTAGCTTTTCTTTAGACTTGTGCTTAATTGTGCTTGCATTATCTTGTCAGTGTCCCTATAGGCAATTGTAGCAGCATCATTTTTTTTACTTGAAATCTGAGGTTTTCATTAAAAACTATGATGAAATTAATCTAAATCTTCTAATCAGAAAATGTTGTACAAAATATTTATAGTAGCTCTTTTTGTATTGCAAAGAATTGAAAATTGAGGGGATGCCCATCAATAAAGTATATCAATATTATAGAGAACTATTGTTCTATAAGAAATCAGCAGACTTTAGAAAATCAGGAACTGATGCTTAGTGAAGTGACCAGAACCAGGAGAACATCGTATACATTGACAGTGAAGTGATCAAACTATCATGGTTGCCATTCCTCTCAGCAGTTCAGTGATCAATGACTATCCCGAGAGACCTGTTACTGAAAATACCATGCATATCCAGAGAATTAACTATGCATTCCAAATGCAGAGCAAAGCATACTATGTTCACTTTTTAAAACTTCCATATTTTTTATTCCTCATGTTTTCTCCCTTAGTTCTAATTCTTCTTTCACAATATGGCTAATGTAGAAATATGTTAAACACAATTGTACATGTACTTTTATCAGACAGTTTACTGCCATGGGTAAGGAGTGGGAAGGGAGGTTGGTAGAAAAATTTTAGAACTCATAAACTTGCAAATGGATAAATGCTATGTATGTAATTGGAAGAATAAAAAAGAATGTAAAAGAAAAAAAAGGGGGGGAAGAAAAGAATGAAGTGATTCTAAGGTTCTCTCCTAGTACAGTTCTCCCTGTTTTGTCTCAAAGATTAGATAGCATGAGAGACTATCACATGGGTTTTTTTGGCTAAAATTTAATTATTAAATTCCAAAATTCCACTGCCGAGTCTAATTTCTATTTCAAAAAAAATAGAGCTAAGTATGATATGACTTGTGTTTGTTGGTACCATATTAAGCTTTTTGTGATCACTGTTGGCATTTCTGCATATCCATTAAATATTACCTTATGCTATATTTTAGAATGGTGGCAGATATTAAAGTCAAATTTATCATTCTCTCTCTCTCTCTCTCTCTCTCTCTCTCTCTCTCTCTCTCTCTCTCTCTCTCTCTCTCTCTCCCTCCCTCCCTCCCTCCCTCCCTCCCATTTTTGAAAGGGTGGAAATTTGCCCTACTTCGAAGTTGAAATTACTCTGTCATTATCCATGATCTTTTTGATGGTTCAACAATCACATCTGCTAATTCAGCATCACAGAATTTATACATCGGGGTAACTAGGTGCTTTCCTACTCTTTTTTAAATTTTTTTAACTTTTAAGTTTTTTGCAAGTCAATGGGGTTAAGTGGCTTACCCAAGGCCACACATCTATTTGAATCCACACAGGATTTGAACTCAGGTACTCCTGACTCCAAGGCCAGGGATCTATTTGCTGTGCCACCTAGCCACCCCCCCTACTCTTTTTTATCACAATTATCAATTGCTTTCTAACAATGTCTCCAATATATGTGTCAATTTCCTAAATATTATATATTATATGCTTATAAAATATTTGATTAAATGATATTTCCAATAAACTTTAACTTCATATGTTAACTGTTTTATTTATCTACAATCTTTTCAAATTCAGATAATAAAAATTATCCATTTCTTCTTGATCCATTTTTTTGATGAAATATTCTCTTTGGACATAGTTATGAAAATTATCTTATCTTGTTTTAATGTTGTAACTTTTTAGGTTTGGAATTCTCATGCATTTTTTAGTTTTTTGTTGTATTTGGTATAACATACTGATCTACAACCTTTTACCCCCAAATTGCTTTCCAATTTTCTCAGAAGTCATGTCAAAAAATAAATTCTTGCTTTAGTTCTTGCTTTCGTTTTTGTTTTTAGCACTGATTTGCTGAAATGGTGATGTCAAATTGCTCAATGTCATAAATGAATTATAGTTTAACCAATAGAAATGCTACTAAAGCAGATACTATCTTTACTTCTATCCCCTAAGAACCACCATTAAGTCTTTCCATCTGACTTGAAACAAAACTCCCACATTTGTTATCTTCCCCTATTGAAAAAGCGAATTTCATGAAAGCAAGCCATTTGCTTTTTTTATTCGTATCTGTATCGCCTATGCTTAGCACAATCCTTTGCACATAGAAAATAAATGCTTTTTCATTAACTCAGATCCGAAGTTGAATTGTGCCAATATAATAGAACTTCTAACTGATTTATAGATTTAGTGTTATACAATTCAAGCTACCAAAGATTAGACAAAAAAAATATTGAAATTCAAATTCAGCCAAAACAAAAAATGATCTAGAAATTTGAGGAAAATATTGGAAGAAAAAAGAAAAGAAATGAATAGTAAATAGTAATTTTATACCTCCTCTTTCTTAGATTCTATGCCTCTCTTAATGAAGCCCCAAAATGGCATTAGCTCCCTTAACTACAGTATCATACTGTTGACTCATATTGAAATTTCTACCTACCCCTCCCAGTTCATTTTTTAATACTGTACAATAAAACCTCATTAATCTTGACAAATTCAGGTGAATGACAGCATGAATTAATAAACATTTGAATCCCACAATATTTTGGACTGTTTATGTAACATTATTATTATGTTAAAGAAAAGTTAAATCTATAATTAATTTTATAAAACCTTCTGGTAATTATTTTGGTCAATAAATATATTACATCCTGATTGATTCAGGAGGAGATTTACAATGCTAAGAATTCCTGATTTAAAGTTCAAAAATCAGAGGGAAATTCTGTCAGAGAGAGGTCCTATGAGGGCTCAAGGACAGAGAAGTCAAGTGGATCAGAGATGAAAAAGGATAAGATAGATAACAAATGTGGAGAAAATGAGAAATGATGAAAGTTAAAAAGAAATGGGATAGAAGCACAACAGACAAAATGGTGATATACACTGCTGAAGGTAGGAGAGGAGAACTGAGATAAACGAAGAAAAATAAATTCATTAATAATACTGTACATACAAAACCAGGGAATGTTACATAAGATAGCTAAGATGTACTATCTGGTGAAATAAAATACAGTACCAACTATCCAATGAATCATTCAATCTTCACCACACCACTACAAGATAGACTTAAGATCTACTATGATTTCTATTATACAGACTAGAAAAATAAGATTCAGACCTAAGAAGCAAATTATTGAAAATCACACAGATGCAGAAATGAAGAATAGAATTTTATCTTGACTTATAGTCCTTCTTATTCTACCACACTACACTGTAAGAGACACAAAAACTATTTCTAAACCCCAAAGAAGAAAAACATACTAATGCACTCCTTGAAAAATATAATAAGAAAAATTCAGTATAAGATTTTGATGAGATCTCATCAATATTATGATGCTAAGGTTCTGAAAGGACAACGATTTTATCTGCTAATTCTGATTCTAAATACTCTTTTGAGAACTGCCATATTAGGCATACAATGAAATTAGTTTAACTAGGATATGTAATTTTTTTTGTAAATGGGTTTTAGAGAAGCAATTTTCTTGTCTAATGCTTAATGAAAATGTACTTTTTAAAAACAGGCAAGCAGAAAATCACAGAATTTTGGCATTTTAAGAGACATCTATCTTGAAAGAAAATCTACTCTGCAGCATACATGGTAAATGATCAATCATAGGTTGATTGAAGACTCCCATGGGAAAGACCATTACTTCCCAAGGTCAGTCATTCAATTTTATGGTTATCCTTATGATAAAGTTTCTCCTTACATGAAGTCTAATTTTATCTCTCTGCCACTTCTACCTATTGTTCTGAGTTTAGAAACAGACATCACTAGTACAAAGTGGGGATAGCATAATATAGTAATTTATATGAAAAAGATTATGAATTTAATGAACTTCAGATTCAGTATGAGTCAATAGTGTGATGTGGTCACTAATAATGCTAATAGAAAATTGGATTACATTATAAACATAATAATAAAGAGCTAATAATCCAACTGTACTCTGTTGGTCAGGTAGCATTTGGAAGAAGTGGTGAGTTCTGGGCACCATATTTTAGAACACAATCATAAGAGATAATGACTAATTTTATTGAATATTGAAAATTATATAAAAATCATTGGAAAGATCTTAATATTAAAATCCATAACAAATTTGTGAGTTTTTTTTAAAGGAACATAATTGTTCTGCAATGTATCTCACCTGAAAACTTTTGGCAAAACAGAAAAAATTAGTCTGTGTTAATTTAAAGAGAGTAAGATTGATGATTTTCAAATATGTTGATGTTCTAAATTTATAAAATAACTCCTTTAATGATTTTCAAAGATTTTTGATGTCTGGGAAGGGAGAAAGGGAGGTAATCCTTGATCAATTGATAATTCCATTATCCCCTTTATGAAATCACAACAAAGGCTCAAAGCAGCATAAATTTAGAACTAGAAGAGACTATGGAAGATATTGATTCCAACTCCTTTATTTTACTGATAAGAACCTGAGGCATAGATATTACATGGATTTTCCATGTAATCCTAACAGCCAGTGAAGTTTGTAAAGTAGAAATTGAATCTAGAGCCCCTTGACTCCAAGATTCAGAACTCTCTCCACTGTTCTACTCTGCTTCTCACATAGTCATTTTTTTCTTTCATTTAACATGACACAATCCACATAACTCTGCCATCATCTAATCCATATCCATCAAATGTGTCCACAAATACAGCATGAAGACTTTGTTGAGTAATTTGCTGAAATATAAATATACTGTCCAATCATTTTCAGTCATGTCTGATTCTTCATCAGACTCATTTGGGATTTTCTTGGCAAAGAAACAGGTTTGCCATATCCTTCTCCAGTTCCATTTATAGATGAAGAAACTGAGGCAAACAATGTTAAGCAAATTGCCCAGGGTCATACAACTATTAAGTACAATACTGGATTCAAACTCATATCCTCTAGACTTCTGAGTCAGCATTATATCCAGTGTGCCACCTAAATATGTCTATAATATTCCCCTAACCCATTAGTCTAAACATATCAATGCATCAAAGACCTTGATGAGAACTATGCCAACCCAATCCCCTCAATCAGTCTAATTATCTGATTTTTTAAAGAGAGACACCAGACTTCTCCATTCTTTTCTCAAGTTTTTCAGTGCAAATTATACTTCAGTCAAGCTAGACTAACACAGGCCTGCAGATATGCCCTATTCTCCTTCACTTCCAAGTTTTTGCTTTTGGTAACCTATATGTTTAAAAGGACTTCTCTTTTTGGCTACTGAATTCTTGTCTTCCTTTTAAAGTCAATGATCACCTCCTCCATAAAACTTTCCCTAGGGGGCGGCTAGGTGGCGGTTAGGTGACAGCTAGGTGGCAGCTAGGTGGTGTAGTGGATAAAGCACCAGCCTTGGAGTCAGGAGTACCTGAGTTCAAATCCGGTCTCAGATACTTAATAATTACTTAGCTGTGTGGCCTTGGACAAGCCACTTAACCCCATTTTCCTTGCAAAAAAAAAAAAAACTAAAAAAAAAAAAACATAAAACTTTCCCTGATTCTCCAAGTTGTTAATGGTTATTGAAGGCTCTGTCACTGATCATACAAAGCAATTTGCCTGTTTATTTCAATATTTCAATCCATAATGTCATCAGTTTGAATAATCTCCAATGCAGAAAGCAACAATCTATGTCCAATTAAAAGAGGAACAATAACTGTGACCAAAAGATATATCACTGTGGCCATCTTAGTAAAGAGCCTCTCCAGCTGGGTTAGGTTTGTCCACATTGGAAAGAAATAATACAGTCTTCCACTAGGCCCAATTTCCAGTTTGGTTGAAACTTCTAGAATTTTTACTCTACTAGCATATGAACTTTATTCAAACTTTTTCAGGTTTTTTAAAAAATAATTCTTTATCCATCTTATCTCTTTATTCATCTGTAAGGTTTAGGAGGGAAAGTGCCACATCTTATATAAATATTCAGTTGAACTCCCCAAGTTATTCAGACAACTTGAAAATAGTTTGAATTCTTCCGTCTCAAATTCCTACATAGTTAATTGCATGTTAAGGAACTCTCAAAGTAGGGGATCAAGGAGGTCTTCTAACCTAAACATTTTTAATTGAAGTAGTATAACATAATTTGTGATCCTCATCACCATTCAATGCAGCTTGGATTGTGTAGTACTAATCACTGAGTAGAAGATCACAGCACTATATTCTTTATAAAATAAATATATATGCATTTACTTTGGTAATTTAAAAGAAGCTTGTAATGAAGCTATATTATAAATGTACTACCACTCGGGCTTTTTGATGGGCTTTTTGACACTGATAATAGGAAAAAGTTATTTTATATTTGGGTATAATTTCATTCTGCAAAGAACATAATTCTTGAGCTATTAGTACCCAAGCACAGTGTCATCTGGCATTCTGTAGGTAACCACAGCTATAATATTATAAGGTGAAAGATTAGTGGAAAAATGTAGGAAGTTTATGTTCATTGCTCTGTCCTAAAAACTTTATATTCCAGAAAACAGCCTTATTCTGGTAAGTTGCAGAAAACTTTTTCTCTAGTAAATGGTAAAGGAATTCAGCAATGGTAGAAAGTCATCTTACACACACACACACACACACACACACACACACACACACACACACATATATATATATATTTTATATATATATATATATATATATATATATATATATATATATATATATATACCCTTTAAAAACTTGAAAATAGCTGTTATGTACTTCCCCCACCCATCCACAACTTTGAATCTTCTCCATGCTAGAGTCCAGGTTCCTTTAACCATCCAAATAGGTCATAGACTCAAGGCCTTCACCATCCTGTTTTTCCTGTTCTGATCAACTGCCAGTTTATCATTGATTTTCTTAATTGCATAGCACCCAAAACCGTGCACAATTCTCCAGCCATTTAATAAGGGCAGAGAATAATATAGGATGTCCCTATTTACAGAAGCTATACTCCTCTTAAAGTACTCCAATATCACATTAGCTATTTACAATGTCACATCATACCACTGATTCATATTAAGTTTAGAGTTGAGCTTACTCTAAAAACCCCCAGATAATTTTCAGAACTGTTATCTATCCATGTCTTCATCATCTTTTCCTTCCTTATGAAGTTTATTTTTTGTACCCAGTTGCAAGACAATGTAAAAACAAATGCAGTCATTCCTATTGAATTTCATCTTACTAGACATAGTCCAGTGTTAGTGTGTCCAGATTCTTTTAATTGCTGATTTTTCATACACTGTTAGCTAGCTTTGTGTCTTCTGCATTTTTGATGAGCTTAATTAACATCTATGTCTTTATACAAATAATTAATAAAGATATTAAATATAAGCCCAAGTATTGATTGCCTAGGAAATACACTAAAGATCTCTTACCACACTAACATTAAGCTATCAACATTTATTCCTTAAACCTGGCTATCCAACAAATTTTGAATTTATTTTATTGTGTCAGTCTAATCCCTTGCCCTCCATCATCTCCACAAGAATATCATGTTTTATCGAAAGATTTGCTAAAATCTAGGCAAATTAAATCCACAACATACCCTTCATCTAATTTAGCAATAAAAAAAAAGAATGAGGTTAGTTTGTTGTAACAAGTTCTTACTAAAATCATTCTGGTTCCTTTTCTAAATGTTAGTAACCATATCTTTAATAAGGTTTAGATCACTGACCATGTTGTATAATATTCCCTCCTTTTGAAAACAGACATATGTCCTTGAATTTCATGGTGCTTCTAAGTACGGGGAAAAAACTACCATGTAAAATTTAATATATATTTTAAAAATCTCTATAGTAGAGATTCATAGTCTCCTATCCAATTCTTCCTTTCTGTTTTATGTATATGAAAATTCTATGTTTGTTAATGTTTTTATAATTAAAAAATAATTTTTTAAAAGTCTATCATGAAATTTAAATTCAAACACTTTGAACTCTAATGATTTTCCATACATACTACCTATATATAACAGCATCATGCTCCCTACTCTAGCCACAATTCTCATTTTCTTGCCTGCAAAACACTTGGCTCTAACTCTGAAACATTGACTTCAGATAGGTAAACTTTCATCTCACCTTGACCAAAAGACTTTGGAGGAGTATTTGACCATCTCAATTCCCCATTCTTCTTTTTTAATCATCCCCCCCACCCCAGAATTTTAGTTCTTGAGGTCAATGATCTTATTTTTTTTGTATTTGTATACCCAGTTCTTTCTATAATAAATAATATACATATAATAAAAAAGTAAATAATAAATTACCCATCTAGCTAGCCAGCTACCTAGCTATCTTCTATCTGTCTCTCTATCTGTCCAGCATTGCATCAGATATCAATACATAAGCAAACCCTTCTAAAGTAATAAATAAAATTATGTAAATTTAAAATAAAATTAAAGCATTAGAATAAAAGCAAAGATACAGTAAATTGTAGCAGTTCTATTCAAAAAAGGGATCCCAATTAAGAGTAGAAAAAGAAATTAACCAAAAATCTAAATTTCAAAGAAATCCGTAGCATCCTAAAGTGTGTCGATTTCTCTTAAGAATTAAAAATGTGGGTCAGCTAGGTGGGGCAGTGGATAGGGCACCAGATCTGGAGTCAGAAGAAGTTGTTCAAATCTAGTCTCAGACAATAATCATCTAACTGTGTGACCTTAGGCAAGTCACTTAACCCCATTGCCTTAAAAAAAAATAAAAATGTATGCTTAAAATCATTCACCAGTCTTATATTTATCTACCATGTAGGATTGTTGACCAGTGGCCTGATCTTTCTCAGTAATGAGGATAAATTTTGTCTACCCAACATTCATCCCCCTTTTCATATGTTCCCTCCTGGATCATGTCTGAGAATAATGCCAAGTTCTCTCTTAAAAGTACTAACAGTTCTCTGAGTTCTGCTTCTTTGTAGGTGACAATCCATTTAGCTAAGGGCTTAGATGCCTAGATTTATTCATTAAGACTCTGCTCACCCAATAAGAAATAGTTTCTCACCCTATGGAAAAACACTATCTCTTGATACATATCACAATTGTATTTTGCTAAAATTCAGTTTAAATTCAATTAAATTGCTAAATTCCTTAGCCTTTTCTCTGACTTCATCCTTCTTGACCTCCTTGATTTTCTTTTTTTTCCTCCTGGATTTGCTTTCAATACTGTACTTGTTTCACCTCTTACCTATAATGACCATTCCTCAAATTTCAATACATTATCATTTCAAGTTCTGTCTCTAAACATGGACATACCCCAAAGTTCTATCCTGTGCCCTCTTCTCTACTACATACTCATTTAGTCATACCAACAGCTCTCATTAGCTAATTGAATATATCTGTATGAATATAATTCCTAGATCAGAAAATTCAATCCTTATCATTTTCCTGAGCTCTGTCCCCACATTTTCAGGTGGAAATACATAGGTATCTTAAGTTAATGCATCTCTCTCTCCACATAATTAGATTTTAGTGAAACAATGGGAAGTAACTCATAAAAAAGGGAAAGAATTTTCTGAAAAGACTAATATGTATACAAAGAGAACAGCCCAACTACATATAAGTGTGTATATGATAAGTGTGTATATGTACGTAGTTTCTAACATCTAGTACATAATAGACACACATCTACACACATATGTGTGTGAGTGAACAAACAATTAAAATTCCTTGCATTTGTGTATATTTCAGTTCCCTGTGCATCCACATAGGACCTCAGATATATATATATATATATATATATATATATATATATATATATATATAAATGTATTATATATATTTGCATGTATGGAATAGAAACACAAAGGTAACAAAATGACTACCAAAGTTCAGCATGAAACATAAGTAAAATAATCAGGAGTAATAAAGCCCAGAAATAACTTTGACTGATGAGAAAAATTAAGGACAGAAAAAGTAGGCAATTACAAAAACTATATTAGGATTAAGAAAAGGATTAAATATGGACAGAATCATTATTCAAGGATGATGGGATGGTGACAACTGACAATAAATAGAGAAGTATTGCTGCTCATTTTTATTTTCTTCCATTTTCCCTGCCAAAGAGAATAACCTTTTTGTTGAAAATGACAGAACAAAAAATAGATAAAATGGAGGTGCTAACATGAGATTTGTAAGGGGCACTAAGAAAGCACCCAGCTACCTATGACAAATTCTAGACACCTGACTCAGATGAACTAGATTCATGAGATTCAAAGTACTGATGAACCCCTTGATGTATGAAAATATAAAGGAAATAGAAGAGGACTGGAGAAGGACAAATGCTATTCTTGATTTTCAAATTAAAAATGAATAAGAGTAGAGGCTACAAACTACAGGAGAATGAATTTAATACTGTTTCCTAGAAAAAAAATTGAGAAAGGATTGTTAAAGAAATTGCTAATTAGTATATAAATAAGAAAGCAATGACTTTTTTTAAAAGGTCAAAATTGCCCCATCAAGAGAGGCCTTGCCAAACCAATCTTATGTCCCATTTTGATAGCATTATTTTAAAAAAATCATGGAAACTTAGTTTACCTAAATTTAATTAAATCTTTTGATAGCATATCTATTCTTATAGAAAATGTGGAGTAATTTGAAACAATTAAGATTAGAGGTCAATTTAACAAAAACTGTCTCATGTGCTTGGTCTTTTATGGGTTTCAACATTTTTATTAATAACTTGAATAGTGATATCTATAGCATGCATATGAAATTTAAAGGAGGCCTAAAATTAGGAAGAATAGCTAGCACAATGAACAACAGGATTTCAAAAAGAAAAAAGAAATCGACAAGCTACAACACTGGTTTGAATCTAATAAAATTAAATAGAAATAGATCAATATAAAGTTTTATATTTTGGTTCAAAAAACCAATTCCACAAAGACAAAATGGAGGACAATACTTATATAGATTTTTGTCTGAAAAATATCTGGAACTTTTAGGAGACCATATGTTAAATATCAGGCAACATAATGTGATATGGAGGCCAGGATAATTAACGTTACACTTTGATTGAAATAAAGAGGTAATAGTTTTCTCATGCTCTTCTCTGGTCTGACCATCCTTGGAGCATTGTGATTAATTAAAGGAAGTACAGTTTAAGAAGTTTCAGTGTCCAGAACAGGATGTATGAGCAAGCAGACAAGTATTGACTCTTCAACTATCCCTCCAACTAAACTCATGCTCCAAGAATAGGAATTCTCTGTCAAGCCTAAACACCTACCTTCTACCATCTCATATTAATCCATCTTCACTTCCAGTTACTGGCTTTATTTTGATTTTGACACTAGAGAATAATTAAAGTTAACATATTTTTTCATGGAACTCAATTCATATTCTGTATAACAATTCATACTTATATATAGCAATTACATGACTAATGACTAATAGCACTTTAAGATTCAAATTGCAGAGTTCTAGAGAACCTATCTTCAAGAACAATGATGAAACATATTCTAAACCAGAAGACATTACATCCTCAATTTTATGATCATCCAGCTTTAAGATTAATGAATTTTGTATTAAATCTTACAGATGACTAAATATGATATATAGATATAGATATAGATCATATTTTTGTTTGTCCAGAACCTACCCATTGTCAAAAATGAGCATTATTATGTACTTTGATTTCCAAAAGACTTTTCATTTATGTGCAACTTGTATAGGCACCAAAAACAGATCAATAACCCTCAGTTTACATTTACATTGGAAATCCCCTAAAAGAAAAATAAATATATCTTCCCACCTTAAAAATATATTTGACATGATTACCATCACACCGGATTTTTAGCTTTTCAAGTAATTTCATTGCTTTTTCTGTGCTAATTTTTCCAGCTTTAAAGTCCTCCTGAATAACAGATAAAAACCACGTATGGAGAAAAAACAAGTTAAGGAAAGTCTCATGATTAACACATTTAATATGTCAAGCCATTAGATATCTAAACTGTATGTTTGGTTTAGGAGAAGTTTAAAATATTTCTTTTAAATGGTGCTCTATATCTTGCTTAAAAGATACATATTACATGCTATAAGGGTTCAAATTGGGCCACTTTAATACAGATCATACCCCTAAAATAAGACCACTCTAAAATAAAATATATGTATGTATATATAGATATTATATATAATTATATATGTGCATGTATCTATACATGTGTATGTATAACACAAGTTTTTATAATAACACTGATATCTAAATAGCACATCATATAGGTCAGTCACTGTCTTTACAATTATTATTTCATTTGACCCCTACAACAACAACACAATTGCTATTATCAGCCCCATTTTACAGATGAGAAAACTAAGGCAAACTAAAGTTAAATGAACAGTCATTCAGCAATAGGAGTCTAAGACTGAATTTCAACTCAGAACTTCCTGATTTCAGGTTTGGCATTCTATCCACTGTGCCGCCTCACTTCCTTATGTGTATGCCATACATGTAAATGGGGAAACTAAGACCCTAAGGTCATATAGGTAGGAAATGTTCACTAACTTAAATCACTCTTTCTACTATATAACACTTCTTTCCCTACCACCACCCACACACACACACACACACACACACACACACACACACACACAAAAAATTTCTCTGTCTCTCCCTCTCTCCTAGTACATATATATGTATATGCATAAATATATGCATAAATATATCTTAAACATATGTATGTTTATACACTTATATTTTTAACTACACACAAAGGAATAATAAAAGTTAGGTGGAGAAAGAGACTGAAATTTGGAATTATATGTGCTTCAAGAGAAGAAAAAGCATTCAAAAACATGAAATGACAAAAATTACAAGTGAGAAAAGGAAAATTTTAAAAAGGAAGTCATGACACTAACAAGGAATGCAGTAGTTATTACAGATTCATCTCTGAAAACTTGAGTTTACTGTGCTGCTGTACCAGGAGAGGTTAATAAATTCTGAGCACTGTCCAGAATAGGAAAAAGTATAGTATGTGTACACACACCTGGGATTTGCATTAAAATTCTAGTTTTAACACCTGAGTGAATACCGGAGAAGAAAATCTAAAATGAATAAGGGGACAATATGAGCTTCTGTTTATTATGATAATTAAGGAGATCTTTTCTATTTAGACTAAATAAAATAAAATGAGAAACAATTTTATCTTATGTCATAAAATCATGGTGGGGAAGACATGGCAAGAACATGGACAATAAAATTGTCAAAATAATGAATTCTCATTAAATCTAATAGAATAATAATTTATTTCTATAGAGTATTAAGGTTGAAACTTTGAAAGACTGAAGCTCAAAATGTATAAATTTATGGCATAGAAAAAAATATTACATAATTGCTAGTAAAATTGGAGAAAATTTCAGAAATCATAGGGACATTTAGGTGACACAGTAAATTACAGATAATCAGGAAAATCTAAGTTCAAATCCTGCCTCAAATCCAGACAATAGCGGAATGACCCTGAGCAAGTCTCTTAACCCCACTGGACCTCA
This sequence comes from Macrotis lagotis, assembly GCF_037893015.1. Taxonomy (NCBI): domain Eukaryota; kingdom Metazoa; phylum Chordata; class Mammalia; order Peramelemorphia; family Peramelidae; genus Macrotis; species Macrotis lagotis. The sequence continues at coordinate 192,848,207 of NC_133664.1, read as the reverse complement.
GTTTCATAATCAAATGAAAAGTTTGGATGGGATGATTTCTAATTTATTACATCTAATCTATACTATGATTCTATTACAGCTAAAAGATCAACACACTAAAAATGTAAATACTTTTAAACAAGATTCAGATAAATTCATGAGAAATATGAGCTATCTATGATGGATTATTAAGAGCTACTGAAATATCTAAACTTATGGGACTGGTATTTAGAAGGAAATTGTCCTTAAAATTCTATGTTATATGGATCATAGGTCAGGTTAAGGTAGGCAATCCTTTTATTCTTTACCAGATAAAGATACTGATATAGAAACTAGAGAAAAACTGAGAGAATGCAGAATTCACAGAAAGCTTGTGCTCAAGGAATAGATTTTAACTGAACATAGCATCTTAGAAAGTAGTTGAGATCAAAACCCAGAAAGGGATGAGATCAGGTAAAAGAACAGGGGAGGCAGAAGTGACTTCTAAGTGGATATTTGTTCTCCATTTCTCAGACCCCTTTATATCTTGTTCTCAATTAGTCAAGCATTCCATATTTCTTATTCTTATAGTGCATCCAAAGGTACTCAGGTATGCCTCTTGAAGTAACAGATTTCATTAATGCACCTGCTGTTGCCACGAAGATGCTAGGGAAAGAGCAGAGAACAACCAATGATTGGTTGTATTTCATTTTCTCTTAAATATGTGTGAGATATAACCTATTTGGGTTCTTTTCTAAATGAGCTAGGGTGGTCTACTTTTCTGTCAATGTAAAACAATACATTTTCCTTAAAGAGAGGAGTTTACCTTTCTCCCTGTTAAATTAACTTAAGAATGTTTACAATTTTCTTTGTACTTATTCAAGCCTTCTTGTGATAAGAGTGCTTTCAAATCATTTGAAACTGCTTTACTAATGGCTATATTCTAATGGCTCAAGAAGTTCAATGAGCCACCTTCCCTCCGGTCCCTTGAGGTACAATCCCTTCCTGACTTTGCCTTGACTTTTGGTGCTGCTTCTCTGGCTATCTCCCAGTGTGGAACAAAAGCACAGACATACCAATTTGGCAGAGTGTTCAGGATTCCTTAAATCCCTAGGATATAATGAGCTGTTACACTGGAAATCAACCTATCAGATGATTGTTGGTCTTAAAGTTGTTTCCACATGAATACATTCTGTGACATCCTCAAGGGTTCTAGATGTTGCTGAGTCAAATGCATTATGATATCATCTAGAAGGTCACAGCTTTCCAGGCCTTCTATTAGATGATGATCATCAAAACTTCTTGAGCATTTAACATGTCAATTGGGAAGGTATCATTTATAATATTCTCTTTTTCTTTGGGCTATTCTTCATTTCTTGGCCATTACTTCCCCAAGAAGAAAAACAATGAAGAACTCTCATTCTGAGATGAGTAAGAAAGACAAAGAAAAAGCCATTCAGAATTTGCTAACACAAGCCCCTCCAGGAGAATTTATAAATAGTTTTGAGGACCTTGCTCTGCTGGTTCAAGATGAAAAATTAATGCGACAACATGGAGAATGGGCTGGTAACAAATACTGCAAAAAATATTTTGTCCCCCTCAACATAGATGGACATCAAGTACTACTTGCTCACCACAATGAACTGGGTAACCAGCGGTTTTTTGACTCTCATACCAGGCTTTCTTTCAAATTTGATGTTCTTAAGAACCAACTGAAAGACATTAGGAGTCATGGGATCCTGCGTAATGAGGCAGAATATCTGAGGACGGTCGTATCTTATGCTTTAAAAATCTATGTGAGCAAACACTTCCCATCAGGAAATTGCAATGTACTTAGGAAAACCATAAGAGGTAAAGAATTCTTAATAGCCTGCATAGAAGATCATCATTACAATGCTTCAGATTTCTGGAATGGTCTTTGGAAATCAAAATGGATTTTTTCAATAACTCCATTTCTCACCCAAGTAATAGGGTCAATTAATGTGAAAGCTCACTTCTTTAAACAAGTAAATTTTCATCTTGACATCAGCAAGGATGTACAGGACTGTTTGGATGTGATTAACCAGGCTCAACTAGCTTTAGGTTTTGCCAGGTTTGTTGAAGAGCAAGAAAACAAATTCCAAACTGCAGTCAAAGAAGAATTGCAAGATCTGGCAGTTTCATTGAAAAAAATTTTAAGAAGAGACCTTCCAGTGACCCGTACTCATATTGACTGGAAGAGAATAGTAAATGATATGAAATTGGTGATGTATCCTAGTCTTGGATATATCAATTATTCCAAAAATGCATTATGCCACTGGATCACATAAAGGATTTGTTCCTGGAGATGGAATGTTCTTGAGTGGCTCATTGTAAACAGAGAGTATTGGGGGGGTTTTGTTTTTTAATTTTTTTTCTCTAAAATCTAAACAGTTTTTTAGAGCACATATGTCTGAGCAAAGAAATCAAATAGAGGGGAGAGATAATTTGTAAAATAATGCAAGGTCTTTCTAAGCCAAGACCCTGATGAAATCACTTAACTTTGGGAGAATTAACTCTTCCCAAAAGTGGCCCAACAGAACCTGACTTTGACCCAGAGTTTTTTCTTATATAATATAAATGAAAATCTCTTATTTCTGGTTCACTGCAGCAAATGTTGTAATCTTTCTACTAAAACCTACATTGTAGGTACCTACATTGTTCCTAGGCTTTGTTACCCATTCCATCTTTTGTTTCCCCTTTACCACAAACTGTAATTTACAATTGTACTTTTTCAATGATATTTCTTTATAAAAAAGAAAAACATTTAATAGAAATAATTTTTTGTAATCAAATCTGTGATTTTACAGATCTAGGGAATACTCATAAGGATACGCTCTACCAATACAAATCATCCCTTGCTTTGCAGCTTAAAAGAGTTTTGTGCATAGGGAACTGAGAGGTTAAGTGATTTACTCAGATTCACATAGCCAGATTCTGGCAGAGATGGGACTTAAACTCTGATCTTTCATACCCTAAGGTCACCTTTCTATCCACTACATACGCCATCTTTCATTAACAATAACTACCAAAAGTACATCCAAAAGAATTGAATCCTACACAACCCAGATAACTCCCAATTTTCCAAAGCCATCAGAAGCCTTGGGGCTCCCACCAAGTCCTTGGTTCCCTAGAACTCCAAAGCTATGTTCAGCTCCCCTGTAATCTGATTCCTTTCAAAAGGAAGGCTCTTTTCTCCTTTGAACATCTTACTAATTTAGTATTAAGCACCCCAAGGTTTGAGGACAAAGTTTATTTGTACAGTTTACAATCCCAAATTTAGCCAAATCAATCAAGGATTCTCCTTTGCAAGCGCTGAGTACTTTAGCATGTGTTGAAGTCACAGTATCTAAGTAATTCACCCACACATGATGTGGAGAACATATCATAGCTCAAGACTACAGTTTTGCTAAACACACTTCTTAATCCCAATAGTACATAGATTATGCCAACTTCCTTTTATTAATAATCCTAAGAACTTTTTTTCACAGTAGAATAAGGAATAGGGGACATTCTAGGAAATTTGCATAGCCTAATTATCACAAAAAGCAAAATCAGAGCTTGCATTTATGTGCTACTTTACAATTATGTTACATATATTTATTTTTGACAATAATACCATGAGATAGGTAATAGAAGTATTATTTTCCCCATTTTTCAGAAGAAAAAGGATTTCAGAGAAGTAAGAAAACCTTTGTCCAAGTTCACACAGAAGTCTGAAACAGGTCTCCTAGTTGCAATGGCTTTTTCTCATTAAGATAGTCAATAGAGTTCCATTAGATGTATGTGCATGTGAGCACGTACCTGAAAAAAGAAAATGAGGTTGATGTGAATGTTCTAAATTTCAAGGAGTGAATAGATGAATGTCATTCCCAGAGGAAATACACTGGAAATCCTAATTCCATTCAGTCAAAGGATTACAGATCTAGAGCTAAAAGAGGCCATAGAGAACACCTAATACAGCTCCTTCACTTTACAGATGAAGAAATTGAGCTCAGAAAAATGAAGCAATTTTCCAGAGGTCACACAATCATCACAGGCAGGACTTGAATCCAGGTTCCTTGACTCCAGAGTGAATGTTCTTCCCACTACAATATATGCTCACCTTCCAAAATCCTAGTTACAATTTTCTAAACCACTTCAGCTAGATAATGTACCTCCTAAAAGGTAGATTTAAACGTATTCCAGATATAGTCTGACTAATGGAGTTCTATGATAAAGCTTATCATTTTCCTCATTTTGAACCCTGTATTTCTGTTCATTCAATCTTAGATTGAATTAGCTCTGTTGGCACTCATGTTCTATTAGCTCATAATGAATTTGAAATCCAATAAAAACGCTGGTCAAGCCTTTCCTATAAAACAGCAAGTCATTTCTATCACTACCATTCTATACTTGTACAGCTGTGAGTGCTAGGTATTGAATCAACTTTTATGTGCATATCCTTACTAAAGGTCCCTCTGCTAAAGATATCCTACCCTTCCAGTTTGCAGAAATCTTTTGGATCCCAGTTCTGTCACTTTAATTTGTACTTCAGCAATGTTTCAGTAGTTATTATTTTAAGTATATGCATAGATCTTGCCATCCTACTAGACTCTATGAGGTCTCAGGGCAGATAGCATATTATCTACGTTTTTCTCCCCCAGAACATGGTACAGTGTTCTAAATATGTCATGTTAATTTTTATTGATAAGGGAAATTATCCCATGGAAATATACACTCTAACTCCATTGGGATAAATATGTGGTTTAATATTACTGGTCTCCACATCTGGGTAGTTGTTTTGAAGGCAGCCAGCAGTTGAACCATGAAGATATTCCTCAGGAGGCTATAGAAAGTTTCCATTTCTCTTCTTTTTAGATAGAATCTTTGGGACTGTTCTAGGGTTTCCCTCCCTAAAATTTCCAACAAGTAGAATGACAGGATATCTCCTCCTTTCCACCCAACTACCAATGGCAATGTTAGCTAAAATCACAGGATCAGCATTATGTTCTGGTCTTGCTGAGTGATTGACAAACTTCCTTTGCTTTTATGTTACTTTATTCTCTAATCACAGATCTTCAACAAGGAACCAGTGATCTGAGAGATGAACACTTCCTGAGCATTACCTACCGTGTGAATTTGAGAGTTCTGGATTCTTTTGTTTTTTGGGGTTTTTTGTGTGTTTTGTTTTTTTAGGTTTTTGCAAGGCAAATGGGGTTAAGTGGCTTGCCCAAGGCCACACAGCTAAGTAATTATTAATATTCTGAGGCCAGATTTGAACCCAGGTACTCCTGACTCCAGGGCCGGTGCTTTATCCACTGTGCCACCTAGCCATCCAAGAGTTCTGGATTCTTAAATCAGTTTGAGTGCCCATTGCGAAGTGATTTCTGCAATAACTTGCAGTTCCTTTTCAGTTTAGTACCCTAGCCAGATGGCCCTTTTCGTTCCACTCTTATTGATCCTGTCAGTGACAGAGTTCTGACATATCCCTCTAGAACTCCATGAAATACCTCCCCTAGATAAAAATGATTGGTTAATTCAATCAGTTTACCAGTTCCAATCTGTTCTATTTTTAACAATTTTAATCTTTATATATGTGCATCTCTCAATATCTTTAAGCACATTATTAGAAACTTGGTTAAATGCTTTATTGAAATCTGGATAGCCTACATCTGAGCATTCCCATAATCTAGATTTCTAGTAACCTTGTCAAGAAAGAAAATAAGATTAAAATGGAATGCTTTATTCTTAGTGGATATCTATTTGCTGCTAAGTACAGATTCTAGAATTTTGTCAGGGATCATGGTCAAACACAATCTATAATGAATTTAATATACTCTGCCCATTTTAAAAATTAGCACATTTAAAGAGCAATCTTGGTATCTTTTGTTTAGGGGGAGGGGAGGGGGAGAAGCAGGACATTTTTCAGTAATCAATACTGTAACATTCCTTCCCTTCCCCAAAATTTCTCAAAGACCACTGAGCAATCACTTCTGCATATTCTTCAACAACCTGATGTGATATGCCTTCTGTCTAGTGCAACTGAACTCTTTAGGGTAGCTAGGTTCTCCTTTACAATCTCTTTGTCTATCCTAAATTTTAATACCTTTCATTTTTAGCTAGCCTTTTCATTACAAAGAAGATTCTACTTGTTAGATAAAAACAGAAACACAATAAAAGCTGAGTAGCAAAGATATGTCTTATATCCATAAACATTCTCTCTTACGTAACAGCAGCAGATATATCACATTCTTATCTTTTCTGTTTGCCTATTTTTTTTCAAAATTTATTACTATTTTCCTGACATTATTCCTCACTTATAAATAATAAAGGAAATAAAGAAAAATCAGTCAGTAAAGGACTCTTTTTAACTGATATACATTCCAAACATGTAAGCCCCTCCCTACCTCTTTATCAACAAAGAATGTTTCATTATCTGTTTTCTAGTAGCAAATTTGGTCATCAAAATTAATACAGTTTCAACAGTCTTTTGACATTTTCTTTGACATGTCCACTATTGGTTCTACTTGTTCATACAAGTCTTCTATTATTGCTCTGAATTCCTCACAATGATCATTTCTTATGATGCAGTAACATTTCATCAAATTTATAGTCTGTATCATCATAATTTATTTATAATCATGTAATATGATTTGTTCAGCCATTCTTACAAAACAGTTTTACAACAGATATTTGTATATGTATGACATTTTATCTCTAGGACCTCCTTAAAGTATTTGTCTAGAAGTGGAGTCATTGGATCAAAGAGTTGTAATCATTTTGTGGCTTTTCTTGAATGATTCCAAGTTGTTTTTTAATAGTGATTGAACCAATTCATAGACCTACCTATAGGGTTTTGATGTGCATATTTGTCTAGAGCTCAAATGCCATCTTAGCTAAAGTCTTGGCCTTCTACCGCCATCTCCCACTTGCTAGTTAACCTTTCTCTCTAAGATTACCTTCTGTCTATCTTGCCTGTGCCTATTCTCCCTGGAATTTAAGCTCTTTGAATATAGTGACAGTTTTTGCTTTTTTTCCCCCCAGTATATCAGCACTTGATTAATGCTAAGACCAACATATAATAAGTACTCAAATAAATGATTGTTAGTTAAGTGATTTTGTATTATGCTCTACAAATAATGTGCTTAATATTTCTGCTTTTCAGCATTTATTCATGAATTGTTTGTGCCTTAGTACAAGGTCAAGTTTTGTAAAGTTAGTATGCAATACTGAAAAATATATACTCCTGAAGCAATTCAGTAATTATTCAAAGTTGAACATACTTAATTTTTCTAATGTCTTCAGATCTTTAGCATCTTTCTTGATTATATCCATTAAGTATAGAAAAAGCAAGTTGGAATACTCAACAATTATTTAATTTGCTATCTGGGTTAGGATTGATATCAATCATAAAGGCTTCCCACCCTTCCTCTCCTACCCCCCATAATAGATAATTTTTCTCCCAAAAGTGACAAAACTACCTGAAGTCTATTGGTACCTACCTCCCAGAAGCAGTTTCCTGGTAACCTCAGGCTTTATAGAAGTGCTTCCTGGTCCCCTAAGAGCATAAAAAAAATTTGACTTGGTGGAAGCCCGAAGAGCATGCAAATCACCACATCTTCTCCAGCTCACAACAAGAACACAGTGGTCCTTAGCTTTTGTATGTTATCTTCCCCCATTCACCAGGGATGAGCACAGATCTAGAACATAGTATGTATTGACTTTCCTTCCCTTACTTAACCTGTTGAAACTCATCATGTTTCAAACACAAACACTGAATTATCATTTTTCTCTCTTCTTCATATACTGCTGAATGCTATTGGAGGGTTCCAAAGCCATCTAATGTCAGCTGAACCATCTTTACTTCACAATAACCTTTTAACTTTTTTCTGATTAACTATAAAATACATCCATCAGCACCAAGAAACCTCTTCTCTCCTCAAACCATTTTTCTTCTGCCAATTCCCAACAAGAAAAGACCTCTACTTTCTCAGTTAACTGAAAAACTGAGATTGTCTATTATGAATTCCCTCAGTTCCCCAATTTTAAACCTTAAATCCTTATTTCCCCCATCTCCCTCCCCTTCCCCCTCCTTCTTCCCTTCCCCCCTCACCCTCCTCCTTCCCTTCCTTCTGCTTCTGCTGCTGATTCTGTTACTGATTCTGCTTCTGCTGCTTCTACTACTACTACTACTACTACTCCTTTCTCTTCCTCTCCTCCTCCTCCTCCTCCTCTTTTTTTTCTCTTTTTGCTCCTCCTATATAAAATCTTTGTGCTGAGATCACTTATATACCTGTGAAATCTAGATGGTAGGCCAGTACTGTGCCAGAAAACTGAATTGCTTCCATTGTAATTATTTTAGGCAGATTCTGATAGGATAAGGTACTGAGGTCCTTTCTGGAACTCAACTGCCAACATGCAAAACTCTACTCTATACATCGCTAAAGGGATTGCCATGTTGTTGAAATACCAAGTATAAGCTTGTCTAAGAAAACTGTTTTATGGAGGATTCTCACAAGGCAAAAGGTCAAAAAAGTTGATACAATGACATTCTCAAGATTTCAAGAATTTGGGGATTGATTGCCTGAGATGGGATACACTGACACAGGACCCCCCCCCCCTAGAATGACATGCCCTGATAAAAGAGGGTTCTTTCCCCTGTGAGCAAAAAAGAAAAAAAAGAATTGAAGTAGCTCTAAAGGAATTCAATATGTACAAATTTAAAGAATCTATATCCCCACTTTCACATAGACTAATTGTGCTTGTCCTGTGGTAGTGCATCCCCAGTTCATATCATCCCAAGTTGATCTTCAGAACCTTCCTAAGGTAATTTAAATAGAAGTAATTCAATTTCCAGCCAAGAGGTTGGCAAACTCTATGTCACAGGCATACAATAATGAGGTCAGCACAATGGCTCCATAGACCTCAAGTTTGGTAGTCAATGTAATACCTCTTCCCTTCCACACTCCCTTTTGTAGCCTCCAAATACTGAATTGATCAGTTGCAGCTGAACATTATCTAACATGACTCTAAAATAATGATGTCATTTTGGTCCTCTTTGAATATGAAGAACAACAATGACTTCTTTCTCCTTCCCTTCTTTTCCTTCTCCTCCTTCTCCCCTTCCTCTTTTTTCTCTTTTCTTTTTTTTCTTCATTCAACACCTCTGCCTTCTTCCCTTTTTTCTTTTGCCTTCCTTTTCTTTCCTTTATCTCTCTATGTCTGTCTCTGTCTGTCTCTAATTCTGTTTGTGTTCCTCTTTCCTTCTCTCTTTCCTCTGTCTACCCTGATTGCAGCAACTGTGATGTGTACACAGAGACAACTCCCAAATCTACTTCTCCAGGCTTCATCTTGAGCCTTGCTTTTGCATCACCAATATCTTTCATGTGTACCATTAACATCTGAAACTGGGTAGTTGGTTCTTGTCCTTCTTTATTGAAGGAGACCAAAATGGTATCAATATGTTAGAAGCAAGTTACAGTATGTCCAACTGTGACTGAGAAGATCTATATGATCTCAGAATGTTCTACCACAATGAAGGGTGAAGGGTTAAATTGAGATCTTCCCTATCGGTCATCATGGTCCAAGGAGAAGGAACTTCTTGAGCACACTGAAGCATGCTGAACAAAGCATGTTCTGGAGCAGGAAGTGCTAGGGAACATTGCTAGTAAACATGTTTTGTAGTCTACACCTGGGGAGTTGGCCCATCCCTAGGTGTTTACCACAAGATGCCTGGAGAAAGTCACTGTACTCAAGGTCTGAAAGTGTTTTGGCCAAATCTCAAGGATACCTGAGTTCAGTCTTGAAAATTCTTGGACCTGTGCCATTTTTGTGTAAGCACTATGAAGGCCCTATTTGGGAAAGTGGGCTTTGGAAGTCCATCCCTTTGGAGAAGATGCTCTATGAAATGGATGTTCCCAATCAAGACCCTAAAATCTGTGTCATGATATCAAGGGATTTCCCCATGCAGAGGACTGTTGGAGCCTAATCATTTGGGTAATTCTTCTTTATCTCTTAACTTTCCTTTTCTTTATCTATTTTGATGTTTTCCTTTACATATGTACACATATAAGTAATCGTGTATCTCATGGATTATAAATATACAATCTTGAGTTATAAAAGTATTATCATTAATTTCTCATTTAAAGTTTGTGGGGACAGATACAAACTCATCAAACAAAAAATCTACATAATCCATGACCCTTTCTGTTACATAGTCCCTATGAATGTCTGGGGTGGTATACTTAACTTATGCATCTCATCTTTCCTTTGAGCAGTCTCAATTCTGCCATGCTCTAGAGCACCATGTTCTCTCTAATGAGGACACACCATTCTGGATGGTCCTGAGCCAGTCTCCCATGCTGCAAAAATCAATCCCAAAGTTCTTAAGAGAAACTTTGAAAATATCCTTGTATCCCTTCTTCTCATCCCTAGGTGAGCACTTGCCCTGCGTGCCATAAAATTGCCTTCTTGACATGCTTACATCTGGCATTAGACAATGTGCCCACTGCAGCTGCACTCTCTGTAGTATGTTACAATACTTGACAATTTAGCTCAAGAAAGGACCTCAAGGTCTGGTATCTGATCCTGCAAGTTGATCTTCAGAACCTTCCTAAGATAATTTAAATAGAAGTAATTCAATTTCCAGACAAGAGGTTGGTAAACTGTATGTCACAGGCATACAATAATAATGAGGTCAGCACAATGGCTCCATAGACCTTCAGTTTAGTAGTTCATCTAATACTTCCTCCCTTCCACACTCCCTTTTGTAGCCTCCAAATACTGAACTAGCTCTGGAAATGTGTGTGTTGACCTCATTATCAATGTGTACTTCCCTGCAGAGAGCACTGCCCAAGATAAGTGAACTTATCCACAGTATTCAAAACTTTTCCATTTGCTACCACCAATGGTTCCATATATTGATGGTCTGGTGCTGGCTGATGTAGAACCTGTGTTCTCTTGGTGTTAATTATTATATCATTTTGTCATTATATTAGCACAAATAGCAGAGAACTGATCCATATTCTGTGGCATCAGAGGCTGCATTGAGGGCATAATCACCCCGAAACAAAAGACCCTGCACCAACACTCCCTCTACTTTGGTCTTGGCTTGTAGCCTTTTCAAAATGAAGAATTTTCTGGCAGAGAGGCCATGTTCAACTTCAGTGAAGACATTTGATAAGATGGTTGAAAATATCATGCAACAAAGCATGGGAGCAAGACCACAGCCTTGTTTCCCTCCATTGGTGACTGGGAAATTGTAAGAACATAGTCCACTGTCCAGAACCCAGGTAAGCATGCTGCCATCTGAAACTTAGCAGGTACAAAAAAGAATTCTATCTCCTACCAAAACCCACTCATTTTTGATTTCCCTAATTTTATTGAGTGTCTAAGATCCATTACAAATTCCCCTTTTTTTTGTCTTTAAATCTTTCACAAATTTGGATCCCACTATTTTTCTACTCTTACTTTTTTTTTGTTTCCTGTCATTCTATATTCCAGTCAAAATTGCAAACTTGCTGCTTTTCATTCATAACATCCCTATTCTAATCTCTGTTCCTTTTCATGGGCTGTCTTACATGCTTGGAATGTTTTTTATCTTTATCTCTGCTTCCTGATATCCTTAGATCCCTTTAAGAGTAAGCTCAAATGCCACCTTTTACCTCAAGGCCTCTTCTTTTCTTTTCTGTTCTTCCCAAATTACTATGCATTACTCTGCATATTATCTGTATACATTTATCTATGTACAGGATGTTTCCAGACTTCTTAAAATGAATTGAGCTGCCCAAGAACCTGCCTCAATGATCTGTGCTTGGTACTTGTCATTTTTACATTTTTTGATAAAAGTATAGATGATAGCTTATCAAATTTGCAGAAGAAATAAAAAAGAAAGTATATCTAATGTTTTAGATGACAAAGATAGGCAGTATACTGAACCAGTAAAATTGAATTTAATAGAGATAAATGGAAAGTCTTACTTGAGTTTAAATAATTCGACTTCCAAAGTACAAGCTAGAGAGAGAGGAGGGAAAAGTAAAGGAATCTGTTGCTTCTCTCTTCTCACTCCTACTTCTCCCACCTCACATATACTCAGAAGAGAACTAATGCATTTTAAAATAGATTTCATTTAATTAGAAAAAAAGGAATTAAAGACCTTAAAAATAGAATATTCCCCTAAATGTCAACTCTTTTCAAGATCTATGCAAATAAAGCTTCATTTCTTTAATTATATAGTATTTGTAGTCCTTATATGTGTGTGCTTGAGACTGACATCTGAGCAATGATGCAATATGAATGAAGGTAAATAAGAGAGGCTAAAAATTTCCGTGTGTGGATGTTATGTAGGACATATAAGAGGAAAAAAAATCAAAGTTTGAAAATAGCATCTATGAGTATATGAGAAGAGAAAGCTCATCTGTTTTTTATGTGTTTTACTATGGATAAATGGACAAGGTGGGATTGCCTTCCCAGAAATTAGTAATTATGAGTTTTAAATAGAATCTAGAAAGATGACTGATATTGTAATGCACTTTCTTATTCTTGGTAAAGAGGAGTAAACTATCTGTGTATAATTCTGCATATGGTTTCCTAGTTTTCTATGTTGGGATAATAAATGATTTTACCTAATTTTTCTGGGTTGTTTCCCCTGGGTTGGGGAGTAACTATATTAAAGGATGGCAAATGAAAGATGATATAAAAACAAAATAAACCTTTAAAAATGGATACATACAGACTCTTGTGGACACATAAAGAAGACTATGCTAAAAACATTTGGGGTAGAAGACTGGAGGAACCTATGTTTGAAAACACACATTTAAGATTCTTAGGCTAATGCTAAAAAGAACAAAAAGAGACAGAAATGGATACAAGCTTCAGACTTGTATTAGTCTAATCTGTAAAGTTGGTTACATGTTTGAAAAATTCAGTCTTCAAATAAATTACTTTATATGATGAGCTTGGTTTGTAAATGTACATACAAAACTTCATAAAAAACCTTTTTTCCTGATAGATGTCTCCTGAAAATGGAGGCGGCAAGAGAGGGGAAATAAAATGCTAGGTACTTGTCATAATTTTCACTTGACATTTGATTTGGTTAATCCTACTCACTTGACTATGTTAATCCCACTCACTTTTCTTTTAACAGAATCTATGTGTTAGGCTAAAATTAGATGCAAATTATTAATGAGATTTTTTTTTCTGGAAAATGACAGTATAACAAAAAATGAGTTGACACTTTTCAAATAAGTATTGGAGATGCTTTTGAGCCCTTGACACACAACTACATGTATTCTTAGAATGCCCTAGAGTTTTTGACATAAGGTTCAGACAGCAATAGACTTGATCTTTGGCTTCCATTGTGTTTACCCCACAATTCATAATTCTGTGAGATACCAAGTATTTCTGTAGACTATATTATTTTAGTAGGGAAACAAAAGTGACTACAACAAAATCCCACATATACATAACATTTAAAAAATACTTGAAGACTTAGCAATTGTGTTTTTAAAGAAAAATCAAAAGGAACAAATAGGTAGAAAAAATTCTAGAAGCAGAAAGGAAATAGAGGTCATGCAAATTTCCCCATTTTATGGAAGAAACAAATGAAGCCCAGAAATATTAAATAATTTGCTCAAGTTCAAAAAGATAATTATTAACAGATCTGAGTTCAAAAATCAATCCCTGGCAATACTCATGCAGATCATCCCTTTAATCTGAATATCAAGCTTCTGAAGACAGGGGAAGCCATTCAGGTGCAACTATCCTTGTTCATGTTCTTTTTCATCCCCAAACTTTTTTTAATTTTAATTTATGTATTTATTTTTGAATTTTACAATTTTCTCCTAATCTTGCTTCCCTCCCCCCACCCCCAAAGAAAGTATTCTGTTATCTACATTGTTTCCATGCTATACATTGATCTAAATTGAATGTGTTGAAAGAGAAATCATATCCTTAAGAAAAAAAATAAAATATAAGAGATAGCAAAATTACATAATAAGATAACAGGATTTTTTTTTAATTAGAAGCAATAGTCTTTCGTCTTTGTTCAAACTCCATTCTCCATGGAAGATATCCCAAAATTGGCCCTGATTGTTGCACTGATGGAATAAGTAAGTCCACTAAGATTGAACGTCACTCCCATGTTGCTGTTATAGTGTACAATGTTCTTCTGGTTCCACTCATCTCGCTCAGCATCAGTTCATGCAAATCCTTCCAGACTTCTATGAATTCCCATCCTTCCTTATTTCTAATAGAACAATAGTATTCCATAACATATACCACAATTTGTTCAGCCATTCCCCAATTGATGGACATTCACTCAATTTCCAATTCTTTGCTACCACAAACAGGACTGCTATGAATATTTTTGTACAAGTGATATTTTTCCCTTTTTCATCATCTCTCAGGGTTTAGACTCAATAGTGCTATTACTGGATCAAAAGGTATGCACATTTTTACTGCCCTTTGGGTCAAATTACTCTCCAGAAAAGTTGGATGAGTTCACAGCTCCACCAACAATGTATTAGTGTCTCAGATTTCCAACATTCATTCCAACAGTGATCATTGTCCTTTCTGGTCATATTGGCCAATCTGAGAGGTGTGAAGTGGTACTCCAGAGATGCTTTAATTTGCATTTCTCTAATAAGTAATGATTTAGAGCAATTTTACATATGACTATGGATTGCTTTGATTTCCTCATCTGTAAATTTCCTCTGCATATCCTTTGACCATTTGTCGATTGGAGAATGGCTTGGTTTTGTTTTGTATATATTTGATTCAGTACTCTATATATTTTCAAAATGAGTCCTTTGCCAAAAATACTAGTTATAAAAATTGTCTCCCAATTTATTACATTTCTTTTGATGTTAGTTACAGTGGTCTTGTCTGTGCAAAAGCTGTGCAAAAGTGACTAGGTGACACAGTGGATAGGACCTCCAGCCCTGGAGTCAGGAGGACTTGAGTTCAAAGCCGACCTCAGACACTTAATAATTACCTAGCTATGTGGCCTCCAGGCAAGCCACTTAACCCCATTGACCCTATTGCCTTGCAAAAAAAAGTTTTTTAGATTTGGGGGGGGATTCTCTAGGTATACCATCATGTCATCTGCAAAGAGTAAGAGTTTTGTCTCTTCCTTCCCTATTCTAATTCCTTCAACTTCTTTTTCTTCTCTTATTGTTGAAGCTAATATTTCTAACACAATAGTCAATAGTAGAGGTGATAATGGGCATCCTTGTTTCACCCCTGATCTTATTGGGAATGCCTCTAGCTTATTCACATTGCATAAAATGCTTGCTGATGATTTCAGAATGATACTGTTTATCATTCTAAGGAACAATCCATTTATTCCTATGCTCTCTAGTATTTTTAGTAGGAGTGGGCAAGAAATTTAGTAGGAAAAAGTCTTTGTCAAAGGCCTTTTCAACATTTATTCATATAATCATATAATTTCTGATAGTTTAACTATATCAATAACAAACCTAACAGTTTTCCTAATGTTGAACTAACCCTGCATTCCTGAGATAAATCCTGCTTGGTCATAGTTTATTATCCTAGTAATAACTTGC
This sequence comes from Macrotis lagotis, assembly GCF_037893015.1. Classification (NCBI taxonomy): domain Eukaryota; kingdom Metazoa; phylum Chordata; class Mammalia; order Peramelemorphia; family Peramelidae; genus Macrotis; species Macrotis lagotis. The sequence goes on along the minus strand of NC_133664.1, from coordinate 192,832,686 downwards.
TGTAATCACTTTGCTAAGATTGTATTTAAAATTTTTGCATCTAAATTCATTAGGGAAATTGGTCTATAATTTTCTTTCTTTGTTTTGACTCTTCCTGGTTTAGGTATCAGCACCATATTGGTGTCATAGAAAAAGTTAGGCGGAGTTCTGTCCTCATCTATTTTGCCAGAGAGTTTATATAGAAATGGAACCAATTGTTCTTTAAATGTTTGATAGAATTCACTTGTGAATCTGTCTGGCCCTGGAAATTTTTCCTTAAGGAGTTCAATAATGGCTTGTTGAATTTCCTTTTCCGAGATAGTGTTATTTAAATATTTAATTTCCTCTTCATTTAACCTAGGCAAATTATATTTTTGTAAATATTCATCCATTTCAAATTTATTAGCATAGAGTTGGGCAAATAATTCCAAATTATTACTTTAATTTCCTCCTCATTTAGTAGTGAATTCACCTTTTTCATTTATGGGACTGGTAATTTGGTTTTCTACTTTCTTTTTTTTAATCAAATTAACCAGAGGTTTGTCAATTTTATTGTTTTTTTTCCATAAAATCAACTCTTGGATTTATTAATTCAGTAGTTTTCTTACTTTCAATTTTATTAATTTCTTCTTTAATTTTTAGAATTTCTAATTTGGTATTTAATTAGGGATTTTTAATTTCTTTCTCTAATTTTTTAGTTGCATGTTTAATTCATTGATTTCCTCTTTCTCCAATTTGTTCATGTAAGCATTTAAAAGATATAACCTCTGATAATTGCCTTGACTGTATCCTATAAGTTTGGGTATGTTGTCTTGTTATTGTCATTATCTAGGATGAAATAATTCTTTCTGTAACTTCTTGTTTGAGGCATTCATTCTTTAAAGTGAGGTTATTTAGTTTCCAATTAGTTTTAGATCTATATCTCCCTGGCCCATTTATTGCATGTGATTTTTATTGCATTGTGATCTGAGAAGGATGTATTCATTTCTCCCTTTCTGTATTTGATTATTAGGTTTTTATGCCCTAGTACATGGTCAATTTTTGTGTGCCATGTACTGCAGAAAAAAATGTATATTTTCAATCCCCATTCAACTTTCTCCAAAGGTCTATCATGTCTAGATTTTCTAACATTTTGTTTATTTACTTAACTTCCTTATTTTATGGTTAGATTTATCTAAATCTGAGAATGGGAGGCTGAGGTCTCTCACCAGTAGAGTTTTGCTGTCTATGTCTTCCTGTAACTAAATCAACTTCTCTAAAAATTTGGATGTTATGCCACTTGGTGCACACATATTTAGTAATGAAATTGCTTCATTGTCTATGGTAACTTTTAGGAGGATATAGTTTCCTTCCCTATCTCTTTTCATGAGATCTATTTTTGATATATGCTTTGTATGAGATAAGAACTGCTATGCCTGCTTTTTTTTACTTCAGCTGAAGCAAAATATATTTTGCCAACCCTTTACCTTTACTCTGTATGTGTCTCTCTGCTTCAAATGAGTTTCCTGTAAGCAGCATATTGTAGGATTCTGGTTTTTAATCCACTCTATTATTCACTTACATTTTATGGGAAAGTTCATCCCATTTAACATTCAAAGTTATACTTACTAATTCTTTATTGCCCTCCTTGCTATCTTCCTTCTATTTATATTTCTCTTTTTTCACTTTATCTATATTCCCTAGAATTTTGTTTCTGAATACCACCATCCCCAGTTTTGCCCCCTTGTATCCAACCCCCACTCCCCTTTCTTTCCCCTTTCCCTTTGCCCCTTCTTCTATTAGTTCTTCTTTTCTTTCCCCCTCCCCCTTTCCCCTTTTAATGCTTGAAAGGTAATATAAGTTTCCCAACTTAACTGAATGTGTTTATGTTAACTTTAGGCCTAATCTGATGAAAGTAAGTTTCAGGAAATTCTCACCTCCTCCTTTCTTCCTCTCTTTATGTAATGTGATTCACTCATTCAATTTCCTACATCATCCTGTCTCATTACTGTCCCCCCTTTTTAAGGGAATATTGGCGGTTTTGTTTTGTTTTGTTTTTATCCCATCCCTCATTATTTCTTATAGAATGGTAGTACTCAGTCATATTCATATATATATCATATATATATCATAATTTGTTCAGCCATTCTCCAACTGATGAACATCCCCCCAATTTCCAATGCTTTGCCAACATGACAAGAGCTGCTAATAATAGTTTTGTACATGTAGAATTCCCTTTTTAAGATCTCTTGGGGTTACAGGCCTAGAAGTGGTATTACTGGATCAAAAATGTAGGCACAATTTTATTTCATTTTGGGCATAATTACAAATAGATCCTCAGAAAGGTTGGATAAGTTCACAGCTTCACCAATGGGATCCCAGTTTTCCCACAGCTCCTCCAATATTGGTCATTTTCCTTGATAGTCATATTGGTCTATCTGATAAGTGTGAGATATACATCAGAGTTGTTTTAACTTGCATTTCTCTAATCAATAATGATTTAGAATAATTTTCCATATGATTAAAGGTAGCTTAGGTTTCTTCATCTGAGAATTGCCTTTATGTATCCTTTGACCATTAATCAATTGGAATGATTTGTTTTCTTAAAAAATTTGATCCACTTCTCTATATATTTTAGAAATGGGTCCTAAGAGCATCCTTTCTTAATATACAATGATGATTTATCCATCCATGCCTTTACCTACTCTATTCTTTTTTACTTTTTAAATTTTTTTATTAAAGATATTATTTGAGTTTTACAATTTTCCCCCATCTTACTTCCCTCCCCCACTCCCTCCCACAGAAAGCAATCTGTCATTCTTTACTTTGTTTCCATGTTGTACCTTGATCCAAATTGAGTGTGATGAGAGAGAAATCATATCCTTAATAAAGAGACAAGAAGTCTAAGAGGTAACAAGATCAAACAATAAGATATCTGTTTTTTTCTAAATTAAAGAGAATAGTCCTTGAACTTTGTTCAAATTCCATGGCTATTTATCTGGATACAGATGGCACTCTCCTTTGCAGATGGCCCAAAATTGTTCCCAATTGTTGCACTGATGGAATGAGCGAGTCCTTCAAGGTTGAACATCACCCCCATGTTGCTGTTAGGGTATACAGTGTTTTTCAGGTTCTGCTCATCTCACTCAGCATCAGTTCATGCAAATCCCTCCAAGCCTCCCTGAAATCCCGTCCCTCCTGGTTTCTAATAGAACAATAGTGTTCCAGGGAATATTGTTTTTAAATCATTCTATCAGAGTCACAGGTAAGTCATGGGTGTCCATCCCTTCTGGCTAAGTATTTTCTCTCTAATAGAGCTACAATTCTCAATAGTTATGAGACTCTTTCTCCCAGGTGGAGATATAGACAGTTTCATCTTATTGGATAGCAGGGGTGTTTTTTCTTTACCCCCTTTTTTTACCTTTTAATGTGTCTCTTGAGTCTCCTATTTCATGTACAAATTTTGTATTTAGCTCTGGTCTTTTCATCAGGAAAAGTTGGAATTCTCCCATTTCATTAAATGACCTTCTTTTCCCCTGAAGAGTAGGCTCAGTTTTGGTGGACAGTTGATTCTTGGTTGCATTTCAAGCTCCCTTGCTCTTCGAAATATCTCATTCCAGACCCTTCAATCCCTTAATGTTGATAAAGCCAGGTCCTGTGTAATCCTTAATGTGACTCATTGGTATTTGAATTGCTTTTTTATGGTTTTTTGCTGGATTTTCTCTTTTATCTGATAGGTCTGGAATTTGGCCACAATATTCCTTGGTGTTTTCATTTTAGGATCCTTTTCCAGAGGGGATTTATGTATTCTTTCAATCAGTATTTTACCCTCTGGTTCCATGATATCAGAGCAGTTTTCCATCACTAAATCCTGTAATATTAAGTCCAGGTTTTTTTTTTCTCTTCAATGTTTACAAAAAGACCAATAATTCTTATCTTGTCTCTTCTGGTTCTATTCTCAAGGGAAGTAATTTTGCTGATGAGGTGTTTTACATTTTCTTCTATTTTTTTGATCTTTTGGTTTTGTTTAACAGAATCTTGTTGTGTCAGGAAGTCATTAGTTTCAACAGATTCCATTCTTTTTTTTAGAGAAGAATTTTCTTCATTTACTTTTTGCAACTCCTTTTCTAATTGGACAATTCTATTTGTGAAGGAGTTTTCCATTTGCCCAAGTATAGTTTTTAGAGCATTATTTTCTCTTTGCATTTGTCCAATTGAGGATTTGAAAGAATTATTTTAATTTTGTATTTATCCAATTGTATTTTCCAGTGGTTTGTTTTCTTAATTCAAGATGTCACTTCTCTTTTAAGGTGTTAATTTTCTCTTGAGTTTCTTTTCCCAATTTTTCCAATTGATTTTGAAATACCTTCCTGATTTCTCCAAGGAAGTCTTTCTGGGCTGGAGACCAATTCATCTTCTCCTTGGAAATTCTAGATCTCCCTGGGTTAGGATCTGTACTCTTAAAGTAGTTCTCAATGGGCCCCCCCTTATCATTGGCCTTTCTTCATTTTCCTAGAATCTTGTGTTAAAGGAGGGACTGACTCTTAGGGGTTTGCTTTTGAAAACCCTAGAGGCTTTGTTCACTTGGCTTAGTAACTCCAACTGGGCCATCCAGTAGAGGGTGCTGGTTGCTTTCTCTGGAGTGTTCATAAATAGTTTTTAGAACATTACAAAAAGCACTTTGGGATTGTGACTATATAAATCCAAATTTCATCTGCCTTTTTTACTGAGCCAAGAATCCTGTGTCTCTCTAAATTTCACATACTTTACTTTTGATGGAATTAAATACTGCCTTCTTAGAAATGGGTGAGTTATCCTGCTAGTAAACTGTGTAGAGTCCTCATTTTTCATTTTACAATTTATTTCACCCTCATATTCCTCAACTAGTCTGCATGTTTGTAAGTATTCTGATCCAGATGAACAAATGCAGTGCTGTACCAAATCTCTGAAAGCTGACCACTCCTTTTCTGCTCCACTGCTGATAACTGCGTATTGGCTCAACATTTTCCTCCAAGTTAGCAGCAAAGCATTCCCATTGAGAGAAGCACTATAATCTCTTGCATTAATTCTTCTGGTAGTCATTTTGCCTTGGAGCTGCTATTTCAGTTGAATGTGAATATTTAGCTTGGAGAGGATGAGTCTGTGATCAATCCAGCACTCTATATCACACATTGCTTTCATCACTCTCATATTCTATCTGTCTCTCTTCTCCTTACAATCACATAGTCTATTCGATGCCAATATTTGCTACAAGGGTGCATTCAGGATGTTTATTTTTATTTATTATTAGGTTTATTGCATTTTATTAGGGAAACTAGATGGTGCAGTGGATAGAGCACCAGTTGGATTCATGGAAATTTGAAATCAACTCTGACTTCAGACACTTGACATTACTAGCTGAGTGACCTTGTACAAGTCACACAAACCTGACTGCCTTGCATTGAAGGCCATCTCCCATCATCTTGATCCATATCTGGCCACTGAACCCAGATGTCTCCAAAGGAAAAAGTGAGGCTGGTGATTTATCATAGCACCCTCTCACTGAAATCCAATTCATGTGCATTATCACAGCATCACTCCCTGAAGCCATGGTCTTCTTCAAGAATGAAAGACAAAAAACATTATTGCTCTTAGGTTAATTGAAAACAGTATTCATAATGAGAAGGTCATGAGATGTAGAAGTCTTTCGTAGTATATGACCATTGCTATTGCTGTTTCCAAGTCCATTCCTCTCAAGGATTCCTTTCCATAGCTGGATCTTCTGAGATTACTCTAGCATTAAAGCATAAAAACCAAAAATTATAAGCTAATGATAGAGGTCTTCAGAGCATCATAAAATTCTTCTTTAATCTCATTAGAGTTCATCAGTGTGAAAGAATTAGGTACTGATGGTGCTGTGATGTTTTCCTGTAAGTGGCAATCACATTTTCATGAGACTATCCTTCATTCCTTTTTGATAGGCATACAAACTAGATTAGTTTTGATTGCAAAAGCCATCCCAGCTTCACAGTGCTTCCCTTTACAGAAAACCATGTATCCAGTTCTGACTTCAGTTACCTGACTTTCATTTGCCAGCCTTGTTTCACTCAGGGCTGCTATTTGAATATGATATGAGCTGAATTCTCTAACAACAAAAACTATTCAGCTTTCAGGTCTTTTGGATCTAGTGTTGTCTATGAATTTATGTGCATTCAATATTCTGACAATGAGTAGAAACATCTTTGAAGAAGTTTTTGTACTTTTTTGTGATTTGACCATAGGGCAGGATCCCTGCCTGCCAAGGTAATCAGACCAGGATTGGGCAAGCAGTCAAATTTAGGGCATCTTTTCTAGCCATTTCCTCACACCAGGGAGTGAGTAGTGGGATACTCAGTCACCCAAGGAGCTACCAAATCCCACTGCTGCTTCAAGTGAAAAAGATGACATATGTCCTGGACTGCCTGTTTACAGAACTGTGACTACAGATCCCAGTATATCCTCACCTGCTGCTTTTTCTCTTGTCTGTCATGCTTTTAAATAGGAATGGTGAAATGGTGATTTGCTATAAATTGGAATTAAGTGAGGCAGAATTGCACAAAGTCATAAGCCTCACTCTCTCTCCATAAAGTTATCACAGTTCAGGGACAAGACCACTGGTGATGACTTGTGATACATTGGATGACTTTGGTGTATTTAATCTCTAACCAAGCTCTAAGTGCTCCTCAGCTTCTGCTTAATCTGCTTTCATGGCCATTCAAATCCACCCATTCTGCCAGGGGAAGTCTTCACTTTCTTTGGGATGAGTTTGAAACTGTAGGTTACCCTCATCCTGGTTTAGCCCATCTGCCAAGCCAATTTACTGGGGTGTGACCCCTGTGCATGCCAGTTTCTGGAGCCATAGGTGAGAGTTAAGTGACCCAGGTGGACATCAAAGGTGGAAGAAGCCCTGAAGAGGGTTCAGCAGCCCTCACACTAGAGGAACTAGTCTTCCCTGAACACACCCTTTACCCCATCAGAGGCATTACCCATGTTCCACACCATGTCGTGGATAAGAAACTTCTTAAAATTGAACATCCCCCATTATGCTTTCCCCGTTTTCCCATTGATGAGTCCCTCCTAGAATTTCCAATTTGTGGAGAATCTCAAGCTAACCATCATTTCCTTCTCCTGGCATCTGAATTTTGAAATAACTATTGTCTTTTCTTGAAACTTTGTCAGCACCTGAGAGCTCCTTGACAACTTCCAACCTTTCATAAAGCCTCCTCAATATGGAACCTCCCTAAAAGGCCTGCTCCCTTCTCTCTTAGGCTAAGCAATAAGCAATGCATGGAAATATATGATTTTGGGTCAAATACTCACTCCAGAACTCTGATGTATCCTATATTCAGGAGGCAAAGCTAAGCTAAGGTCAAGTACTCAAGAAATCAGAACTGTAACATAGGTTTCACCACTTACATTCAGTGATCTCTTGGATTTTTCATTTTTGTTCTATAAATTTCCATCCCCTTGTATTTTAGAAAAATATTAACTGACATCTTGTGGGTCTGTCCTTTCTCAGAATACTTGAATATAGGCATTTAAAAAGGTGATTTCGTTTCTTAAATCATTAAATTTTTGAAAATCTTTTACCTTTCTGAGCATGGAAAGAGAAAAGAAAGCCTTCTAAAGAAACCCAGAAATAACATGATTCTAGTTCTACAGAAAAGGTAAAAAAACTTGTAAAATTTGCATAAAATTATATAATTGGGTTACATTAAATTTTCATTAGTGAGCTGATACGAAAGCACAGCTTATTTAAAGTATTTGTTTCTTCTTAACTTACTAATGAATTAATAATGCCTCTAATGCATTAGTATTAAAATGTCATTTCTAATGACTATGTGATCATAAAGTAATATTGTAAAACAAAATGTATTTTATATATTTGAGTGATGTTATTTTTTCCTGTGGAGCTTGTGATTGAAAATTTGTTCTCCAGACAATTTTCAGATGAAAAATTAAAATTATTTATATTCATATGACAAAATGTTCCAAATCATTATTGATAAGAGAACTACAAATTTAAACAACTCTGAGGTAACACTTCATACCTATCAAATTGGTTTCAGTGACAAAAATAAGATGATCAATGCTGGAGAGGATGTAGGAAAACTGGGACACTAATGCACTGTTGGTGGACTTCTGAACTGATCCAACCATTCTGGAGAGCAATTTGGAACTATACCTAAAGGGCAATAAAATTTTGCATAATCTTTGATCCAGAAATACCATTCCTAATCTACATATGAAAGAGATTATAAAAAAAAGAGGAAAGGAGTCACATACACAAAAAATATTTGTAGCAACTCTTTTTATAGTGGCAAGGAATTGGACATTGAGGAAATATCCATCAATCAGGAATGACTGAACAAGTTACAGCATATGAATGTGATGGAGTACTATTGTTCTATAAGAAATCATAAGCAGGGGGTGGCTAGGTGGCACAGTGGATAGAGCACCAGCCCTGGAGTCAGGAGTACCTGAGTTCAAATCTGGCCTCAGACACTTAATAATTACCTAGTTGTGTGGCTTTGGGCAAGCCACTTAACCCCATTGCCTTGCAAAAAAAAAAAAAAAATCTAAAAAAAAAATAAGAAATCATAAGAAACTGGACTTCAGAAAAGCATGGAATGATTTGCACGAACTAATGCTGAATGACATGAGCAGAACCAAAAGAACATTATACACATTAATAGTAACATTGTGAGATGATGAATTATAATGGACACAGCTTTTCTCTGCACTTCAGTGATTAAGTATGATCCTGAGAGACCTGTTATGGAAAATGTCATCCACAATCAGAGAAACAACCATAGATTCTGAATGCAGAGCAAAACATATTATGTTCCTTTTTAAATTTTAAAATTTTTCTTTTTATATTTTTTCTTTCTTAGGCTTTTCTCCTTAGTTTTAATTCTTCTTTCACAACATGACTAATAAGGAAATATGTTAAGCACAATTGTACATATACATCCTATATCAGATTGTTTGCTGCCATAGGGAGGGGAGGTAGAAAGGAGAGTGGTAGAAAATGTGGAATTCAAAGACTTACAAAAGGATGAATACTGAAAACTATTTTTGGATATAATTGAAAAAAAAGAAAAGAGGAAAAAAAAGAAAATTTGTTTTGAATATCTCCTGAAAATAATCTATTATTTCCATTAATACATTCTTGTCCAGTGTTTTAGTAAGCCTTTTAGCAAATCCAGTTGTTTAGCTAAATAAGATACCATTTGAAGTACAAGTTCATTTAAGCACATTGTAGTTATCAGTACTTTTCCCTCAAAAGCTCAGTTTGAAATTATGTCCATATGTCTTTTCTAATCCACACACTTTTGTACAATATTTTGTTATGACATCTTCCAAAATTTGATTCCTTTTTCAAATGTATTTGAAGTAAATATTAAAAGAATCAAAATAATTAGTATAACTTTTATAAGACAAAGTTAAAATTGGTAGTGAATTTCAGGCTTAAGGGAAACACAACTGGACACCTTTTCTTTCTGAATACTTTCTTCTGATATTCCTTCCTCTCTAGATTTTGATAACATAAAGCTAATCCCTCCTTGTTTATAATACTAGTCCTTTACATATCTGACCACTCTATTTGTCTCCTTTGATGAATCATCTTTTTCTTTTCCACATTTTTCTTCTTTCCTAATTTTCCTCCTAACCTCCAGTGATACATAAGGAGCTGCTTATTGCACATTTTAAACTGTACATCCAATAAAGAATTTCAATCTCTTCATATTCAAAATAGAATTCATGATGTTCCCATCAAACCCACACAGTTCCAAACTCCTCTATTTCTGTAGAGGGCACCACCACCTATCTAGATATTTAAAGTCTCAGTATCCTTGATACTGCACTTTCACCCTGTATTTCCAAAGAGCAGCCATATTATATTATTGCCTCCACAACATCCATTCCCATATCAATACTCAAAAACCCACCTCCACTCTACCATAGACAAGTTCTCATTGCCTCTCTCCTGAAGTATTGCATTCCCTCTAATAGCTCTTTCTGACTCAAGTCTCTCCCCACTCTAATCCCTCCTCCACATAACTGCCAAAGTAATTTTTCCAAAGTGTAGGTCTGATCACAAAACTTCCCTATTCAATAAACTCCAATGGTTCCCTATCGCCTCTAGGACCAAATATAAACTCCTTTATTTGACTTTTAAAACCCTTTACAGCCTGGCCCCCATCCCACCACATCCTCATCACCCTATTCATTGTAACGCCATGATTTTTTTTAAAAATCTCATTTTGCAGGGCGGCTAGGTGGCGTAGTGGATAAAGCGCCGGCCTTGGAGTCAGGAGTACCTGGGTTCAAATCCGGTCTCAGACACCTAATAATTACTTAGCTATGTGGCCTTGGGCAAGCCACTTAACCCCATTTACCTTGCAAAAAAACCTAAAAACAAAATCTCATTTTGGGCAACTAGGTGGCACAGTGGATAGAGCACCGACCCTGGAGTCAGGAATACCTGGGTTCAAATACTGCCTCAGACACTTAATAATCACCTGTGTGGCCTTGGGCAAGCCACTTAACCCCATTGCCTTGTTAAAAAAAATGTTTTTTAAAATCTCATTTGAAGACATTTTAGGTTTTTTAATATAAAGAAATTTCCAAGAGTTTTAATTTTAGAATAAAAGGTTATCAATTAATTAATTTTATCCTGAAAAAAGATTAGCTTATAGAAATATATACCTATATTTATTATTCATTTAGTAGTCATAACTAATTGACATATACACATAATAGATCTATACATTTTCAAATACTGAGTAATAGAATAAATCAAATATTGAGTTATAGAATAATCAAAGTACTCAATAAATATCTGCTGCTTAACTAATTTTAATCCACTCAAAAATAAGATTTATCTTCAATAAAAAATATGTGACCTCCATAAGAAATCCCAAAGGAAAAAAAATTGATTGTCCTTTCTATTTTGCCATCAGAAATTATGCCTGGGGGAGAAAATGTTGGACAGAAGTCAGAAAAACTACCACAAACTTGCTGTGTGTTCAGTTTTTTATTCTCTGGGACTGTTTCCTTATCTATAAAATTAATTAACTGAACAATAAGATCTCATTTTTGTTTGAATATTATATGATTCTCTTATTCAGTAAAATCATTTGACCACAGTTGGAGGGAGACTTATTTATCCAAAGTACCATAGTCTCTTGGTGGCTTTTATTGTAGTCTTAGAAACTCAGCAGGAAATAATTACTTTCCAAAAGCAGTGTTTCTCAAGAATTTAACCAACATCAGTGATAGTAAAGTTACTCTACAAGCTGTAGACCAGCAGCTGTCAAAAATTCTGGTGCTTTATTCATATTAGCCATTACTGTACTCAGATAATAGTAGGCACTCATATTAAATTGAACTTATTGATTTAAATAATTTTTAGTTGACCATATTGTTGCACTGGTAGGAAATGTCAACCTTGAGTTCTAATGTTACCAGACAGTGGACCCCTGATTCAAAAATCAACAGAATTTTTTTTTCTCTATGACTAGTCAAACTCTAAGAAAAAATAAAATATCTTCATTTTAGAAGAATTTTTTTATTTTGCAGTACTTATAACTACATATGAAGTAAATTATTAAATTCTTTTTAAAGATCCATATTCCTTGTTCTGTAATATGAGAATATTTTTAAAAGATGAATTCACTTTTATATTATGAATGTGCTCTATTAGAAACCTTGTCAGCCTCCTCCACGTTTCTTTATAGAGATTAGTCAGGTAGGTATAATAATAATTCTTAACAAAGTATTTATGACTTTATCCATGTGGAGAATCATTCCACAGAAACATATTGTATACTCTCCTTGCTACCTTACTAGAGTGATTCATTTGTGAATTCCTATAGTCAATACAACTTTTCACCTGGGGGCCAACTCTCTCGTGACAAATCTTGCCCAATTTACTCAGATGCAAATGCTCAATTTATTCAAACAGTACTAGAGAGCCTAAAATCACTGGCATACCAAAATGCATCATCAAAGGAAGATTTTCATGGAGAATAATAATAGTAACAATGGTAATATCTTAAAAATGTATAGCCTTTTACCATTACTTTAAGAGAAAAAAATGGATACAGACTGACTTATGAAATATAAATAGAATGGAACTAGAAAGAAAAAACATAAGTTTTTTAGATTTAATTAATCAATAGTTTAATCCAGGCAAACACTTACTGGTCAGCTGAGAAACATGAGTCGAAAGTGTTGATGTTTCCTATTTTTACCCAGTTAAATAATAATAACAATAATAACAACAGCTAGCATGTTTATTGCCATTTTAGGTTTACAAAATGTATTGCATGGGTTATCTCATTAGATCTTCACAAAAACACTGTTTGGTCCAAGCTATTACTATCCCACATTTTCAGATGAGGAAACTGAAGCAGAAGAGGTTCAATGCCTTCTGCAAAGTCATACATCTAGTCAGTTTCTATGATAGAATTTAAACCTAGTTCTTCCATTCCAAATCTACCACTTTCTCTATTGCCTTACCAAGGTGCCTAAATAGCTCTGGAATGCAGAGGAAGGCTCCACTCTACATATTTTTGAACATGCAATGGAGTTGGGTATTCCTGTTCTTGAGATTACACCTGGCAAAGGAGAAACATCAATTCATAGGTAAAATGTGTATTAAAAAGAAAAAACGGCAACAATGGCCCCTAAATGATCTGACTTTTAGTGTCACAGTTCTTCCATTTCCTTCTTCTAGCAATAGAGGGTTGTTATGAAGAAAGTTTGATTCAGATGACCCGGGCTGGAATCCCTAATCTCTGCTACTTATTACATGAGTGATCTCTTTGGGGCTCAGTTTCTGTATCTGTAAAATAAATGGACTAATTGTTCTTTATTGGCATTTCGTACTCTCATTCTGTAATTCTGTGTCAATCCTTAAACTCTTTCTTCCCTGATTTCACAAAGAAGATGGAGACTATAAGGGAATGACTCTCAGCAAAATTAATGTTTGTTACCCCTAGACCCTAGAGGAGGTCTTCTGCTCTTTTCAATGCCACACCTTAAACAGAAGAGGTACATTGCCTGTATTGCAGATGGATTTCAAAGATATTTGATAGGGGTGGATATACCCCTAAATCAGAGTTTTAATGAAAGTGTTCCTTTCCATTGGTGATGGAGGTCACTTGTGAAAAGATGACTCTGTAATAGTAGGCTGTTAATAAAAATCTACCAAATATAATTAGCAAAGGTCCTTTTCGAATACATGCAAAACAGTTTTTTGATCCTTTGTAAATATTCCACATAGGCAAACATATTAATATAATATATGAATGGACCAAAATCTCTTAAGATGGATTTAGATCTTCATTTTAAAGCCTATAACTGGGCTTTAGAAGATTTTACCAACTGTCAAAGGACAAATGTCAGGCCATATAATGATGCTCCTACTCTCTCCTTCTGTGCCACTGAGTCATCATCAGAGTCAGGTTAGTCAAATAAAAGTTTTCAATCAAGAAATGCTGGGTATAACTCAAAGTCTAGAACCAGAAATTCACATTTTAAAGTTTCTATGGTTGCCAGGGAGCATAAATAAAAGAGTATAATGAGGAATCATATTACTATAGGAAGAGCTTTGGGTTATTCCCCTGCTCAAGAAACTTCAAGAAACTATTGCTTCTAGGAAAATAAAAAACCTACATAGAAGTGGACAGAAGAATGAAATTTAACTGTATAGTAATGAAGTAACTTATGAGAGAGATATCAGTTGATTAATGGACAGAAACCAGATATAATACATTGAAAAGTGATCAGGAGATGAAATGGAAACAATATAGATGTATCTTCCTAGAGTGAAGCTATAAAAAAGAATTGACATATTAGATGATAGTTTCCTATGTTATTCCTATGTTAATTCTTCTCAGTCACTAGGAACTATTTTGGCTATGTTTATTAAGTCATAATGAGGCATGAGAAAAGGACAGGAATATCTGACACATTTGTCTATCTATGTATATGTCACTGTCACAATTACCATTCCTATTATTGACCCAAGCTGATGGTAATTGAGACCTGGCATCCAGGTCAGGAAAGGGCAATTCAAGAAAGCTCTGCCAAGAGATTATAGAAGTAATAAGGGGTGGCTGGGTGGCACAGTGGATATAGCACCAGTCCTGGAGTCAGGAGGACTTGAGTTCAAATCTGACCTCAGACACTTAATGATGATCTAGCTGAGTGACCTTGGGCAAGCCACTTAACCCCATTGCCTTACATAAACCTAAAAACAGTGATAAGTGAAAGCACGAGCATTTATGCCAATGGGAACCAAGTTTAACAAATACCTGCCTGAGTGGTCTCACATTTTCTGTGGAGAAGAGAAGAAGGTGGCACTGTTGGGCCAATTTGGAGATCCTTCAGTATCCCTAACTGGCTTGGTCCTAGGAAGATTTGACCATAGAAAGAAAAGATCCTATCTGAAGGAGATAATCAGAGCTTATGGTCATAATTCTGATTGAATTCTTCGTTTCCTGATGTATTAGGAAATGTTTAAGAACTAATTCAAAAATATGTACACACTTTTAAGTTTTATCTGTATTATTACCATTTTCCCTATTACCTTCCCAATGTCTAGACAATAACACAATAACATCAAAGCCCTGAATTATAGCAATTGCCAATTTTTGTTATATGAGCATTTATATCTCTGGACTTCATCTCATCTTTTGCCTTCCCATTACACCACTTCCCCTGCACTGCTAGTGATCTCCAGCTCTCTCATCTACCACTGAAAGAGATAGTCAAAAGGAGTCCTTTAATTAGAAATATATCAAACTCACAGACACACAGACACAAGACACACACACACAAACACACACACACAAAAACACACACACACACCACTCCTGGAAATTAATTTCTCTGATAAAGGTAGAATATCTAAGATATATTAGGTAATTGATACAAAGAACAAAAGTTATTATTCCCAATGGAGAGAGGGGTAAACTGGCAGTTTTTTAAAGAAACAACATTTGGACAAACATGGAAAAAATCACTAATAAGAGAAATCCACATATCACTAATAAGAGAAATTCAAATTTAATAAACTCAGTTTCCAGCTCATACCCAGAAGATTGACAAAGATGGCAATAGAAGAAAATATAAATTATAGGGAGGTCTACTTTAGGATAGTACACTAATCCTGTTAGTGGGGCTGTGAATTGCTCTAACCAACTCTAGAACATAATCCACAATTATAGCCAAAAAGACATTAAATCGTACATTCCCTTTGATCCAAGAGTACCATTGCTAGGTGCATGGTACTAAGAACTAAGGGGACTTGTTGGAACAAAGAGTATACTTAATAAATTTTTTCATCTAGTTATCAAGTTATCTCTCTCTACACCAAAATGTTCAAAGTCAGAGAAAAAAAGACCCATATGTGCCAAAAATATCCACAACAACAATTTTTGTTGTAGCCAAGAATTAGAAGCAAATTGAAGAGTGGCTAGATGAGCAAATCATGGTATGTGAATCCAATCGAATATCGCTACACCATAAAAAAGAAATAACTTGGATATACTCAGAAAAACCTGGAAAAACTTATATGAACCGGTTTAAGATCAACTGAGCACTAGGAAAACCATTTTATACTATGAATTTAATAACACAAAAGAAACAACTTTGCAAAACTTAAGATCACTGAAATACAATGACCGATCATGAGTACAGAAGACTCACTCAACCATGCCTGCCACCTGTTGGCAGAAAAGTAATGGACAAAAGGTACAAAATGAGATCTTTTCAGATGTGGCTAATGTGTGTAAGTTTTTTTTTTAACTCTACACATTTGTTACAAGGGAAGGTCTTTAGGGGGATTAAAGACATCTGTAGGAATAAATGTGGGTGAAGGATTGTGACAAAAGGAGGAAAAAGAAAAAACATCAATATAACATTTTTTAATTACACAAAGGAAAGCAAACAGAAGTTCAGACAGGGAAACAGACAAGTGCTAAATTAAATACACACTTTTTAAAATCAAGTTACATCTAATAGAGATTCACAGATTCATATACCATCCCTTTTTCCTGTTCTTTATAGATCAAAATATTTACATTTGTTGGTATTGGTTAGTTCATTAAAAAGAAAAATGTTTTAAACTAAAAGAAATACCAAAAAAATTATTTGTCATGAACATATAGAAATAATATATATGAATATATTGAAGTATATTTAAACCCTCCTTCAAAAAATAAAAACTGCAGGCCGCCTTATACTCCCTTTTGACATTTTCCCTTTCATCCTCAGCTCTGGTAAAAAGTTCCCAGAGAAAGGGAGCCTGAGGTGTCTAAGGCAAAACATGAGATTTAACTCCCACTTCCCCAGAGTGGCAAAGAGAGACAGACAGACAGAAATGGGTGTGGGGGGAGAGTCCATATCCTATACCAGTGTCCCCATTTTTGGAAATCTCTAAGTCCCACTTGCTCTGCCTTATTTATGAATCTGATTATATATATATATATATATATATATATATATATGAAAATATCTCTTTTTTAAAGCCCATTTCTCATTTAGGGTCAGGTTCAAGATTGTATCACAATCAGAGCTATAGAGCTTGAGAGCTGGGAGGGCCCTCAGTAGTCTTCTAGTCTAGCCTAATTATGAAAGGAATCTCCACTATCAATTAATCAATAAACATTTATTAAGTATGCACTATGTGCCTGAGTCTATGCCAAGTGCTGGGGGGGAGGGGACCCCTGCCATCAAAGAACTTAATCTAATGAAGAATAACAACACCAAAGGAACCTGAAAAGCAGAGCAAGGGAGGTGAAGTTGATGGAAAAATCAGAGAAGCCTCACCATAGTCAACCAGATAAGAACTGAGATGTTTTCAATTGGGATCCTTCTTTAAATGTAAGTTTTGGATTTCACTACTCTGTCCTTCAGAGGGTCAATGATTGGTGATGTGATGGCTAAAGGGATCCTGCAGGGGATATAGGGACCAATTGATCATTCAGCTTCAATTTGATATACTCAGATAAAGATAGCTTGAAAACCTACCTCTGAGCAGCTAGTCCATTACATTTGGTGAGAGCTTTTATTGTTAGGGAATTTTTTTCCCCAAATCAAGGCTAAAATTAGTCTCCTGGAAATTTCCACCCACTACTTCTGGTCCTGCCCTCTGGAGTCATCTAATCTAGCACTCACTTTATAATCCTTCAAATACTCAAACTTACCTATCATGCTCTCCTTCATTCTTATCCTCTCAATTCCTTCAGAGTCATAGGACATGGGTCTGAATTCTACTTCTGCAGCTAGGTTCCAAATGGTTAGAGCAGGGACCTGAAGTCAGGAAGATCTTTCAAATCCAGCCTCAGATACATACTAACTGTGTGACCCTGGGCAATTCCTTTAACCTCTATCTCAGTTTCTGCAACCATAAAATAGGGATAATTGTAGTACCCACAACCTCCCAGAGCTGTTATGAAAATCAAATGAAATATTATTATAAAGTACCCTAATATAGTATCTGGTACATAAGAGACACTATATAAATGATGTGTTGCTATTATATTATTATTATTATTATTATTATTATTATTATTATTGTTATTTCTATTATTATTGCTGTGAAACCTTAGGAAAATACCATACCTTCCCTGTATTTCAGTTCCTTCATTTGTAATATGAGAGGCTTGGATTAAAGTTTCATCTAGACCTGAATCTATGATCCTATAATTCCAGCTCAATATGTATTCTATACTTATCAGAAGTGAAACTATCCATCCATTGAATATCACTTAGGCTAGAATTGGGAGAAAAAGAATTTTAAATTTGTCTTTTACCACTTCAGTACAACTTGCCACTGAAGCAATTCAACCAAATCATACCCCAAGTCAAACTCCAATGGCTCCCTAATGCCTCTAGGACCAAATATAAAATCCTCTACATGGTATTCAAAGCCCTTATGCTTTACTCCAGCCAGGCACTCTGAACCAATGTCACTGGTCTCCTTACTGTTCTTTCAAAAAAAAGACTCTCCATTCCTACAACTCCAGGTAGTGTTTTCTGGCTACCCCCATGCCTAGAATGTTCTGACTCACCTCTGTCTACTGGAGTCCTTTCAGTCCCAACTAAAGTCCTGTCTTGAATAGGAAACCCTTTCTCAGCCCATCTCAATTCTAGAGTCTTTCCTCTGAAATTTCCTATTTCTCCCTTATTTATATGTGTGTTTGTGTGTGTGTGTGTTTCTTGTCTTTCTCATTAGACTGAGGGCAGCTACTGACTTTTACCTCTTTTTGTATCCCAAGACTTAACAAAGTGCCTTCACATAGTAGGCACTTAATGTTTATTAATGATATGATAGATAGCAAATCTTCCTTTACTGTCAGGTCCTCAATCAAACTCATATATTAGCTACTACTCCAATACCCTAATATTTCATTGATCTTCATCCTCAATGTACTCCCTCTGAAATGTAAATTTCATTCCTGCCCATCCTGGATATTCCATTAGAGACTACATTGTCAATTAACATACTTCTGTGAAATTCATTTAGGAAACTAGGTAACTGAATATATAAACAATTCAAATAAATAAGTAGGTATTAAGACCTACTATGTGACATACAAACAAAAAGATAGTCCCTGTCCTCAAGGAGCTTACATTCTAATGAGAGAAGACAAAACATTAAAGAAAACTGAAGATAACATCAACATGTTACATAGTAATTAATAATAGTGACATGTAGACAGAAATTCAAAATATACTGAAAAAATGTGTCTCATTTTTATGGATTTAGTATGATATTTTTGTACAACTACAAATGTGCATTTCCTACCTACATAATAATAAAATCACCATAAAGGACTCCTATTAAAAAAGGATGTATTATTTCAATAGAAAATTCAACAGAGAAAACCAGTACACTGACATCTAAAACATTAACCCTGCCTTAGGCTTTAATTCTCATTCAAAATACATTAAATATTTTTCTGTGCTTGTTTTATTTTTGAAAAAACTCATGAGAACAAAGATGCCAAATATATACATATATAATTATACATAATGCCTGAATGGGGATGTCACCAATATATAAGGTTTGATAGTGACTCACATGGGCAGCATAGACTTAAGAGATTGGAACCTTACATGTACCACTGATAAATCTCTTTTTCTTATATACTTGACTTTCTTTACTGTTCTTTCTCTACTTAGGTTTTTTCTCTGCTAGTTCTAGGTCTATATTTTAGATTTTTTGTCATTAATTTCTTTTAATTGAAGCTCAGGCTTCTTTAGAGATATTGTTTTTATTTGTTTCCAATGGATTTGTGACTTTGGAATGGAACTTGTCTGCTCTTCCTCCCCTATGCTTTAGTCTTGCTGAAGCCATTATAAAAATTCGGACCTTTTCACAAATCTTTGCCATGTCCATAATAGTCATATGAACAAAGATTAGTGCCACCAGTATGTCTTTTTCAACTATGAGGAAATAAAATAGCTTCAGTGGGAAGTAGATAAGCAATTAGGGGAAGAAGAGAATAGAATCAGACAAGAAACCAGTGACTTGTATTTGCTGTCTCCAGGAATAGAATCAGCATCTTCTCCTAAACTCAGCTTTTTTCCAAATGAAGAGCTTTAAGTTAATTTCTCTTTAATAAGCAAGTAGAAAATGGATAGTTCACCCACCCTATGAGCTTATCAAGATATGCTTTGTTTTTTGAAAGAGAAAAAGAGTGGTCACTGCTCCTCAGCAGTTGATTCCCACTGTCTGCTCATTGGGTCTCAAAAAGGTTGAGTGCCCTGCTAGTCTCTGCCTCCCTTGATCCCCATTGTGGTGGGCAACAGGAATGATGATTAATTATCTGGTTTCTAGTTTCTCTGTCCTAGAGGCCCTTACCAAAACATAACACTAAAAAACTAAGCACAAATATCATAACTGGTGAACTTAAGAATATTGTATACTTGAATATTTTATCACTATAGAAGCATTTAAAACACGAGTGCTATTTGTGTATGTATATGTAGTAAAGTAAATGAAATTAATCACACTTATGTTGCAAATCACCCTTTAGCCTCCCATTTGATTCATTCCCATTCTTAATTTTATTGCATAAAGTTCTTCCAATATATAACCAAGGAGATATATATATATATATATATATATATATATATATATATATATATCAATATTTATTAACTAAAAAATTGTAATCTCTTTCTCATCAATCAGTTGGCTCAAATTCCAATACTAGTTCATTAAAAGTGATTTATTAAGACAACTAGAAAATTCCCCCCTTTCTTAATAGTAATGGTTATGTATGAGTTAAGAAATAAAATCAATATTAAAAACAAAATGATATTTAAAATATTTTGGCTATGAGGAGAGTTACTCAATTTTTACCATTCACTTTACTCCAAATATGGATTTAAGTATCTCAAGAAATCTTCATGTTTCTTCACAAGGTAAGAGTTAAATTCAGGGTCAAAGATCAAAGGGAACCAAGAAGAAGAATTAGAGACACAAAAACTGAACTTTCCCCAAATCCCCATCCAAACAATTTTAAAATAACACTTCAAATCAAATTTTGAAGCATTAAAGTCATCAAAAAGTGAGGATGAGACTTTTTTTGTCATCCTAAGAAAGCGTAGGTGGTCAGAAGAAACAGTTTTAGACACCAGGGTGGAGGTCTTTCTAGAACTCAGTCACATGGCAGCAATAGCAAGCAGTTATAGCAAAAATAGCTTCAGGAGCTTTCAGTCCAGTGATGTAAATATGTTCAAACAACAGATCATGAAAAAAAGAGTACAAAGGCCCTTTACCAGTATTAGGTACAGCTGGTACAAATTGGCACCTCTACAGCCCATACAGTTTTGGGTTGCAGTTCCAGAATAGAGAAGAGGACTGGTGATCAATCAAAAGGGAACAGGGTCCTTGGTCTCAGTTTCAAGGCAAAAAAAGAACGCTATCCCTTGCAACTGCAAGTGACAATAGGTCCTTCATGGGTAAAGACCAGAGCACAGATGAGGAGAGAAGTAACCATACTTCTAACTACATCACACCAAACTGGAAGAACCAAAGACTCTCAGACCCCCAGACCTAGCTCTGAAAACAAGTCCACAAAAAACTGGAAACTTGGGACGGTGCCTCCCCTCCCCAAGCTGTGGAGAATCCAAATTTAACAAAGTTTAAGGTAAAAAAATAGGCTGAATAAATGAACAAACAACAAAAAAATAACCTGACCATAAACATCCACTATAATATAAACTCAGAGGGAAAAAATATGAAAATAATTGAAAACAAAGCTTCAAAAGAAAAATATTAGTTATACCCAAGTATATACTGAGTATAAAATTGGGTCAAATTTTTAAAAATAAGAGCCAATCCCCAATTAATAAATGATCAAAGGTTATAAACAGGAAATTTTCTGAAGAAGAAATAAAAGCTATCTATAGTCATATAAAAATTTTCTGAATCACTATTGGTTGATAAAAGCAAATTAAAATATCACATACCAGAAATGACAAATGCTGAAGGGGATGAGGGGAAAATAGGTTAGTAGAATTAGTAGTGAACTGGTCCAACCATTCTGGAAAACAATTTAGAATTAAGCCCAAAGGGCCTTAAAATTGTACATGCCTTTGACCTAGCAATAGGTCTTTATTCCAAAGAAAATAAAAATGAAAAGGAGCTATATGTGCAAAAATATTGATAGTAGCACTTTTGTGGTAGCAAAGAATTAGAAGTCAAGAAGATGTTCATGAACTGGGGAATGACTGAACTAGTTGTGGTATATAATTGAGAAGGGAGTTTTTTTTTTTTATTTTGTGGGAAATGACAAGGAATATGGGTTCAGAAAAACACAGCAACTGAAGCAAAGTGAAGTGAGAAGAACCAGAAAATAATCGTGTACAGAAATAACAAAGTTGTAATGATGATTACCTGTGAAAGACTTGATTACTCTGATCCATATAATGATCCAAGACAATTCTAAAGGTTTCATGATTTAAAAAAAAAATGCTATCTACCTCTAGACAGAGAACTGTTGAACTCTGAGTGCTAATTGAAGTATAATTTTCTCCCTTTTTCTTGCTTTTTAAAAAAATTATGACTAATATGGAAATGTTTTGCATAGTTTCAAAAGTATAATTATATCACATTGTTCACCTTCTTAAAGATTTAATAGGTGAGAAGTTTGGGAGGGAGGGAGAGAATTTGAAACTCAAAATTTTAAAAGAATGTTAAAAATAATCATATTATAGAAAAGGAAACCAAAAAGATAAACTCAAATGAAGTATAAATAAAATAAAGTGGAAATAAACTAAAATGAAGTGGAAAAAAGGTAAAACATATGCATAGTCTCTCTCACTCTATAGAGAGAAGCACTTCAAAGGTAGGCAGTTACATTAACTGTTATTCCCAACTGCCAGCCAAAAGAACTGCCTTCTCTGCAGCATTAGGTCTAGTTCTTAAAGATATAGTAATGATATCTATAATATCTGATGGAAAGTCAATTGAAACAGCTGTTACATATATATATTTGTATTTGAATGATAGTTTGAAAATTAATACTTTGGTACTGTGAAACAGACACACTGTATTAGGAAGCATTTGATTTGATTTCCCTTTTCACAGCTCTGCTATTACCTAGTTATCTGACCTTGAGCAGATTATTTCTCTTCTCTGGGCCCCAATTTCTTTTTATCTAAAACCAGGAAATTCTAATAAAATCAAACATACATTCTTACTCTAACGTTCTATATTTTCTAAGTTCTTTTTACATGATCTAAAAATCTATGATTCTAAAAGTATATAATTTACAGGTAAACATATGATGAGTCTTCCTCTTTACTGATACATCTAACCATTTCATAGGCATCTGCTGAAGAAGGATAGCGGTGTGGATATCACCATCATGTGCCTCCCAAAAGTATTGTATGGACCAGGTACTTAAAATGCAAACTCAGCACAAACCACCAGATGACACTGAGTTAAAGCTACTGGCCCAGGGGCGGCTAGGGGGCATAGTGGATAGAGCACCCCCCCCAATCAGGAGTACTTAGACATTTAATAATTACCTAGCTGTGTGGCCTTGGGCAAGCCACTTAACCCCATTTGCCTTGCAAAACCCTAAAAAAAAAAAAAAAGCTACTGGCCCAGGTCCATTGTACCTACACAGAAATGGACTTTCTGTATTTCTGAGAATACCCTAGGAAACATTCACAGTCTTCCACTACCCACCTGAGTTCCTCTCAGTTTGATCCAAGATTTAACATATCAAAGAGATCATTATCATATAATTTTAATAAGTTTATCAAAATTGATTCATACTCCCATTTCCCATTAACATTCTTATCTTCTACCCAATTTTACATGACCCTAAGGAATACATATACTCTCAATACAGATTAGAGTAAATTTACCAAATGAAACTGGGATTAAAAAGATACAGTATTAAAATCCTATAGAGACCTTCAATCTCTGATCCCAGTGGCAAGTCACTCACTCCTATTAAGATCCAAGATCTCAACTTCATTTTCTCTAACTGAACAGATGTCCCAAAGGTCATTAGCAAGAGAGAACTATCAAATTTCGCTACCAATGTTATAGTCGGGGGACAGAGATAGGGACTAGACCTTGTGATTTATTGATACAGAAACCTCTTCAATTAAAGAAACCCCCTCCTACTGATTCATTTCAGCTGCTTCTCTGACATTTATAGTTGCAGAGAGTAAGTGACTTGCCCAGGGTCACACAAATTAAAGTGTGGACAAATACTGAATTCTTCTGATATTTGTAATTCACACTGGGCTAAACCCCATCCCTGAGGTCCCCAAATTAGCCATGCAAGTTCACTGTCCATGCTGCTTCTCAGGTGGAATTTTCCATTGTTTCTCCTCTGGGTCCTCTTCGACTGAGTTTTTCATTCAAGTAGAAATGACTTCCCTAAGATCTGAAAAGCTGCTAGTTTCAACCTATAGATGTTAAGGCGAAAAGTAGAGAATGATTTAAAATACTATGTCTTGGCACTTTAAATTCTCATCAGAGCTTCACAACCTATTTCAACACTCTGTCTTAGTACTTTGTTTTCACTGGAGTCAGTCAGCCTGCCCCCCACTTCAATCCCTATGACTTTTTTTAAGAAAAACAAAGGGAAAAACAATTATAGTCTGCAGCAACAGGAGTTAGGTGACCATCTAAGCATGAAAAGGCTTTACCTTTGATCCCATCCTCTCCCATTTCCTCTGTGGTCATGTCTTGTACTAGCCATGCTCTCACATGCATTAACAATCTTGATCCTTCCCCTCAATATAAAAATATTCTTACATCTCTATACCTATAAAATGAAAT
Organism: Macrotis lagotis; assembly: GCF_037893015.1. NCBI lineage: Eukaryota > Metazoa > Chordata > Mammalia > Peramelemorphia > Peramelidae > Macrotis > Macrotis lagotis. The sequence continues at coordinate 192,808,373 of NC_133664.1, read as the reverse complement.
AGCAGAACAAAAAAACTTTCCTTTAAATCAGTCACTATTTGGATTTTCCTATCTTTTTTTTCCCAAGAGGTGGTGTGGCTCACTCGACTTAAATTGAATGAATGAATGATGCATTTATTAAATACTTTTTACATACAAAACATTATGCTTAGTACTAGAGATACTAATAGAAAAGTAAGAGTCCCTTCTCTCCAGGAGTTCATTTTTAATAGGGAAAACAAAGATATATGGAATGTTTTAGCTATGAGTTAGTCATTGGTTCTATGGTCATTAGAGTACAATGGCAGAGCAGATAGTAATGCCTATTTTTTTCATAATTCCCACTTATAAATCATCTCAGTTTCTGATGTTCAACTATTTAATAGTGCCAAGGATTTAAAGTGGCAAGAGCTTTCTTTTCTGGGTCTTAGCTAGTTGTGGCTCTAGCATCTGTAGGAGCAATTGCCAGATTGCAGCTCCACAAGGGGTGCTTCCTAGAATGAATAGCTGATATCCTTAGATTTAGAGGATCAAAATTCAAATCCCAATTTCCCTATTTCCTGTTTACCACCTCTGTGAACTAGGTAAGTCACTTAACCCTGTATGTGTAGTGAACCCATGGACTTTCCTGATTCATACACATACTAGCAGATCAGTTTGAAGAGCTATATCTATTCTTATACCCACATTCTACTGATCTAGGGATTTTTCCCGAGGTTATTTGGGAGGACTTTCTCTACTAACATTGACTCAAAGCTATACTCCTATATAATTTCCCTTTTGTTAAATGTCAGTTAATTTGTGGCCCATTTCCAGTTAGTATCATTTAATTTTTATAAAAGATATAGCAAAAATAGAAACTCCAAACCAGGAATAACAGTCTATCATCAGACATCTCAATCCCTAGGAAAAATGAGCCCATTCTTAAACTTTTGGCTTCTAAAGGACTATTAGCTGTCACCTCATCCATATGAAGTATGTATATACATATATATGTGATGAACATTGAAATATGTTAAACATGATTTACAGTTATAACCTATATCAGATTCCTCATTGTTGTGGGGAGGGGAGAAGGAAGGGAAGGAGACTAAAAAAGCTTCCAAAAAATTGTGCATGGCCCCCAATTCCTAATCTTTACCCACTCAATGTTCTGACCCTTCTAAACTCAAAAGACATTAGTCATCTCCAAAACCCCTTCTCTAAAAAAAGGAAAGAAAGTACAAACTCAAAGAAATAAAGAACAAAAGACCTAGGTCACATTTCAGTCCTGGATGGAGAGAGCCAAGACCTCTCCCCAGTTACAGTCAGACAGGAAAGAGAAAATGGTTTCATCAGATAGTATTTTTGAAGGCATTCTCAGTTCTATCTCACAACCTATTGAAAGTCTCTTCTTTGAACCAACTTCAGAAAAACCTGGAAATATTTCCATGAATTGATGTTGAATGAAACAAGCAGAGCCAGGAAAAGATTGTACACATTAACAGCAACATTGTGTGATGATCAGCTATGATAGACTGGGCAGCTAGGTGACACAGGGGATGGAGAACTGGCCTTGGAATCAGGAGGACAGGAGTTCAAATCTAGCATCATACACTTGACACTTAAGACCTTGGGCAAGTCACTTAATCCTGATTTCCTCGCATCCTGGGCCATCTCTAGTCATCCTGATTTATATCTGACCCAGGTGGCTCTGGAGGAGAAAGTGAGACTGGTGACTTAGCACAGCACCTCACTCAAATCCAATTCATATGCATGTCACAACATCACCTCTCTAATGTCGTGGTCTTTGAGATTGAAGGACAAATATCATCATCATCATCACCATCATCATCAGTTCTTCTCAGCATTTCAGGGATCAGGGACAATTCTAAAAGGTGTGAGGGAAAATGCCACTCATATCCAGAGAAAAACCATGGTGTCTAAATGCTGACCAAAGCATATTATTTTCAACTTTTAAAATTTGTTTTTCCCCTTTAGTTCTGATTCTTCTTTCACAATATTACTAATATGGAAATATGTTAAACATTATTGTATTTATACAACCTATATCAGATTACTCACTATCATGGGGAGGAAAGGTAAGGAGGGAGGTTGAAAAATGTGAAATTCAAAAGTTTGCAAAAGGATGAATGTTGAAAATTACCTTTGCATGTAATTAGAAAAGATAAAATAAAATAACATCCAAAAAAAGAAAGGCTTTTCTTCGTGTGTTAAACTAGATGCTAATGGAATATTCATATATATTGTTCATACTCAGACTAAGCTTATTGTTCAGACTTCCATTCAAAATATAAAATTTTAAAGTACTTTTAGTTCTAAGTCTATTTTCTCCCCTTCCCTCCCAAATTCCCAGAAAATAGAGTTTACTCTTACTTCTTGCACTTCCTCATAAAAGACTCACTCCTTAACTCCTTGCAATTTGTCTTTCTTTTTATTTCTTCTCTCCCTGGACCTTATCCTTCTCACATGGACTTACTTATCTCTATCTCCACTATTCTCTTTAAAATAGACTTTCCAAAGTTACTATCAGTGCTCTTATCAGCAAATTCAGTCCCTTTTCCTGACTTTGACATCTCTGCAGCTTCTGTCCTGGTTCTCCACTTTCTCTTACCCTCTTACCCTCAAGATTGCATCCTCACAGTTCTCCTCTATGAACTACCTCTTTTCCACTCTATTTCTTTCATTTGTGCTGTATTATTATTCTCTGGTTCCTTTGGTGTGAATATTCCCAAAAATTGTATTCTTTGCATATATCCTCTTGCTTTGTGATCTGGAGCACTCTCGTCTTTATTGCTGTTATTATTCAGTCATTCAGCCTTGTCCAGCTCTTCATGAATAGTATGGAGTTTTCTTTGCAAAGATAATGAAGAATTTGCCATTTCCTTCTCCAGTGAATTAATAGAGAGGTTAAGTGACTTGCTTAGAGTCACGCAGCTAGTCATTGTCAGAGATCAAATTTGAATTCAGGTCTTCCTAACTCCAAACCTAGAGCTCTATTTCCTGAGTCACTTAGTTGATTCTATTGTCATCTTTTGTCTATATTACCTTTATGCTAATGGATCCTATGTCTATATTTCTACTTCTCAGACTTTCACAAAGAAAATTTTACCAGTCAGCTTCTCCTGATGGATCTAGGACCTCTAGGACTCACAAATCACCTCCAAGCCATTTTTGAGGCACCTATGAAAAGTACAAAGCAGAATAAATAGTCAATAGTCCCAGTCACAAAATTGCCTAACTTCTACACTAATTGTAATATGATAGTAGTCAAGACCTTGGTGGGGGGAGTACAGCCCCCCTCTCCTTCAACCCCTCACAGAAAAATTATTGAGAGAGGATATTATTGGCCCCAAGAGATAGCCTAAGTAAGAGAGCAAGTGTAGGCTGTCTTCTTTTTAACTGAAATAGCCCCTGTTCCTCTGTCCCCATTGTTGCTTCCAAGGGATCAAGGAAGCATCCAAAATTTGCTGTGTCACATCAGAACAACAAATTCCTCAGAGGTGAATGCATTTCCCTGGAATGATTCTGGCTATCCTAATCATTCTGAATTGTGAATGTTCTGAGAATCCATTCTATGATGCTCCCTAGGATATAGTCCAATTCACCCCCCCCCCCAGCTCCAGGTGTATACCTCTAATCACCCTGGCCGGGTTTGTATAGGACCTTCTTAAAATATCATCTCTTTTCTGACCCATGATTTGAATGTATAATATATTTATCAACACTCAGATGTACTTTTTTTTAAAAGCCAAGGTTAATGATAGGATTACCTCTTTCATGAAAACAATTAAGAGTTTTGATTTGATGCACAAATTAAGTGAACACCATTTACCCCTGCTCAATAGGAACCCTACTGAGATTCCCTACTAGTAATTTCTAATCAGAAAGTCTTCTATATGTTTAGAATAAATAGGCAGAGAGCTTATTGAAAGGGCATCACCATTTTCCAGAACACTTGACATTAATTATGAATGTTCAAGGTTCAAACCTCTTGGGAGGAAAGAGAGGAAGGAATTAAAGAAAGCCATTTCAGCAGAATTCAGTATTAATGAAACTAACTCCAAAAAAAAAATCTATCTTCTTCTAAACACTATCACTCTACCCTAGTTTATTAAAGCCTGCTTAAGTATGGTTTTATAGCCCCTCACCCTTTGTTCATTTATACCAGCAGGACATTTTTTACCATTTCTGCATCCCTATACCTTCTCTGATCTAGGTAACTTTCTAATTTTATTAATATATAACAAAAGTCTGTTTTTTTATGTCTTCTCACTGGGAAGTCTCCAGGATTATTTATTAGAGAGTGACATGGTTTTTATATTTCACCATTTTGTTAAAAAAAAATACTAATTTAATAGAGTTAAAAGCATTGTCTTTAATTTTATTTCTGAGATTATTATGATTATACTATAAGTATTGCATAGCAATTAGAAAGGATTTCTTTTTATAAAATACTGGTATGAAACTCTATAATACAGAGATAAAGCGAAACCCTGATCCTGCTAAAGGAAAGGAGGTATCATTTACTCATATTAGCCATGTATACCATATTGTTATTTCTTTTTCTTATCTAAACAGATCAGAGTATCCTTCCTATCATAACATCTCAGGTAAATTTGGTTATCCAGCAAAGTCTTTGACATTACCTTTCAGGAAAACCCTGGAAACTTCAATACGAACCTTTTTTCTGAAAATTTCTCTAAGAGGATCTAGATTTCTCTGAAAATACTCAATAAGACTCGTAACATTAAAAAATTTTTATCAAATTAACTCATAGAAAGTCAATAAAATTCTTATACTGTCCACAGAGACCTATACAGTCCTTCTGACTCATAGGACTACTCAGGGTTTGAGTGTCCATAGAAAGAGGAGCTTACCTCCTGCCTCTCCATACACTGAGAGCATTCTTGTAAAGGGTAACGTTCAGTTTCACAAATCCATGTTATCACTCTCTGCTTATTGTTTCTCAGATCCAGGTCTTCCTCCAGTCTTTGGTTCCATGATTCTATTTTCGATGAATATTTCTCCCTCTCTGTGGTTTTCCATTGCTGCTACAAGTTTAGTGGCCTTTTCTAATGCTAACTGCCTCATTCTATGGGGCCATTAGAACATGCAGGCTTCTCTCCAGTGACTTAATCTTGCACAGACCCTTCCTTCCAGAGTCTTCTGTATGTAACAACCTTCAATGTAGTTCTCATGAAGCTGAGCATTTCTGGAAGACACTGTTTCCTCCCCCATTACTTCTTTGAGATCTGTGTCTGCCCTTTCTTGTCAACAAAGTCTTTTTTTACATAGAAATTATTCTCTTCTTATATATTCTTCCTGGACAGACTTCTGAAGTTGAGCAGAGATTTACTTGATTCTTCCATTCTATTATTAAATTCAGAGTTTAGAAAACTTGCCTCCATCTGAGGATGACACAAAAGTCTGATAGGGAAAGCTGTTATCCATTGGTCTTTGCCCCAAGTTGTATCTATTATCCCAGTTCTATCAATAAATAAGTCAATATGATATAGAAATGGGATTTTGGTTGGAAACTCATCAAAGGGAATTGATTAGAACAGGAAAAAAACACGTTCTGGAAGGAAATCCTCTTAGAAGAAGCAGCACAGGACCTTGAGGACTACTAAAGCAAAAGGTACAGAAATTAGCTTCACCAATAAGGATAGAACTAGAAATCATAGATGACAACAAATTTGCTTCAGGCAAAATAAAGACAAAGGGAATAAAAATGTCAATAGTAAAAGAAATTTTCAAAACAAGAAGTGTAGTAAACTCTAGCAGGCTACAATAAGAGCTCATCCAAGATCAGTGAAAGAAAACTAAAGCCAAAGGTAAAAAAAGTAAAATTAAAGTCAGTGAGGTGGGAGTAGAGAATAACAGAAATAGGAGGATAAGCAAGACCAGAACCTAGACACAAGCTGACATTTTAACTTTGTAATCTTTCCTCTTATTCATTTCTTTTACTCTAGGCTTATTTTTTCTGAAGCTCTTAATTCTTTAGACTATACAGAAGAAAAACATTTGTATCAGAAAGATATAAAAGTGAGTAAGGTATTCATTCATTGAATCAATCAACAAGAATTCATGAAGCATCTGCTATGTGTCAGTCCCTGGGATGAAGGGAGGGAGGGAGGAAGGAAGGGAGGCTAGGAAAAAGGAAGGGAGGAAAAGAGAAAGAAAGAAAGGGAGAAAAGGAGGAAGAAAGGAAGGGAGGAAGAAATGAATGGGGAAGGAAAGAAGGGAGGGAGGAGAGAAGGAAAGAAGGAAGGAAAGAAGGAAGGAAGGAAGGAAGGAAGGAAGGAAGGAAGGAAGGAAGGAAGGAAGGAAGGAAGGAAGGAAGGAAGGAAGGGAGGGAGGGAGGGAGGGAGGGAGGGAGGAAGGAGGAAGGAAACACTTCTAAAGTATCTACTATGAGCTAGACCCTTTGCTAAGTATTTTATAATTATTAGTTCATTTCATTCTCCTAACTCTGTAAGGCAAATGCTGTAATTAACCCAAATTTAGTTATGAAAGTAAGATAGAAGTTAAATGACTCGCCTAGGATCATACCTGTAGTAATTGTCTGAGGCTGGATTTCAAATCAAAGGTTTTCCGAACTCCAGGTCCAGTATTATCATCAATTGTACCACCTATAGCCCCTTTAGCTATGAATGAATGAATGAATGAATGAATGACTATTAAGTTCTTATGATGTGCTAGGTACAAAGTGTTAGAAATTCCATTATAGAAGAACCTGATCCCACCCTAAAGGATCTTACATTCTTACATGTGTATTCAGTCCATTAATCCATTTTCTATTTTGCTAAAGTTATATTTTGACAGGTATAATTTTTTTCTCTAAGGAATACTTCAGCTACATCCCAGAAACTTTGGCATGTTGCCTGTTCATTACCACTGCCTTTTACATAATTATTAACTGAATTTATGATTTGTTCTTTGACCTAATTGTTATTTAATAATTCATTATTGTTTCCATTTAAGTCTGCATATTATGTTTGTGCAAGTTATATACATTCAAATAAAGAGACAACAGATCTAGGTGAGTGGTGGCTAGGGAAATATGAAGTCACAGTGATAGTAAGTGAAGCCATAAGGCAATTGAATTATGCACCCTTTCCAGAAGCAATGGCTTTGTTCCCAGAACAGGAGGTGAAGGGAGGACGGAAGAAAAGGTGTCATCACAAGGAACTGGCCTGTTCAAGGCCTCAGACCTACTAGATGGGGTGATATCTCATCAGTCATCAAGGATCCATGATAGAAGGTAATGGTCGAAGGAGAGAGTGCATGTGGGAACAGTAAGAGCCCCAAGCATAGTGACATGATGGGAGCTAGAGCTGGAGAGATAGAATGAGTTCTTACCAATCATCCTTGAAAGAAACTAGGAATTCTAAGAAGCAGGGGTTAAAGAAGGAATTCATTCCAGACAGGGAGGACATTTTGTACAAAAAGACAGAGATAGGATATGGGGTGTCAACTGTGAGGAATAACCAGAAAACCAATTTAGTGAGAATATAATGCAACTAGAAGAATAATGAATAATAAAACTCCAAAGGGAGGCTACAAGCAGGTTGTGAAGGGCAAAACAGAGTGGCTGAATTCACCTTCACTAGAGGTTATCTACCAAAGAATACTTAAGGAGATTATTGCTCAAATAAGCCTTGTACTGGATGGCTTTGAACATTCCTTTCCATTCTGATACTCTGTGATGGTGTGATATAATTCATACTTCCAAAATAAGTAATTTCCTCAAGGTAAGTCCTTTTCCCAGAAAGAAATACTGCAAGCCCTCTACATATTAGCAGATGGTCTTTATATATTATTTTCAATGAAAAATTCATTACTGCATTACAGTCAGCCTGATGGTGATGATTCACACCAATTTAGAAAGGCTGATCCTCAGACAACAGACCTACAAAGTATATAATTGAAGCCTTTCCTGCATATCCTAGAGCTTGTTCTCTTTGTTAGAGGTTTAGTAATAAAAATTCTTTTACCCCAAAAAGGTCAAAAACAAAAATAAAGGTCCCACCTATTACTAAAATACTCATAGCAGCAATTTTTGTGGTAGCAAAGAATTAGAAATAATATGAGATTTGCCCAAATTCTCAAAGCTAGTAAATGTGTGAGGTAGGATTCAAACTCAGGTCTTCCTCACTCCAAATTCAAAACTCCATCTACTATTCTTCCTAGAGATATTCAGAAACTAGAATTCACAATATGAGAGAATAGCAGCATTCTAATACTTGCTATGAATTTTCCTTTGTTCTTGGAATCACTCAAAACTTTGATTGTTTGAATTTAAACCAATATGAGGTTTTTACAAAATGGGGTGTTTTCACAATCAAAGCAATACATCTATATATCTACTATCTATCAAAATGTTGATCTAGCCAGTCATGGTCAAATAATTCTTCCCCTGATGCATAACTTGCTTTCCTTAAACATCTGAGTTTATCAGTCACCAATTGTACTAGAAGTCTTTCCAGACAGGTAGAACCTTGACAGGTTAATATAGACATGAAGAATCAAAATCACCTCCAAACCATTATGATACAAAGGGACATCTGTTTAGTATCAGTATTCTACTGATGGAACCATAGAGATACAAATAATGAATGTCATACAAAGAATCAAAACTGTGAGTGATTCAAAAACAATGAGGAGTTACTTCTACATGGAAAATATTGATAGATTACAGTGCATTACTAACAATGACTTGTATAGGAGAAAGGGTATGAAAGTATGACTAGAAAAGAAGAAAAACAAGTCATGTAGCAATACCAAGAAACTACAATAAGCTTGCTCCCTATCACCCTGCACCCTTGCACATGCTTGCACAAACACACATACACACACAGACAGACAAACCTCCTTCTCTGTTCCTCTCAAAGTGACAGTAAGAAAAGTCACAAAAGAACAAAACAGAATCTGAGAGAATTTAGCATCCTTGTCCTTGGGAGAATTTCTGTACAGTACTTAAGTTACTAAGATTTATAAAAAAAGATTGGACTCTCACACAAGAGGTGCAGCCAAACTCTTATTAACAATTAAACTCAACAAAGATTAAGTACCTGCTATTTATAACAGCATGTCATCAATGAATTCCCTGAGAAAACATCTTCAGGGCCAGATGTATTCACAAATGAATTCTGCCAACATTTAAATAAAATTCCAATACTCTATATTCTATTTGGAAAACTAGACAAAGAAGATCTACCACATTCCTTTTATGACACAAATATGGTGTTCAAACTTAAACCAGAAAGAACCAAAAACAAGAAAGAGAAATCATAGACAAATATCCCTAATGGATATTGATGCAAAAAAATTAAATAAAATATTAGCCAAGAAATTACAGAAAGTTATTACCATGATAATACACTATAATCATGTGGGATTTTTACCAGGAATGCAGGGATGGTTCAATATTAGGAAAATTATCTGCATAATTGACAATAGAAATAACCAAACTAACAAATCCTATGATTATCTTAATAGATGTTGAAAAAGCTTTTGACAAACTACAGTTCTAGAAAATACAATAAGAAATGAAATTTTCTTTAAAATGCAGTATCTATGTAAAACCATCAGCAAGCATCATATGTAATGGGGATGACTGGGCATCTTCCCAATAATATCAGGAATGAAACAACATTATATCACTATTATTCAATATAATACTAGAAATGTTAGCTTTGGCCATAAGAAAGGAAAAAGAAATTTCAAAAATTAGAATAGACAATGAGGAAATAAAATTCTTGAAACAATTAACAACTTTAGCAAAATTTCAGGATATAAAATAAATCTACATAAATCATAAACTTTTTTACATATTACCAAGTGCAATAGCAAGAGACAGAAGAGAAATTCCATTCAGAATAACTGAAAACAGCACAAAATATCTCAGAGTCTATCTGCCTAGACAACTGCTCATGGATAGGCCAAGCTAATAAAATAAAAATGACAATTCTACCTAAATTAATCTACTCATTCAGTTCCATACCAATCAAACTAGCAAAAAATTGTTTTATAGAGCTAGAAAAAATAATGAAATTTATCTGAAAGAACAAAAGATCAAGAATGTCAAGGGAATTAATGTTTTAAAAATTACAAAGGAAGGTGATCTAGCCATACCAGATCTAAAACTATATTATAAAGAAATAGTCATCAAAACTATTTGGTCCTGGTTAAGAAATAGCATAGTAGATCAGTGCAATAGGTTACATTCACAAGACGCAGTCATAAATAATTATACTAATCTACTCTTTGATAAATCTAACGACAAGGTCTGTGTTCCCTATTATAGATGATAAAAAAGATGATTAAGCATAGTTGCTAAAAAAAAAAAACACAGTGGCTGGCTTTAAAGAATTTACAACGTAGTAGAAAAGATAAATCACTTACACTTCAGATACTTCAAAAATGTGTGATTTCATCACCAACATAGATTTTACCTTTGATAGTGATTAGTAGGTGATCTTCATGAGATTATAGTTGGTTTGTGCAAAGTTTCATTAACATATTGCTAATTTCCTGGTGGGCATGGACTGGGGTAAGGGATAGCAAAATGGGAAAGGGAGCAAGTATTAATTAAGCACCTACTGTGTGCTACTTTACAAAAATCTCAGCTGACCCTCCCAACAACCCTGTGAGGTGAAAGTTTTCAACTCAATTCAATAAACAATCATTGTCTGCTAAGTGTCAGACACTAGCTAAATACTTTACAAACATTATCATATTTGACCTTCCCAACAACCCTGAGAAATGTGCTATTATCCCCCCCACACTTTACAGTTAAGAAAACTGAGGCAGACACAGATTAAATGACTTGTCCAGTGTCACACAGCTAGTGAATGTGTAAGGTTGAATTTGAACTCAGTTCTTACTGACTCCAGGATCAGTGCTTTATCCATTATAATTCCTATTGAAACCTCTCCTACTTGTTAATATGTGCCACAGCACATATGTGTGCAGCTATTATAAAACCAGATACATTATAACATAATAATGTGATACGGCAATGAAATAAAGTTTTACAGTAGGAAGACAAATACACAATTGTGATATTTTAATTCTCTCCAGAGAGAAAAGCCTCGTTTTCATTGGGTAGGACTCTTGAATCCAGTGATTAGTCAGTGGACTGATCTGTCATCAGATGATAAGCACATTAAAAAATCCAAAGTTATATTACAATTACTAGATTTTTTTTAGGTTTTTGCAAGGCAATGGGGTTAAGTGGCTTGCCCAAGGCCACACAGCTAGGTAATTATTAAGTGTCTGAGGCAGGAGTTGAACCCAGGTACTCCTGACTCCAGGGCCAGTGATTTATCCACTGCGCCACCTAGCCACCCCTTAATTACTAGATATTTTGATCAATGATACTATTAAAATTACAATTGAAAAAAACTTGAGTCTCAGGAGATGCAAAAATAATATTTAATAACTTTCTAAGGTCCCAATATTTACAAACAAGAATTCCAAGATATCTTTTTGATCATGTGCTAATGAGCAGATCCATAGTGAGTAGCATATGACAAAGTAAACTTCAATTCTTATCATTCAACTTGAATAGTTAAACTACAAGTATGTTTTAATCAGCTATAATTCTTTTGTGGGGGCAGTGGAGACAGGGTACCAAAGGAGATTAACATAGAATAACTTCCTATGTCTAACATTTTAAATGATTGTATTCAAATTAAATGTCAATTAGATCAGGTATTAACTTTTTTGTTGTTTCATAAAGAATAAATGGGTTCAGAATTCCAGAAAAAGTTCAAAATTAATTAATTTTCAAATGGGTAAATGCTATGATGGTAAATATGCTCCTCTGAAGGAGAGTCTTCTTCCCTAAAAGACAGCCCTATAAAACTACCTGCTGCAAACAGTGGGGAATGATTCCTAATTGAAACACACCTTTGAATTTATGATGATGATGATTATGTGTATAAAGACTTTGGAGAGAATGAGAGAGAGGAGTAGGGGGAAAAGAAAAAAACAGGTGAGGTGAGAGAATGTGTAGACTTTAAGTGGAGGGGGGGGGAAAGTTTGCAAAGCAATAGATATGTGAGTTGGCAGGTTAAATTCACCTTGATTTCCAGTTCCTATACCCCAGAGACTGCTGAGGACAGGAGCTTGTCCTCTCCTCCATTGAGCCAAGATTTCATTTCACATTATGGAGACTGATACTGTTTGAGTTCTGTTGTCTAATCTAATCTTTCTGACTTTCCTAAGTGCACTTTTGCAACTTGTTTTGATAAATATATTTGCTCAGTATTTGTGATAATTTTTGTATAATAAATATTTGGTGAGAAGCAATCTAAATTGGCAGAGATTAAGCTACTACTCTCTTGATCTAGGCAGAACTACTCCCTTCCCAATCAGATCTGCAAAGGAAAGAGTTACATAAAATCAACTGCCTTCCCCCTCACCACTAGGATAAAAGAACCATTATCACTAAGCTGCAAATATCAGATAGGTAATAGATATAATCGAGCAAAGGACTGAATGTCCAATGTCCATTCATGGCTGTCCTTCTACTTTCCATAAAGATGGAATTGCATCTTTATGGAGATATGGGATAGAGCATACTAAACATCTAAAAATCTCTATTAGGCTAGCCAACTAATTTCTGTTACATGGGAGCACTATTTTTCCAGTAAATGTTATATTATTATTTTATAAGACCAAGTGATGAATAATAACTTAGTTTTTATAACACCTTAGTATTTGTAAAAGCAACTTATATAGGGATCTTTTATATAGTTTTACACTTAAAAAGAAATAATTGGTCACAATATTAATATATTTTATTACAGCACCCATGTGGGCTCTGTTTAGGCTAAAGTATGCTCTCTCTGGACATTATTTTTCTTTATGTAATCTTTTATTTAAGCATTTTATCAAAAGAATCATTTTGATTAAATTTACCATTCAATTGGCCAATCATAGGACCAGGTAGTTCCTTTTAAACAGAAAGATAGCAAACTAATTTGAAGATTTGAAGATGGGGGAAGGGGTGGAGAGGAAGATTCAAAAAGTCTAATCTCCACATAATTTATAATTTGTAGTTCCACAATTTACCCAGTATATGCTTTTACATGTAATTCACAGAAGGAATATTGAAAGCAAGCTCTCGCATGTCCAACAACTTCTAAGTAATAAGCTACATCTGGCTGAGTATTTTTAATAAAAGATTCTCCACTTTAAAATTTCTGAAGGGTAAAAGAACACTATGTGTAACTAAGTAATTACAACATTCAATTCAGAGTTCCTTAAAAAAATATGAAATGTTTAATGCTTAAGGATCCTTATTCCCTCATTTTTAATGTATTGTTTCTCTTATAAACTAACTACATTGTTTGACATCCAAATAACATGTTTAGAAGAAATTTGCTAGTTATTTTTAATCAACTAGATAAAAAAAACTACTACAAAATTAATTTTAAGGACATATTTATGCTCCTCTTTTTTTGTTTCTCAAAAGTAAGGAAAAAAGTAAATATGAGGAAAAGGACTTTACTAGACTATAATAAAAGATTCTATTAAAAAAAAAAAGTTGATGCCATGAAAGTATCCACAATCTGAAAGATATTTTGTAAATCCATCCTATTTTTTAAAGATGTTATAAGCAGGAATTCTGCACTATGCCCTCTAATCATAGAGGTCCAAGGGATACGGGATTCTGATAAGCATGTTAGTACCCAAGCAGATATGATTTCATGGGATGATGAAATTTTTAGGAACATGATAGAGGTCAAAGTATTAAAGCCTCAAGGAGCTTACATTTTTCTGATCTTCCAAAGAGATAGTGTATACATGACAATTTGAGGAGAGAGAGAGAGAACCCCCAAATGAGAGGATCAGTGATGGTTTTCCATGAAAGATGGCAGAGGAACTGAGCCTTGATGAATATTAGGAATTCTAAAGATACAAGTTAAAGAGGATGCAGCCCAGGCATATAATACAGAGTGGAAGAAGAAATAAAGGTGAGGGTGATGCCCCTAAAAGGTATAAGTAGATACCGAAAGGAATTGTGGATTTTCCACAATTACTTCATGAATAACTAGGAAAAAATGAAAAAGATAAAAGATAAAATAAAAGCTTTGGAGAAAAACTATGAAGTGAGAACAAATAACTTAGAAGATAAAATGGTGAACTTTATCCAATCAATAGATTCTCTGAAAACTAAAACACACCAAATAGAAATCAGAAAGAGATAGAAAGAAATATGGGAACAAAAATCAAAAGAAGAAAAAAATTTAAAATATTTAATAACAAAAAATTGACCAACCAAATAATTCAAGAAGAAATAATTTAAGAAAACTTGGACTCCCTGAAAAGTATGTCAAAAAATAAAATTCTGGACATTATAATTTAACAATTGCTCTGATAGTTCTATTAGAAAGATAAAGTGAAAATAGAAATATTCTACAATTACTTATTGAAAGAAATAGTGAAAAAAATCCCAAGAATATTATAGCTAAAATTCCCATGTCAAAGAAAAAATATTGTAAACATTTAGGAAGAATCAATTCAAATGCTAAGGAACTGCAGTCAGGATCACACAAGATTTGGCGGCTCCTATAAACAAAAGGATATCTTGTAATACAGTGTCATTCACAAGCTAAAGATAATGGGATCTTCAAATTTCTATACCTTTTAATCAACTGAATACCTGAAAATCTTTTTGTCAAAAATTATGGAAAGCTAATTGTTTTAGTTCTCAGATGTTTATGAAGGATGCCCTTACACAGATTTTTTTTTTAAAAAGTGGGTGAATTGATCAATAATTAGTGATATCTTCTGTTTTAAAGCAATCACCAAATAGAGAACAAGCAAAAAAAAGATCAAAAATCAACATCACGCAGAATGATTGTTTTGCTATTATCTTGGTCAGAGAGAAGACAAACAACCTGCCTAACCCTTGGGAGATACTGAGTGAAAAGCAGGTAACTTAAGGAAACTAAACACAGTAGTAGTCATCCTAAGACAAAGAAGCTCATTTCTTCTCTTCAAAGTTCTTCAAAATTTTGTGAGGTCATACTCCTGATAATATTCTACCATTCTTCACTTGTGAAGAAAATGTGACAGCCTAGAATTCCACCAGAATAGAAAATGAATTAATTTGCAAAATATTATGAAATGTGATGGAAAATTACAAGGACCACGGTCTCATAAAACAGTCAAGGAAGGAAATGAGTCTACAAAAAGTTCCTGTGAGGCTTAACCAATCCAAATCATCCTAAGAGCATTCACAGATGAATTAAGACAAGGACTACTAGAAAAAAATGAAACATATTTGCCAGTTCATCCAGAGTGACCTATTTTCATTGTGTATGTCAGTGGATCCAGCACATTTGGACGACAAAGTCCCTGATGTGCTATTTGAAGAAGTTTAAATGACAATAAAGAAAATGAAACAGGGAAGAACAATCTTACCAGACAAGATAAACACAGAAGAAATCTGTACTGTAAACAACCCAATTTTGAAAGCCTTGTAATAATTGGAAAAAATTTTCTTACATGTTGTATAACTGATTTATGTGTTTATTTTGTATTTCTGTGCTAAGGATCATTGCTATACATTCTTTATATAATGTTATATATGTATATATCCACATATATATACATAGTCTTATAGCTATAATGCATTCTTTGTTATCTGGATGTGAGCTATGGATTTAATACTGATTGCAACTCCTTAATGTGATGCTATGTTTTCTACTACATTACAATTTATACATTTCATTTTGTATAAGTGATCTTTTATCCTTTATGTTAATGCTTCTAACCTCTGACCTTTATTTCATAATTTTCTTGTTTATTTCTCTTTGTTCTATTCTCCTTTTTTTAAATTATAAGGTGTTCTATTATCTTAATGTCCATTTGAAGCTTATTGTGGTATATGGTCACCATTTGTCATCTGGTGACAACAAGGAGTTCATCTCATAAAACAGCGAAAAGCTGTGTCAGAGGAAACAAATTTGTAGGCTTTTCTGTCTTTCTGGTTCATGGTGAATGTAGAGTTTACAGTTTCAGTTGTATGTTCCTCTGGTAGTTATTGGGTTTATATAGGCTTTACTAGACTCATTTCCTCAGGGCCCTCTAAATCATCTTAGTTTCTCTACAAGGATGTAGTAACTAGAACCTCTCCTTGACTGCTCCTTTTTCACAACTGAAATATCTAGCTAACAAAAAAATAGGCAAGGGGACCCCAGTCTTTTCTTTTTTGAAAGGCAATTGGGATTAAGTGACTTGCCCAGGGTCACACAGCTAATAAGTCAGAAACTGGGTTTGAATTCAGGTTCTCTGACTCCATGGCTGGTGCTCTGTTTACTGTGCCACCTTCTTCACAAGGTTTAACTTTGCAGTTTCCATGTCCAGATGAAGATCAAAATTTTCAACTGAAGATAATCATCTAACTCGGTATTAAAAACTCTCAAGTTCCTTTCTGGGTCAGTAAGCAAAATGTACTGGAACTAGAACAAAGGAGAAAATAAGTAGCTAAAGTGTTTTTTTTTTAATCTACCCTATCCACATTCTTTATTAGACATATCTGCTAGTAGCTAAACTTGATTTCTTATGTTAACTTTTAAAAAAAACCTCAATCTTCTCATAGTCTTTTTTTTTAGGGTTTTTCAGGGCAAATGGGGTTAAGTGGCTTGCCCAAGGCCACACAGCTAGGCAACCATTATGTGTCTGAGACCGGATCTGAACCCAGGTACTCCTGACTCCAGGGTCGGTACTTTATCCACTACGCCACCTAGCCGCCCACTCATAGTCTCTTATAGGACTCTTTGCTTCCTATTGTGGTATTTATCTAGGTTATTTTTATTTTTACTTTTGTGTTTTATTTTGTTTGGGCTTTTTTGGTTTTTTTGCAAGGCAATGGGGTTAAGTTCTGGTCTCCACAGTGCATACTGCAGCCAACTTCATGGCTCCTGGAATAATGTGTTCTCATCTGCCTATTCCACCAGGGAAAATCTTTACATGCTCTGGGTGCACATCCCCCTAACTCACCAACTGGTCTGAGATCATCAGTTACTCTCAATTGGGTTTATCCTGTGCATATACTACAACTTCTTGGAGCCATAGGTGAGAATTGTTGAAGATAGATAGAAATACATATTACTAGTTAAGGACCAATAGTTGACCTATTTTGCTTTTCTGTACTTGTTCTTAACAAGGGAGGATTCTACTCAGGGAAGGGTAGAGGGCAACAGTGATGTATAAAAAGGAAAAAGAAGTATTTAACGAAACAAAAAAGAAAAAAAGAAAATCTCACCATTTACAAAGAAACCATTTATTTGGACACTGCACAGATTTCTCTTTTTTTCTACAAGTCATATTATTGAAATTGTTTCCCAAGAGAGCAAAAAAATGAACTCATTCATCCTGAAAAGAAGAGTTGAAGTGCACAGTTATGTAATACATTCTCAAGTGCTAGCTTCATGAACAAAATTATTAGGACATCACTTGGTACTTTGCAATTTTTTGTGAATTCCTTATTTTATTTAGGGTAAGTTGTTCTATGCAGTTTCTGTGAGACTGGAGATTGGTAGTTAAATCCTGAGATCCAATACACAAGTACATGTTCTTATAGTTAAATCACAAAAAATTAGAGATGGAAAAATCATAAAAATCACCCATCCCAATTCCTTCACATCATTGATGGGCAAATAGCCCCAGGAAGATCAGTATTTTGTTGAGAAGCAGTTTAGTATTTTGTAAAGATTTGGACTTGGAGTCAGAAGATATAATTTTGTGATTTTTTTCCTTAGACATGAGCTCTGTGATCATGGGTGAGACAATAAACATATTAAAGCCTCCAATTCCTCATCAGTAGATTTTAAAAACAATCTGTTAAACAGATAAAAAAAATCTTTCCACTATCTACCACAAAAGGCTGCTTTGAGGGTGGAGCCAAGATGGAGGCATGAGAACAGCCTTTCCAAGAAGCTCTCTCCAAAATATTCCAAAAACCTTAAAATTATGACTCTAAATTTTCAAGAGTCAGAACACATAGAACGATCTAGTGAGGCGATTCTCCAGTGTCCAAGGTAACCTGGAAAATAGTGGGAAAAAGTCTGTTCCACAGGGTTGGAGGGGGTGGCATTGTACCATAGCAAAGGAGATCCAGTCTTCCAGAAACAGCCCAAGGGGTGCCTGGGCATCTGGGCCCTGGGAGCCCCAACACCTGGCAGCAGAAGCAGTTTCTTGGCCTGCCAACCCAGAAAACACCAAGCACAACCTGGAAGATCAGCAGGGAGACCTCTGCCAAAGTGAGTGGAGGCAGCATTTCCCTCAGTGTAGCCATGGCCATCAGCATAGTTGAGGCCCTCAGCACAGCCCAGATCCCAGGAAACAGAAGCAGGCCCACAGAGCCCCCATCAGGAGCCACCCAGCAGCTGTTTCCTGAGCACTCAGCCCATGGAAGGGAAGGGAGTGGGGGGAGACTGCCAATGTCTGTCCTCTGTCCCTGGGACATGACTCTGGGGCTTTGTCCATATTCAGACCTGGTCACAGACTGGGTCCCCATACTATCATCGAGCAGGGATCCTCCTCACGACCCCGGGGCAGAGGGACATGCTTATGGTCATCCACAGACCAGTGTACAGGCAAGAGAGCAGTCAGAGACTCCTATAAGACCTTGAAGAATCTGAGGTCCTTGCGGACGTATACCAATAACACCCAAAAGCTCAAGAAGCACCCCAAAACCAGGGCACAGACTGGAGAAATGAGTAAACAGAAAAAAGGAACCTCACCATAAACAATTACTTTGGTCCTATGGAGGATCAAAACATACAATCAGAAGATGGGAAAGTAGCAACCTCTGCATCTAAATACTACAAAAAATATAGAAGTTGTACTCAGCTTATTTCAGAGCTTAAAAAAGATTTTGAAAATCAAATAAGGGAGGTAGAGGAAAGATTGGGAAGAGAAATGAGGGAGATGAAGGAAAAACATGAAAACAAAATCAGCAGCTTAGTCAAGGAGATACAAAAAAAAATGCTGGAGAAAACATGTTAAAAACCAGATTAGGTCAAATGGATAGAACAGTTCAAAAAAGTTAATGAGAAGAATGCTTTAAAAAGCAGAATTGGCCAGATGGAAAAGGAGATAAGAAAGCTCTCTAAGGAAAACAAATCCTTCAAATATAGAATGGAGCTAAAGGAAACTGATGATTGTGTGAGAAATCAAGACACAATAATTCAACACCAAAAGAATGAAAAACTAGAAGAAAATGTGAAATATCTTATTGAAAAAACAATTGATCTAGAAAACAGATCCAGAAGAGACAAATTAAAAATTATTGGGCTACCTGAAAGTCATGATCAGGAAAAGAGTCTTGAGCTCATTTTTAAAGACTTTCTACAGAAAAACTACCCTGATATGCTAGAAGCAGAGGGTAAAATAGAAATTGAGAGAATTCACCAATCTCTTCTTGAAAGAGATCAAAAAAAAAAAAAAATAACCCCCAGGAATACTATAGCCAAGTTTCAGAACTCCCAAGCAGCCAGAAAAAAACAATTCAAATATCATGGAACTACAGTCAGGATTACCCAGGATTTAGCAGCATCCATAATAAGGGTTCATAAGGCTTGGAATACAATATTCTGGAAGGCAAAAGATTTTGGAATGCAACCAAGAATCAACTAACCAGCAAAACTGAACAACCTCTTCCAGGGGAAAAGATGGACTTTCAGTGAAATGGAGGAATTTCAAAAGTTCCTGTAGAAACAACCAGAGCTGAACAAAAAGTTTGATTTTCAAGTATAGGACCCAGATGAAGCATAGAGAGGGTGAACAAGAAGGATAAATTATGAGGGATTTAATTATGATGTACTGGCGTGTAGTCCTACATGGGAAGATGATACAGATAATACTCCTATGAACCTTCTCATTTATTAGAGCAGGTAGAAGAAGCAATTAAAGTCAAGACACAGAGGAGAGAGCCAAATTTGAAGGTATAATATATATTGTAAAAATGGAGTTAATGGATGAAAAGGAAATGTACTGGGAGAAAGAAAAGGAGAGGTAGATATTTCAAGTAAAAGAATCAAGAAATAGCTTTTGCAATGGTATAGAAGGGAGGAAGGAGAGGGGGAATGAGAGAACCTTCATTCTCATCGGAAATAGCTCAGAAAGGAAATGACAAATATATATATATATATATATATATATATATATATATATATATATATATACATAAAATAGGGCACAGAAATCTAGAAGATAAAGGAGAGAAAGGGGATGGGAGAAAAGGGACAGGGGAAGAGAGGGGGGATAGAGGGGATAGAGGAGAGGGTAGATCATGGGAGAATGTGATCCACTCCAGAGACAGAGCTGATGGTACCAGAACACAGACTGAAGCACATTTTTTCTCTTTCACTTTATTTCTTGTGAAGTTTTTTTTTTTTTTTGTGGAGGGAGGGGGGATTATGTTTACTCTTATAACAAAACTATCTTAGTAATGTGTAAATAAATAAAAAATTGGGTGGAAAGATTGCTTTGAGAAAACTGCTTTTAAATTGGAAAGTGTTCAGTTCCCTCAGAGTCAAATGATCAGAGCTCAGATAGATTCTGACTCTGCTTATGACACATACAGCCTTGGACAAGTTATATCATCTCTACAGTTATCTGAATCCTCATACATAAGCAAAGGAATTGGACTAGCTCTGAGGTATCTTCCAAATCTAATATTCTGAGTTTCTGAAACAACTAAAGTGAAGGGGGGGATGGGAGAGGAATAGAATTTAGATTACTTTCCCACTGGTCTATTGCTCTTTACAATGCTACATCTTTCACTATTTCCCAATATCAAAGCCATTAATAATAAAATCACTGAGAATTTTGCAAAATTTGACAACATATCTCCCCCTACTTCTGGAATGAAAACTGTACTAGGTAAAATACCATCTGATATAGTAATAATTTATTTAAATTCATTGCCTGAATATTTATAAGAATAATAACTATAATAATCCATTATTTTTGTTTCTAGTATACTGATCATGAATAAACTATGTTATAATCACCTCATACAATATTATTGGCTTAAATTATACACTGTATGATAGTATAGTCACACAAAGTCTACCACAAAATTTTCTCTTGTTATTCCTTCTAACTAGTATTGCTTTCCTCCCACTCTCATCTGTTTTTACTTTTGTTCTTCATTGTTTCTTTCTTACCCTTTAACTTTGCCTTAGGCATTCACAGGCACTACTTAACCCTGCTACTGGCAAGAGGACTAAAAAGATCCTGGAGCTGATGTATAAGTGGATTGCATGTTAATTAACTATAACTAGAATCAGACCAATATAAAGCCAATCTATTTCCAAAAGGCAAATTTAAGACCAGGTTGAGTCATTCATGCACTGAAAATATTCAACAAAGATTTATTCAGTAGTTACTATCTCTTATGTAATGCAATTTTTGCTTCAGGATATTCAAAGATACTATCCACATTCTCAAATCTACTATAATCAAATAGGCATGATAAAACATGTACCTAGATAAAAGCAATAAAAATGAAGATATTGCAATTATTAGCAAGGACTACCAAAAGTTATAAAATCTGATAATGTACTTAGGTGGAAGAATAATAGAAAAGTTCATAGCAAAGAGAACAGCTATTCTAGGACCTTGAAATTGTATAATATTTAAACAGAAGATCTGGGAAGTAGTGTAATTTCAATTTTAAAGACTAATGTCGATGAAAAAAGGTGTGGAAGCAGAAAATTATTGGTGCAGTTAGAAAAAAGGCAAATAGTCCAGGGTGGATGGAACATAGTTTAAGTGAAGGAAAATAAGATGAGATAAGGAAAAGGTAAATTGGAAAGGTAGTTAGGAGCTGGGTTGGGGAAAGACTTGAATATCAAGATAAATGAATTGGGCTTAATTTAGTAGGTAATGGGAAGTCATTGAAAGTTTTAGATGAAAGAAATATTTCAATCAAAACTATGCATTAAAAAGATTAATTTGGCATTAAGAGTAAATTGTGAATGTAACAGGAGCAGGATACTGCACTAGACCAACTGAGATACAGTGAGATCCTAAAATCAATAACAGTAATGGAAAAGTAGAGGGGATCAAATTAGTGATTAGTTTGGATATTCAGTGTTAGAGAAAGGGAGGAGTCAGAAATGATCAAGTTACTAACCTGGGTAACCAGAACACACATCCTAGACACATACTAGAGAGATGATAGTCAAGAAGGAGACCAGTCTCCAAAGCAAAATTATTAAATCAATTTCAAATCAGTTGAGTTTAAAGAACTGATAAAAATGCTCAAAAGAGTTGTCTATCTACTGACATGTAAAAATTTGAGCAAGTGTGAACCTAGAGAAAGAGATTTAATAATCATTGAGGTAATAATATAGGAGTGGGTAAAATCTTGAAGAGATAGGATAAAGAGAAATATAAGACTTAAGGTAGGTGTTTAGAGAAGGATGATATTATGGAGAGGAAAAATACTTCATTGTTCACACTTTTCAATTGTGTCCAATACTTCATGATTCCATTTAAGACTTTCTTGGCAAAAATACTAAAGTGGTTTGCTATTTCTTTTTCCTATTAATATGTATATGCTTGTTAACTGACATTTTCTCCTGAAATCAATATCATGAAGAATATCAGAAGAAGAAATTGAGGCAAATAGGGTTAAGTTACTTGTCCAGGTCACAAAGTGAGTAAGAATCTGAGATCAGATTTGAATTCACAAAAATGAGCCTTCCTAACTGTGGGGGTCCAGCCTCCGTGGGGTCCTTGGAACCTGACAGGAGGGATAGAGCCGGAAAAATGAGTTGAGTCAACAAGGGGGTAAAGGCAGGAGCAGGTTGACTGACTGTCAGCTGCTTGGATTTATTTTTATAGTCTCAGAATCATGTGTGTTTCAAGCAAGCAAGCTAAGATCATTTCCTTGGTTACAAAAGTGTACAATTTTCATCATCAATCATATAGTTCATTTGGTTACAAGTTTTAATCATGTGATTACAAGTTTGATTAATAATCATATAGTTAATTGATTTCTTATCCCTACTCAGACCATGATGACGTCAACCTGTCTCTTAACTTATTTATTACTATATTGTATAATTGTTAATTCATTTAAAGTTATTAATTAAGCCATTCTTTTAATGGAAAGTTTTTTATATTTTTTTGTGTAATGTTTTTTGATACACTTCCTTAACAATCTACAGTGAGGGTCTTTATGCTTGTCCACCCATCCGTTAACTCTTACAATAACCAATTTTTCTTTCAGGTCTTGTTGGTAGAAACCACAATTTCTATGAATTTTTTATTCTTTCCCATGAAACTAAGGCTGCTGGAGTTCACATATCAGTCACTTGTACTAACTATTTTCTCATCATCTTTTTCATATATTCCTCTGTATGGTAAGGGGGGGCAAAACTATTAATTTCCCTGGAATTCTATCTCACCCATCTTGTATCTGTATTCCCTATATATATATATATATATATATATATATATATATATATATATATATATATATATATCTTCTGACATCTCCTTGGAATTCCCAGTGTTGGGTTTTCCAGAGATTTTATAATGTTGAAGCCTTTTGTATGGCTCGCGGAGAGGCAATCCTGTTAAATTTGGACAGTTTACAATCTGTTTTATTCAAGGAATTTTTCCGAAATCCTTCCTTTATAGTCATTCCACTATTAGGGTGAGTAAATATTGCAATCAATAATAAACCTATAAATATTGGTATGCATGAAATCCCTATATATATTGAAGAAGGAAATGTTGTTCCATCAGGCAGTGTGACTGCCTTGAGTCTTCTTGCTGGAATTGTGTCAAACAGCTTAGAGACCCTGGCTCCCAACACCTAACTCTGGACCCTGAATTCTCTCCACTGTTCCACCTAACTACCCAAACTTAGCTTTTCCATTTTCTGTAGATGACCTTTTACAATCATTTTGTCAATAAACTGACTGCAATCATATTTGTTTCTTTAAGAAGTCTCATTTTTTTCTTCCTCAATAGAATTAGAAAATGCTGAAACACAAGCCTCAGGTTATAGGATCTTCTCTTTCTAAATTCAAAAGCTATTTATTCTAAAGTATAGGGTACATATCACATTACTGATATCACAGACCCTAGACATTTTTATTAGCTCTCTTCCATACCTGGGAATTCTCTTCTTCCTCACCTTAGTTTCCTGACTTCTCTGACTTCTTTCAGATGCCAGCTAAAATCCCCATTTTCTACAAGAAGACTTTCCTGATCTCCCTCAGTGCTAGTGCCTACCTTCTAGTATCTCAAACTTATCCCTTATATATCTTGTTATATATGGTTTTCATGCTGTCTACTGTTCCATCAGACTCTGAACTCCTTGAGAACAGGAGAACGGGTTTAGATTTTTTTGTTTCTTTGTTCTTTATGATCCATCATGCTTAGCACAGTATCTAATGGTAGGTAATTAATAAATAAATGTTTGTTGACTAACTAATGTTTCTCTCTATCAGGAACCCTAAGATAGCATAGTACCAGAGAAATCTGATATTGGAGAACCAAAGAAAAGGTAGAGTATTTGGGTCCCAAAAGTGAAAGAAAGAGAAACTATGAAGAGGAAGGAGATGGCCAGCCATGTCAAGCTACCTGGAAAAAGATTTCCAGGTGAAGTTGAGTACTAAGAAGGTTCATTGAAACTGAAAAGTAGAAAGTGACCTTTAAAAAAACTGTTTTGTTGAATGTTGAAGAAATTAAGTCTCATAGGAATAAATGGAATTTTTCTAGCTATTCTTTAGTAGCAAAAGACAGAAAAAATGGGATACTTAGAGGGCATAATAGAAGATCTTTGCATGCTTGTAAGAAGAGGAGAAGGAGCACAAGAAGAGAAAGAGATTGAAAATGCAAGAGGGAGAAAGAATTACTGAGTATAGACAAAGCCTAGTACTCTGCTCCTTTCATCACTTGAAGGGTAGGATCTTAGTACATAGACAGCAACCTCCATCTTCTTGCCCTTTCCAGGTCCTCCTTGAGCATCCTGACAAGAGTGGAATTGGAATCCACAGTGGAGAAATCGTGCCGCCTTCAGGCACCTTGCTAGACTTGACCCTGACTCTGACTTTAACCACTGATATTACGTGTGTGTGTGTGTGTGTGTGTGTGTGTGTGTGTGTGTAAAAATAGAGGTGAGTCAATGACCCACACCCCAATTTTGAAGTAAGTAACAAGATATTCTTCATGATACTGATTTCAGGAGAAAATATCAGTCAACAGGCATGTACATATTAAATGCCTACTATGTGTCAGACACCATAGGAAAAACTGGGATTATGAAATAAGAAAAAAAGACAATCCCAATCTCAATGTTCTCACAATCTATAGGGGGTAGCAGGAGAGGAAGTGGGCAACACATAAACAATATGTAAAAAAAGATACAAGGTAATCTGGGGACAATCAATAGAGTAGGGGAGACAGGAAGAGTCTTCCTGTAGAAAAAACGGTATTATTGCAGGTACTTGAAGGAAACCAGGAAGAACAAGAAATGAAGATGAGGAGAGAGAGAGAGAGAGAGAGAGAGAGAGAGAGAGAGAGAGAGAGAGAGAGAATTTCAGACATGGAATCCAATGAAAAATGCACAAAATTGGAAAATATAGTGTCTTCTAAATGTATGTTCAAATAAAAAAGAGCCAATATCACTGGAAAGAAGAACATAGAAGAATGGGGGTAGGGGGCTATAGACCCACCAGTTTTGAAGGGCTTTAATATCAATTTATCTTTTCTTTCATTTCATCCTGGAAGTGATAGGGAATCACTAAAATTGACTTAATAAGGGAGTGACATGAACAGACATGCATTTTAGAAAGATCAGCTTTAGGATTGATGAGTATAGAACGGACTGGAAGTAGGAGAGATCTGGGACCATAAGATCAATCAGCAGACTCTTGCAATAGCTCAGAAGTGAAGTGATGAGATCCAAGATGGTCAATGGAGAAAAATGGGTACACAGGAGAGATGTCACAAAAGTAGAACTGATAGTACTTTGGTAACCCACTGGTTATAATGGGGGAGGGAGGGTGGAAAAAGGTCGAGGAGCTAAGGATGACATCTAAGTTGTGAGCCTGGGTTAGTCCATCAATAAATATTTATTAAGCTCTGACTATGTTCTATGCAATGTGAAGTGTGCTGAGGATATAAATATGAAAAAGAAAGACAGTCCCTGCTCAAAGCCGCTAATAATCTAACTGAGGAAAACAATACAGAAAAGAAAGGTGAAAAGTGTGGAGTTGGGGAGGGAGATGAAGAGAAGTCTACTATATCAAGTGACTCACAATGTGTTTATGACCTCCAGTGGGGGGGTCCTTTCTCTACCCTTCCCTTCACCTTACACTGTCTGGTTTATACTCAACTCTACCCAAACCTCACACTTCAATTGATAACCTTACACACTCCACAAGGATTAACAGCTATTAGTTTGGTTCTATAAAGGGGAATAAATGAAATAAAATGAATGATCCTAAAACACAAGGGGAGGGATAGAATTCATGAATATACATAGTCAGTGATGAGCATCAACTGCGGTAGAAATTTCTTTTTTTCCCTGATATAGGTTCTTTCTCCTCTTTGGAAAACAAAAATTCAAGGAAGTTACTCTGCTAATGGGAATTGCTTCCTTCTCAAATTCATCTTGGAAACTAACTAGCTGTGCTAGACCCAGGAATATCTTCATGACCCTCAGATAAAGGATGAATTCTGAACTCTCACTCTCAACTCAGCTCAACTCTTTCTTAACAATCTTCACAATGCATTCCAAAAATTCCCCATTCCAAAATGTCACTAGCTGATGAATTCTTGGGGTGGCATCTGCTACAGCATTATATCTCCATGGCAACATGGATTACATTATCATTCAAACATAATTCAGTTTGCTGCCCTATTCCTCTCTCTCATTCCTTTCTGTATCTTGTATCTTGTTCAAAAGGAATGGATTAAATAAACAGGGACATGAAGTAGCTCTGTACCTGAAGATGCTATTAAACTATATGGAAATGCATGAATTTCAGTGGGAAAGCATACTGGTTACCGATAGGGTAAGGGTAAAAGGAGAAAGAAACTGAGATGTTCTACTGATAAGCATATACTATTAGTCCTTAAGCCAGCTGGAAGAATTCAATGAAAATTTGCTATTGCAGATTACAAAGCCAATAAGAAATCATAACATATTTGTGAAGAGACAAGTCAACTACAATATCATCTGAAATAGTTTGATACTGTTATATGAAAAGAGCACCAGTTCCAGAGTCAGAGGTTGTAGGTTCAATATGATTCATCTGAGACTGATGCCATATATGACCTTGGATCATCAGTGAAAGGAGATTTATTAAGAAAGAATCTAGTGTGAGCCAGACTTTAAAAATATTAAAGTAAAACCATCCCTTCCCTCAAAGAACTATTACATATTCTTTTGGGGGAGAAAACATTTACATATATAGGCATATAAATGACATATATATATATATATATATATATATATATATATAATGAGTACAAGATAGTTTGGGATAATAAGGTGCTGGCAGCTGAGGTTCATAAAGAAAGTTATCCTAGATCTAATTTTTAAAAGAAGCTTAACTTCCTGGGTCTCAGTTTTCTCATGTATAAAATGGGATGTTTGCATTATTAGCCTTTAATATTTGTTCCAGCCCAAGATTATGATCCTAGATATCTATCTCACTAAAAGCAGGGTAAGTATTTTCCCTATGTCAAACTATTCTCAACTGAAATGATGTACTCAAGGGATAACATCAGCCAAGCATGCTGCTCATCCTCAGAGAGGTTGGGTTTGACTCATCCTGTAATATATTTATTTTCCTGACCATTTGCACTTTCAGAAAGTGGTGAAAATGATAGAGGAACTCCTATTCTTAACTTGATTCAGATTGGGTATCAATCAAAAATGACTGGTCAGTGAGGTTGAATTATGAGATTGTTACCATACCATTCATCAAGGAATTGGCAATGTTTAGATGTAGCCAGTTTAAAAGAAGACTCAGAGGAAATAAAGTTATCTTCAAACATTTAAAGGATTATCATTTGCAAGAGGAATTAGCTTTGTTCTGCTTGGCTCCAGGTGGTAGGACTAGGACAAGTAGGGAAACATTAAGGGGAACCAAATTTTGCTTCAATGGGTGGAAAATTTATGAAGAGACAAAACTATATATTCCCCAACAATGGAGGTCTTCAAGTGAAGGATAATCACAAGTCATAATGTTGTGAATAGGATTCAAAATTCGGGTAGGGGCTGAACTAAATTACCTCTGAGATCCCTGACAATTCTATAATTCTGTTAGTCTATGATTCTGTGATCCTTTTCTCCCCTTTTCTCATTTCTCTACCCCAACATCTCTACCAAAAAAAAAATAAAATAAAAAAATCTTAACACTAAAATAAGCAGTTGCCGATTAAATGAGCTGTATGCACATGAAGTACTTTCCATTAGCAATCACAGGTGGCATCCTAAGTTCTGCCAGATTTCTGGCTAAGCATGTTGTTGGACCACAAGGATGAAAATGGGGGAGTGTGGGTGGTACCATGTAAGTGAGCCCACTTGAAGCATTCCACATGCCAATCCTTGTGACAAGGAAATATCTAATGAAAGGGAATACATCACAACTGACTTTATTTTTTTGCTAATTATACTCAAAACCACCTACAACCCAAGTTCAGAGAGCAGGCTACTAAATGAAATATAAAACATCAAGGAAATAATGCTTAAAGGACTCCTTGATGCTTCTGCCCAAGAATTTTTTTTACCAACTCTTTAACTCTCTTTCAGTGTAACATTTTTGCTCCACGCAGGAGCAACATTGTGCTTTGCTTGGAATCATCAGAAGTATTGACAGAATTACATTAACTGTGTCACACAGCTAAAATTTGTCCTGAAATGCTCCATTTTCAGATTCTGAATAGACAAAATGATTTAAGAAATTATCTAGTTAATTATAGCAGAATGGCTAGGAATAATAATAATTGCTGCTATTATTCAGTCATTTCAGTTATGTCCAATTCTTTTTTGACCCTCTGTGAGATTTTCTTGGCAAACTAGAGTGATTTGCCATTTCTTTGTCCAACTTATTTTAGAAATGAGGAACTGAGACAAACGGGGTTAAGTGACTTGCCTAGGGCCACATAACTGATGCCAAATTTGAAATCTGGAAGATGAGTCTTCCTGACTCCAGGCCTGGCACTCTATCTATTGTATCACTTAGTTGTATCAACAACATCATCATCAAAGTTATATAATGCTTAAAATTTACAAAGCAAATCTATTGTGTATTATCTTATTTGTGAGATAGGTGTTACTAGTCTCCTCACAATTATTGTTTGCTTTACCTGTGTAGACTATTAGCATTTATGTTTAAACCAAAAAAAAGCAAGACTTATAAACCAGATATATTGAACCTTAATCTTTCGTTTTTATTTTTTTTATTATTATCAATAAATAAATAATTTCTCTCCATAGGGAATAGGTTTTGGACCTACTTAATTGGCATGAGTAACTCCCACATAAAGAATCCTTTCTTCCAATGAAAGTTAACACTTTTTTTACAACATATAGATTTAGACTTGCCTAGAGGACTGAGAGATCAAGTGATTTTCTCAAAGTCACACAGTCCTTCATATTATATCTATTTTCTATGTTATTCTGAATTTTTCTTCATGTTATAAATTAATTAAGGAATATTTACAAAATATAACAACAGTATTTGATGTTAAGAAAAATATAGTTCATAATTACATCAAATTTTTTAGGAATAAGATAAATTATTGAGTTGGTTAAAAATAAAAATCAGGTAAAACAAGAAATTTTTATTAGGAAAGTATTTTCAATGCTCTAAGTCAAATAATTCAATTTTTTAAGCTTAATCTTATCTAAATTATCCAGTTACTATAATTCAGACCAAAAGAAGATCATAGGACATGAATAAGGTGTGTTCTATTTGTACAATTAATCAAATAATTAGACTTTTTAACAAGAAAAAAAGGTTTTGAGGTCTTTCCCTCCCCCACTAGAACCTTGTTAAAGGTTTGACTACTCATTGAAACTCTATTGGGGGTGGTACAGTAAAGAGAGAGAGCACTAGCCCTAGAGTCAGGAGGACCTGATTTCAAATCTGACCTCAGACACTTAATTGCCTTGCTACATGACCTTCAGCAAGTCACCTAACCCCATTGCTTTAAATAAATAAAAAATAATATATTTTTTAATTTAAAAATTAAAATTTAAACAAAATTTAAAAAAAAGAAAATCCATTCAGGGAAATCCATTTGGACCAGTTACATAACTGTATGACCACTATTATGGCATGATTATGGAACAAAGATAACTCACTAAGGAAGGCAATTTAAGCATACATTTATGAAGAAATTTCTATGAAACTCTACAGTAAATTGGCCAGCACAAGCACAAAGATGTCAATCTGTTAGCTATCCACACCTGGGTAAGAATCTCTAATCATTACTATAAAATCTAACTGAAGGGAGAAAGGAAATAAGTATTTATTATTATCTCATTTGACCTTTACAGCACTGTGAAGGAAGTGTTATAAATATACCTATCTGACAGTTGAAGTAACCAAAGTAGACAGAAGTTAAGTGACTTACCCAGGGTCGTACATACATTTGAGGTCACATTTGAACTCAGGTCTTCCTGAGTTTATGCACTCTGTGCATCATCCAGTTTTGGGGAAATATTTGAATGTAGTTAGAATACTTAGGAGGAATTTACTAATTCTAGGGCACTGGTATCAAATTCAAATTGAAATGTATACCTAATGCTGCATATTGACTTAGAGAATTACAAATTAACATTGTGCTGTATTTTTGTATATTCTGTTAAATATTTTCCAATTACATTTTAATCAAGTTCAAGTGGTACTCCCACTCCAAAATTTAGCACATGGATGACATCTCTGCTCCAGAAGACGACTAATACAGATTCAACCTCTTTTATTTCAAAGAAAATATCAATGTACTGATTGATAAGGATAAAATGAAATGTTTTGTTTTAATGTTTTAGTTTCATGTGTTTTAATGTTTTAGTTATTAGTTTTAATGACTAAGATTGTCTTAGATAAGAGTTGAGAAAATGTATCTTCTTCCCTTCAATGCAGAGGTGAGAAACTATTGGTATACCCCATATTTGATCAGTTATAGTCAATGATTTGGTACATTGTTTTTTCATTTTTCTTACAAAGGTTCTAGCATATCACTGGGTAAATGATATTGTAAATGAATATGATTAATAAAAGCATAAATCTTAAATGATTTTTTTTAATCCTGAAGATATGACTCTGCTCTCTATGTGAAAGAGCCCAATGCCTAAGGCAAGGAATCTCCTTCTAGAGAGAAAAGGCCATTTTAACTAAGTTTGTCTTAGAGATAGACAAACCATTTCTCATGGAAAAAAATATCATTTTTCCTTAAGATAGTATTTTTCTTCCCTGTAGCACAATAACTGGTTAAGATTTAGATTTTCAAAAACAACTGTTTTGAGGCCCTAATTTAAATTAAAAGGGCCAAGGTAAAATTTAATCCTATGAAGAAGAGAGAATATACCAGTCAAGGACTGCAACTGAAGCCAGAAGCTGAAAGCAAAGAAAAGGTCCCCAGGAGAGCTCTACCTGAGTGTCCAACAACAACCAGGACAGTAGCAAGAGTGAAAACAACCAATAGGAGAAAAACCTTGTAGAGGCTACCTGTCAGGGAGACAAAGTCAAACACATCTCCATGTCCAGATAACAAAGAATAGACCATGTGAGACCAATAGAGATTAAGCCATGTGAAAACCACAGAATACAATGGCTCAGCAGAATTAGAGGTGTGCGTTGTACCTTCAGATTGTGTTCCAGTTAAAATATGTCGCTTAACTGCAAGTATCAAAACTGCGATTTCAACTCCAGTCTTCTTGTTCTAGGTCCCGTGTTCTGTCCCTCTCAATAAAAAAAAAAAAAGTTGAATATTTGGTAATCATACTAGATCCTTTTTTTTCTTGGATTGTATAGAAATGCTAAATAGTATTTAACTCTGAAACATCCATTAGTTACTACTCTAAATACAAGTAGATCATGCTTTTGAAAACTAAATAGATTTGATGGATATCTGTGGGTGATACATTGATAGCAACTCATACCAATTATTAATAATGAACTATTTTCCTAAAAGACCTTCACTAATGGTATAATAATATTTAATAATTTACATCATCTATAACTCCCTATTTGTTTGGGGAAAATAGATATTTAAAAAATCTATTTGTTGGGGGTGGCTAGGTGGTTCAGTGGATAAAGCACTGGCCCTGGAGTCAGGAGTACCTGGGTTCAAATCCAGTCTCAGTCACCTAATAATTACCTAGCTGTGTGGCCTTAGGCAAGCCACATAACCCCATTTGCCTTGCCAAAAAAAAATCCTAAAAAAAATCTATTTGTAGCCTATTGATTTTTTTAAATCCCCTGGTCATGCTAATTACTAACTTGAAAAAGATTTATAAAACTTTGGTGATTTGTTTTAGCCTGTCAAATTTTATTAATTTCATAAAGATAATCTAGCCTAAGCAGCTGAAACTAAGAATTAGAGACAATTTACACAACAGTTTGGTTCAAATAAACATGAAGCTGTTGCTGCAAAGACTGATGCCTATAAAATATAAATACTTCTAAGTCTTATAGGCAGAACAAATTTCAGGACAAAAATCATTCTTTTAAAAATATGCCATTAATCCTGCCATTTTTCTCTTTGAGCCTAAGGTTTTAATTTTTTTCATAAGAGGAAAAGTGTTTTATCTTTTCTCCCCAGGATGTGTTAATTCATGTTCTATGATGGTAGGATTAAGAAAGTTGGTGGCTGGGTGTTCCTTCATTACAAATGAAGATTTTTAAACTCAATAAAGAATCTGAAGTAATAGATAAAGGTTTGGCCTTGGAGTCAGGGCCTCTCAGCATGGAAACCCTCTCCAATGATTCATATTGATAGCGAATCCGTATCTTGTCTAAAATTCATCATCATATAGAGTAGTCTGGGACCCTGAGACATTAAATGATGTACACATGCACACACTCCAGTAAGTATCAGAAACAGTACTTAAGCCCTGACTTGGGAAGGAAAAAATATTTCAACCTGTTGAGGACAAGGGAAAAAAAATTATAGAAAATATTTCTCCTGAAATTATATTGAACTATAATTAATATAATCTGTTACATTACTTTATTTTTTTTTCAAGGCAAATGAGGTTAAGAGGCCTGCCCAAGGCCACACAGCTAGGTAATTATTAAGTGTCTAAGGTCAGATTTGAACTCAGGTACTCCTGACTCCAGGGCCGGTGCTCTATCCACTGCACCACCTAGCTGCCCCATTACTTTCTTTTAAACAGGAATATGAGATTGTTTGATTTGCATCATTGACTCTTTTTGAACCTCAAACCAATATCAACTTCTCTTGAAATTCTCAAAGGGCACTCCTTCATGGACAAACAAACCTGCAGTTTCACAGGTATTGTGAAGGTTGGCCCCTCACATAAAATGGATGTTTTTCTGTGACTTGATGAGAAACCATAACACTCATCTCTAGAACATTCTTATGTCATTGCCAAGGAAGATTTTAATTCCTTCCAGAAATGGAAGTTGGGGGCTGAGGCCACTGTATTTCCCTCAGAAAGAGGTGGGCTAGAATCATATATATATATATATATCCCCTTAAAATTTGTTAGTCCCTGGAATGTGTTTTCCAAGTTCAAGCCAAACTTCTGATTGCAGTTAATTAATTGAGAGACAGAAAAGATCTATTATCTAAGGCTTGATCTCTTTCCCACAAAATACTAGTTCTACAATGAAAAGTGCATAACATTTAGCCAAGAAATTCATTTATCCAAAATAGAATTCAAAGAAAGTATGCAAAGGGGAATATTTACTAAACAATATAACATGAAGGAGCTATTCCACTAGGAAGAATACCCAGTCCAAGCAAGGGACAGTGGCCCCCTAAAAAAGAATTTTACCAATGTTTCTAGTCTCAAAAATTAGAGATAGGATCATGATGGAGACTGCCAGCTCACATCGGCTTCTTCCCAGTCTTTTAGCAACCTGTTGTGGGGCTAACATAAGTCCCATCTCTCTTGAAACTGGAAACAAGAAGCACCAAAGACTCAATGCCTCAAAGAAAACTCAGAGAGGGAAGAGCTAAGATGGTAGAGTAGAGGAAGAAACCAAATTCTTCTAACTTTCCAAGCAACTTTAAATATCAAGTCAAAATATGAAAATATGTTTTATATGATTGCATATATATGAACACACATACATTCTATTTAAAATTCTTACCTTTTTAGGGAGAGGAGAGAGAAAGGAAAGGAGAGAGAAAATTTGGAACTCAAAAAATTTTTAATGAATTTTAAAAATTGCTTTTCCATGTAATTGGAACAAATATACTATTATTATAATTTTTTAAATAATAGTCAAATAAAATTTTGGAGAAATAGTACCAATAAAAAAGTCAAGTTGAAATATTTTTTTCCTTCCCAAGCCAACCTGGGAATTCTGAAAAAAAAAATCTACCTCACTGTGGTGAGGGCTGACTCAGAGTCCACATAGTGACAAAAACAGCTATGGACCTTGGAAATGGCAACAGCAGTAGCAGCATCTTTGATAGCTCTCCAGCCAGAGACAGTAAAGATGTCTAAAACTGGTCAGAAATAGATTACAGGAGGGGTAGCTAGGTGGTGCAGTGGACAGAGCACCAGTCCTGGAGTCAGGAGGACATGGGTTAAAATTTGACTTCAGGCACTTAATAATTACCTAGCTGTGTGACCTTGTGCAAGTCACTTAACCCCTTTGCTGAGATAAGAGAGAGAGAGAGAGAGAGAGAGAGAGAGAGAGAGAGATTACAGGAGACTCCTGTACTATCACAGGACAAAATAACAAGTTGTTTGACAATTTCATTGTTCAGTCCTACTTTTGGATCACAGCTCCTAAGGAGACAGAGGAACACTTTCATTCCCAAGGGAGCAGGGGTCCTGAAGAGCAATATCATTTCAGAGTCCTAAAAGAGCAGGGTCCCTGCTCCTGCAAGGGATCAGGGATCCTACCTGTAGAAGAACCAAAGTACAGCTCAGGAAAAGAGTGATCATGCCTCTTTCCAACTCATCCACCTCAAAAACACCAACACCAGAGCAGCTAGGTGATGCAGTGGATAGAGCACCAGTCTTGGAGTCAGGAGATAAGAGTTTGAATCCAGTCTCAGACACTTCTACTAGCTCTGTGATCTTGGTCAAGTCCCTTAACCCTAATGGCCTCACATCCAGGGTCAGCTCCAGTCATCCTGATCCATATCTG
This sequence comes from Macrotis lagotis, assembly GCF_037893015.1. Classification (NCBI taxonomy): domain Eukaryota; kingdom Metazoa; phylum Chordata; class Mammalia; order Peramelemorphia; family Peramelidae; genus Macrotis; species Macrotis lagotis. The sequence goes on along the minus strand of NC_133664.1, from coordinate 192,773,028 downwards.
GTCACTGGACCCAGACGGCACTGGAGAAGAGAGTGAGGCTGGCAACTTAGCCTAACATCCCCCTCACTCAGAATCCAATTCATGTGCTTGTCATGGCATCATCAACCTGATGTCGTGGTCTTCTATTATTAAAAGTTTTTTAAAACTGCCAGAACTAACAGAAAAAATAAAAGTGGAGTAAAACCTGGTGTATACAACAATGCCTCCCAATCCCAACCCTGGAATAAAACTCAAATTTAACATAAAATTTAAAATAAAAATATAGGTTGAAAAAATGAGCAAACAATAAAAAAAGAACATAATCATAAATCACTGCTTTTGTGACAAGGAAGATCAAGAAGCCAACTCTAAAGACACTAATGTCAAAATAATTACAAACAAACCTTCACAGAAAAAAAAAGTTAATATGGACACAAGCCAACAAAAATTTCTAGAGGAGCTTTTTAAAAATAGATTACAAAAAAACAAATAAGTAAAGTATAGGAAAAATTAGGAAAAGAAATGATAGCAATGCAAAAAATATGAAAAGATAACTATCAAACAACTGGTAAAAGAGGCACACAAAAAAAACAGAAAAAATTGGCCAAATGGAAAAAGAGGTACAAAAATTCACTGAAGAAAATTATTACTTAAAAATTAGAATTGAGAGAGTGGAAGCTAATTACTCCATGAAACAAAACTCCATCAAAAATCAATATAAAACAAAGTCAAAAAAATAAAATAAAAATAAATGTGAAATATTGAAATAACAATTGATATGAAAAATAGGTCCAGGAAAGATCATTTCAAGAATTATTGGACTGCCTGAAAGCCATGATAAAAAAAAAAATTTAGACATCCCATTTAAAAATAAAAAGCTACTATCAAGGAAAACTGCCTTCAATATCCTAGAACCAGAGGATAAAAACAGAAATGGAATGAATTTTCTAATCACTACTTGAAAGAGATCCCAAAATGAAAACTCATAGGAATATTAGAACCAAATTCCAGAGCTCCCAGGTCAAGGAGAAAAATACTTCAATCAGTCAAAAAGAAACTATATACATATATATAAATATAAATATATATAAATATACATATATATGTATATGTATATTTATATATATGTATATATATATATATAACAGCTATTTTCAAGATTTAACTGCTATCTTGTTAAAGAAGCAAAGGATTTGGAATATGATATTTGAGAAGGCAAAGGAGCTAGTATTACAGTCAAGAATAACTCTAGTCAGCAAAAAATGAGTCTAATCCTTCAGGGGGAAAAATGGATATTTAATGAAAAAGAAAATGAAAAGACAAGAAGAATAGAAACCTTGACTTTCAAATATAAGGCTCAAGGAAAAGAACAAATCAAAAATTCCCAATTAAACAGCAAAATGGAAATTTTGAAAAACAAAAGAAAGATTTATAAAATTGAAGTAAAAGAACAATTGAAAAATCAAAAGAGAGATTTATAAAATTAGTTTTATGGTTTATTGGTTTATTGGTCTTATGAAAAAATTAAGACAAACCCTTGGCTAATTTAATTTTTAAAATGGAAGAAGAAAACAAAATTACAGTATCAAAAATGAGAAGAGTGAAAATACTACAAATGAAAATTAAACTAAATTATTAGCTTATTTTGCCCAGTTATATGCCAGAAAAATGATAACTTAAATGAATAGTAAATGAAATTATCTATCAGAGCCATATTAATCAAATTACCAAAGAATCATTTTTAAAGAGCAAGAAAAATTAATAATTATTTGGAAGAACAAAAGATCAAGAAAAGCATTCAAAAAAGTGAAGGAACCCTAGCAATACCAGTTTTCAAACTATGTTACAAAGCATCAATCATCTGGTACTGGTACTGGCTAAGAAACAGAGTAGTAAATCAAGGAGTAGATAATACACAGAAGTAAATGGTCATAGTGATCTAGTGTATAAGGTTCAAGCTTTTGAGACAAAAACTCAAAACTTGACAAAACCTTTTGGGATAACTGCAATATTTTAATGATAATTAACTATAGAATACTTAACTCTGACTAAGATGATGATCCACTACAATTCCAAAGAACTACTTATGAAAAATGGTATCCACCTCCAGAGAGAAAACTGATGAACAACTACAAGCTGATTGAAGCATTTTTTTATTTTTTAAATCTTTTTCTCTTTTTGCAACATGCTAATATGAAAATTTTGCATGACTTCACATGTTTAATTAATATTATATTGATTGCTTTCTCATTGAATGAGGAAGTAAGAGAGAGAATCTGAAATACTTTGGGCCAACTGACACCTGGAAGAGTGAGAAAGCATACTCACATGTAAGGGATTCCAGGAAAATGTAGAAAGAAAGAAAAAAATTCAGCAAGAAAAAGTATAGATGGGCTGCATAAGCAGAATTGTGATAGGAGAGGGACCCTACCATAGCACATTCTATAGTTTGAATTTCATATCTGACACCTTCAGCAATTTGCATTCTTCTGGAAATGAGTTACATTGGAAAGAAAATAGCAGAAAGTATCTAGAGGGAAAGCTGAGAATGGATACTTTGGAACCTTTCATTGCATGAAGAATACAGAGAAAAGAAAAAAGACCAGATAATTATAGGGGTCATGAATCAGAGAACAAGGATCTAGTATAAACAGAAATAGAAGATGAATGATAAAGAGAATAAGAAATTTTTATTTTGGAAATGAACACAAAAAATGCAACATAAATGTAAAGTCTAACTTTGAAAAGGAGGAAAGAAAGGGGGAAAAGCAAATGAAAAGAAAGCATCAGGTTCAGAAAGTCAGTAGGAACAAGACCACCTTAAAAAATAAAGTAGATTAAGTGAAGGAACATAAACTTTATCTACAGAAAAAGAGAGAACTTGAAATTAAAAAGCTTTTGCACAATCAACATTAATACATTCAAGAGGGGACAGCTAGGTAGTGGATAGAGCACTGGTCCTGGAGTTAGGAGGACCTGAATTCAAATTTGATCTCACAAATTTAATAATCACTATCTAGGTGACCTTGGGCAAGTTGCTTAACCCCATTGCCTTAAATAAATTTGAAAAAAATTGGAAAAAATACATCCCAGAGAAGGAGAGTGGTTATATAAGGGGAAAAAATTTTATGTCAAATTTCTCTGATAAAGGTTTGGTATGCAAGATATATAAGCAATATTTATAATATACACATAATATTTATAATATACATTTAATAATAATTCTCCAGTAGACAGAGGAAATGAAAAGTTTTCAGAAGAACTATAAGTTTATGAACAAAAGAATATTGCAAATAACTAATTCTAAGATAAATGCAAAGGGTGTCTAGGTGGCGCAGTAGATAGAGTACCAGCCCTAGAGTCAGGAGTACCTGAGTTCAAATCCAGCCTCAGACACTTAATAATTACCTAGCTTTCTTGCCTTGGGCAAGCTACTTAACCCCATTTGCCTTGCAAAAACTTAAAAAATAAAATAAAATAAATGCAAACAAAACTACTCTGAAATTTTATTGACAAAAAAAAATGACCAAAATGACAAATAAATGGAAACAGTCAATGTTGGAGGGGCTGAGGAAAGAAAGGCATACAGCTACATTGTTGATGGACAGTAAACTAGATTTCAGTTTGTGGAAAAATTTCAGAATGCTTTATTAAAATTGTGTATGTGTGTATGTGTGTTTGAAACAGACTAACAGAGACAGAGACAACAAGAACACTTCAAAAGAAAAGTAATGATCACTAAAAACCTAGCATGCCTTCCTCTAAAGCAGTTTTTGCTAGAATATTTTCTTTTTTTTTGATAGTAACACTTGAACTAAAAGAATGCCATAAACATAGTATATTTTCATTTCAGCAAAATGTTTAATATCCTTCATATCTTTGTGGATACACTAGAAAGAGAGATGGGCTAGATAAGTATGCTTAGACATCATTGTTGAATGCTACCAACATAGATGGAAGTGCATACTAGTAGAATGTCCCAGGAATCTCTTCTTGGCTCTGTGTTATTCAATAATTTTAGTGATGACTGGGGCAAAGACATGGAAGACATCTTTAGCAAATTGGAATATCATGCAAATAATGAGGAATAGAAAACACTTTAGATTATAATAATAATAGTTGATGTGGATATAGCACCTGGGGCAGCTAGGTGGTATAGTAGATAGAGCATCCAGGCTTAGAGTCAGGAAGATCCAAGTTCAAATCTTGCCTCAATCACTTACTAGCTGTGTGACCTGGAGCAAATAGCTTAACTCTGTTTGCCTCAGTTTTCTCATATGTAAACTAAACCAGAGAAGGAAATGGCAAACCACTCCAGTATCTTTGCCAAGAAAACCCCAAACGGATCATACATTACTGAAACGACTGGACAACAATAACATATTCTAACTTATGAAGGCCCATGGGGGACAATTACTTCAAGATACTCTGTGGATCAACACTCCTAAAGCTGATGCTAATTTCAGTCAATGTATTTTCCTTCATTTCTCATTCAGAAGATCAAAGCAAAGTTATTTACTGAAGCACCATAATTATAAGAACTACAGGGGGTGGCCAGGTGGTGCAATAGGTCTCTGGCCTTGGAGTCAGCAGTACCTGAGTTCAAATATGGCCTCAGACACTTAATAATTACCTAGCCGTGTGGCCTTGGGCAAGTCACTTAACCCCATTGCCTTGCAAAAAAACTAAAAAAAAAAAGAACTACAGTAACAAAATATTCTTACAATTAATCTAGGGCATAATCTCCCACAAACATGCACAGGATCAATGGAATAAGCAGGCAAAGAATGTACTAGTACTGTACATGGTATAGAGTCACTATATAGAGTTTACTAGCATACAAGCATTCTTCTGGCATTGGATTTATAAATGGATAATGCAAATCTAGGTACACACACACAATTACAGGCAGTTCCTACTTATATTCTCTTTTACAATAAATAGATCTCTAGTAGTATTAACAAAAAGAAAAAATCATTACTAACAATTGAATAGGAGAATAAGAATCAAAAGGTCAATTTGCATAGTTCTCTATAATATTGGAATATAGGTTCCCATTCTCTGGGCCCACACATTGTTGGAGATGACCCTTCAGAGTTTACTTTGAGAAGATATTTAAATATGACTTTCATAGAACTAATCTCAAGGTTTCAGCAAATGTACAAGAGGAGTCCTCAGTTCTCATACAAGAGCTCTATACCCAACAATTGAATATTCTGCACAAGGTAACCTTTATTTGATGCCCAGAGAAAGTGCAAGGAATTATAGTATTCAACAAACAAATGTAAAAATCATAAAGTGATTCAAAATGGGCTAAAAATTTCAATCAATACAAAACTCCCTTTCTGATCATTCCCTTGTTTTCTACAGAATACAGAGCATGTTTGGACACCATCCAGTATCATGGGAAATACACTTTAAGACTGTAGAAGAAACAATTTCTTTTCCATCATATTTCCATCATCTGAATAATTCATGATTTTAGTAGAGAACAAATTCTAGTCTATTGCTGCCTTGTGTCATTCTTTTCCTTGTCCCTTGCTGATCCTACAGCTGTGGGAATCAGAGGAGATTATGGGACATGGATTATCATTTTCTCTGATCAGGAAATTCCCTATGGCCAACAGATAAGATTGAATACTCAAATTTTCCAATTTGGGGTGATTAACAAGACAAATTCCAAGACTATTGCCATCCCCAAAAATCTCCTTTCTCTAACTAAAAAAAATAGATTACAGGAGCATCATAACTGGGAAATTCACACACACACACACACACACACACACACACACACGCACACACATTCACACACTCCTAGTTAGTTAGTTAGTTAGTTAGTTAGTTAGTTAGTTAGTTAGTAGCATAGGATTCAAGAATGATTTGTTTTATTAACTCTCCTCTTGAGCCCCATGGGCAAGCACCATGTAATTTCTATTTGTTCCTAATATGACAAAAAAGGAAAATGAAAAATATTGGAGGGGGTGTGAGAAAACTGAGACACTAATGTATTGTTGGTGAAGTTATGAACTGATCCAATCATTCTGGAGAGCAATTTGGAATTATACTCACAGGACTATAAAACTGAATATCCTTTGATCGGGCAATTTAGACCACTAGGTCTAAATCTCAAAGAGAACCAAAAAGGGGGAAGGGAAAGACCTATTTGAACAAAAAATATTTATAAGAGCTTTTTTGTGGTGGCTAAGAATTGGAAATTAAGCGGATCCCCATCAGTGGAGGAATGATTGAACAAGATGTGGTATATGATTGTGATGGAATATTATTGTACTATAAGAAATGACAAGCAAGATAATTTCAGAAAAACCTGGAAAGACATATATGAAATGATATAAGATGAAATGAACAGAAGCAGGAGAATGTACACAGTAATAGCAATACTGTAAAATGAAGAATTTTGAATGACATATATTTTCAGCAATACAATGATTTAAGACAATGCCAAAGGACTGCCTACAGAAATAAAACTGATATTTTCTGAATACAAACTGAAAGTGAAGCATGCTATTTTTCACTCTTTCTTTCTTTCTTTTGTCTGAGTCTACTTGAACAAAATGATTAACATGGAAATGTTTTACATGATAGCATATGTATATTACATCAGTTTGTTTATAATCTCAGGGAGGGGGAGAAGAGGGAGGGGAAAATAAAATTCAAAACTTTAAAAAAATGTTTAAAAGTAGTTTAATATGTAATTGGGGAAAATAAAATATTTTCAAAATAAAATATTCTGCCCTCCCCAATTTTTTTCCTAGTTGCTTCTCCAGGATATCTTACCCTGGCTTCTGCTATCTCTTGGGACAATCCATTCCTAGTTCTTTTGTCTCTGACTTCCAGTTAGAAAAAATGGGGGGGGGGGGGATAGGTATATAAAAAAAAAAGCCCAGGAACTCTTCTCTTGGGCTACCTAGGTAAGTTCATGAAGCTCATCATGTGCTTCTATCAAAAAGTAGTCAGAGAAGATGTTTAGGGTAGATGCAGGAAACCTGAGTTTCAAAATCTTTTCCTAACTCTGTTAATTTTCTATCAAACGTAAGATACAAAAGATGAAACAATAATAAAATTCCCAGGTGTTATTTGAAGACTTTTTACAAACTAAATTGTTTCAGGAAAAGCCCAAGACCAGGACTTAATAAGAAGTCATTTCAACATGCCAATGAGCATATCCACCCTCCAAAGCATTGGTTGATGCTAACCCATTTGTGTTTCAAGGACTCCTTTGGCAGCGTGGACCTCTGGACCCTTTCTTGGAATAAGGTTTTTAAGTGCAAATATATACATATATATGATTACAGAAAAAGCTAATTATTTTGAAAGGTAGTTATAAAATACTTTTTGAAAAAAGTTTAAGGACCCCAGATTAAAATTCTTGCTCTATCAGGAATGAGTTCTGAAAACTGAGCACATCAAATTAAATGGCAACTCCTGCAATCACTACTTATTCCAAAGTCTCACACAAAGCTCACCTCCCTATAATCTCAACAAATTGACTTAAAACCTTCTTTCTTTAAATTCTTATGTACAAATATGGTTCTGACAAAAAATATAGAACATGACTTGGGTTGCTTTGGTTCACTAATAAAGTAGACAAGAAAAAATAGTAAAAACATTAGGGACATCCCAATTTCTAACTGACAAATACTTTTATGTTGATTTGAATCTTTTCATTGTTGTTATTTACAAAATAATTATGGTTGCCCATTATACTTCTTCAACCATTAAATTTGCTTCCGCTAAAACAAAACTTTTCTGTTACTTGGCAAACAGAAAATGTCACTGTACTTTATTTAACCTCCCTTTGCAAAACCTTTGACTTTTCAAAGTGTCTAAATTTTAATGTGTAGAGTGACTGGCAGAGCAGACATGGGATGATTTTAGTAGAAAGTGAAATTGCCTTGGATATGTATCAGTGGATTTTGTAGCACCACAGTAAGATTTGCTGCCATGTATTAGTAATGAATTTTTGCCAATTTTACTCCTAAAATTAACTGTCTGCTTCTCTCTATTCATTCCTTAAGCAAACTTTCTCTCCATTTTAACCTCCATAAAATGAGAATTCTGGGTCACTGCAAACTGTGCAGGTTTAGAACACATCTGTGGGAGAAAGATGCGCTTACTCTTTCCAAAGGGGAGTGAAAAGGGAAGATGAGATCAGACATTAATCAGGATCCCTAGGGAGAAGAAACAGGCCATTTCTACTTTTATAAAGATTCTCTGAGTTTATGTACTGCAAGCAATGTAGGTTGGCACAGATAATGGTAGCAGAATGCATATGGCTCATACATGGTTGCTGGATACTCCACAAAAAAATAAAGATCTTAGAAATAATCAGGACCATCTGTAAACCAGATCTAATCCCTGAGATTTTTCCATCTAAATCCAAACAAGACCTATACCTTGGCAATTGCCATAGCAATACATGAAAAGCTCAGTATTGCCTAGGTAGCTATTAAAAAAGAACATTTTCTATGTGGATGTGAGTTAACAAAGTCATAATTGTGCCAAGCTATCCTATAATAAATTCTTGCCAGCAAACTTTAAGCAAAATAGGTAAAATAAGGTTGTGTCCAGGTCAATTACTCCTTATTATCTAAAAATAAGAATAATTGCAGCAAATGAAAAAAGAGAGGAAAAGAAAGATATCCTCACCAGGAAATACCCATATTATAGAAAGAAAAATAAGCAAATAAAGAAAAGATCCTGGAATAATAGTATGAGATAAAAGAATTCCAAGAAAACTTTCCAGAAATATAAAATAATTTTGTCATAACTACAACTTTTAAAATATAATTAAATAGTATAAGAAACAACAAAGTGGTTTTAAAAAATGTAATCATAGAATGAAATTGTTTAGCACAGTGCTTGTCTCAGGTAAGTACTCAACAAGCACCAGTTGACTAATTGACTGAAGGAAGAAGCTATGTATCAGATTTGAATTTATTCTTTTAATGACAAACAGAAGTGATCACCTGGAATAGAAGTTGAATAACTTTAAAAAATTATGAAAAGTTTGGAAAAGAAAATGTGGAATCTAGAACTGAGATACAAGAGCAATTATACAAAGTCAAAATCTGCAAAGTATAGGCAACATAGGGACTATAAAGACATAATAATGAAAAAAATAACTGAACTGAACGATAAGAGTTCTATGAGATACTATACAAATATTTTGGTCCCTCCAGAAATTCAACAAGCTAAAAAAGCCTGACTGCTATATTTCAAGAAACAATAATACATTTCCAAGAAGTATTAGTCATGTACAAAGTGCAAATTGATATGTCTTACAAAATATCATAAAAATCCAAAGAAGAAATGTGATTGGCAAGCTAAAGTGTTTTTCGGGTTCAAGAAAAACTTTCGCAATTAATATAGGATGCAGCAGTGTTCATACATAGGCATGGCTGCTAAATCAATTCCCTATTTATTTGTTCTTTATTCAAAAAAATAAGACAATTAGGTCTTTTGTCCATGTAGCTTTATTTATGATTTTTGAAAAAGAGCTCTGAAAATAACAGGCATTGATAAAGACCTTTGCCTTAAGAGTATGTCCTAAATCCAAATCACTCTGGGTCTCACTGATTAGCCAATAATAAGTTCCAGTCCAACCTTCACTTGGTCATTGTTTGGGTTTTGATGACTCAAGTGAATATAAATAGCAACTGTTTCTGTTCTGACCAAAATCCTGAGAGTCTTCCCCTCCCAGATTGATTTTTTTTTTATTTTTGAATAGGCAAATTAGACCTTAGCTTAAAAAGATCAAAATCTCTCCATTGCCTCTGGGGCTATCTCCAGCTATCTTAATCACTGAACTCAGGTGACTCTAGAAGAGAGAATAAGACTGATGACTTTGCACAGCTCTGCTTCATTTAAATCAAATTCAATTGCAAGTCAAGACATCCCCTTCCTGATGTCTCTGGTCCTCTTCAAGGGTGAAGGAAGAAGGGCAGCTAGGTGGTGCAGTGGATAGAGCACTGGCCCCGGATTCAGGTAGTACACTGAGTTCAAATCCGGCCTGGGACACTTAATAATTACCTAGCTGTGTGGCCTTGGGCAAGCTACTTAACCCCATTGCCTTACTAAAAAAAATGTATGAACAATTAAAGTCAGATTAGCATAAGAAAAATACTTGATAAAGACATGCAAAGTTAAAATGTGAGGTTGGCATCTTATTTATTATGACTTATCTGAATCAAGAAAAGAAAAAGCAGTCAATCTCTGAAGAGGAAAAAGTAAGAATAGATATATTTAAGAGAGAAAAGCTGAGAATTACATCTAACTTAAAAGTACCGTGAGATAAACAAATTGATCATGCAGCTAAAAACAAAAAAAAAAATCAGATAATTAGTATTTTAAAACTATTAAGTCGACAGAAAGAGTTGTTGTTTGAAAAAGAGCAATAAAATGATTGTTTTAAGAAAAACCAAATTACCAATATTATAAGTAAAAAGTTGAATTTATAAATTGAGAATAGATTAAAGAAATTATCAACAATTATCATACCAAATAAGATGCCAACAGTTAAAAACATTAAATAAATATTTAATTAAATAAAACCAAATAAACAGTAAATCAAACTCCAATGAAAGAAACTTTTGAATGAGATGAATTTGCAAATGAATTTTATTAATTATTTTAAGAACAAATAACTGACAAAAATAAGAAATTTGCCTCACCAAATTCCTGAAACAAAAAAAAATGCTTCTGATTTCTTTCCATAACAGTGAGGGATAAGCAGATAAAAGGGACTAGGATGTAAAGGACTTTAGAGGATTTCCAGTTTACACCCTCCTCTTGTGGAAGAGGTACTTTAGATGATGTCAGTCCAAGAGGAATTGGAGGTGCTCAAGAATTAAATTCCAAAAACACAAAAAGAAATTAATCCAATGAGAGAAAATGGAATTTGTCTGAAGAATTCAATGTGTCTGCACAGGTAACTCACTAATTTATATTCCCAGAAGGAGGAGGAAGAAGATATAGAAAGAAAAAAAGAAGAAACAAAGGGAAGAGAAGGAGAAGGAAGAGGAGGAAAATAAGAAGAGGAGAAGATAATAATGATTAGGAAGAAGGAGAGGGAGAGAAAGGAGGAGGAGGAGGAGAATTTCTATGGAACTTTAATAAAGTCCTTTACAAATATTCAGTCCTCACAACAACCCTAGAAGGTAGGTGCTATTATTATTTCCATTTAAAAGATGAGGAAACTGAGGCAAACAAAGCCTAAGTGACTTGTTCAGATACACACAGTAAACAAACAAAATCAAATATGAACTAATGTCTTACTGACTCCAAGCCCCATACTCAATTCACTGTGCCACCAAGCAGCACAGAAGTTGTACAGAAGATAGAAGCAAAGCCAAATACTAAAAGATGACTATAAGAATGTGGCACAGGAGAGAGGGAGAGAGAAAGAGAATTTGTAACTCAAAGTTTTTTTAAATAATGTTCAAAATTGTTTTTCCATATAGTTGGAAAAATATTATTCAGATAGTACACAAAAAAATCACCAATTGGGGAATAGCTGAACAGATTGTGGTATAAAATTTTAATGGAATACTATTTTGCAATAAGAAATGACAAGCAGGATGCTTTCAGAAAATCTGGGAAATCTTGCATGAACTGATACAGAAAGATATGAACAGAACCAGGTGAACACTGTAAACAGTAACAGCAATGCTGTACTATAATCAATTGTGAATGACTGAGTTATTCTCATTAATTCTGAAGGATTCATGACTAAAAGAAAATGCTATCCACCTTTAGAGAAAAAAACTGATGAAGTCTAATGGAGAACAAAGTCAATTGTTTTTTTTACATTATTTTGTGGTATTTTTAGGATCTATATTTCTTTCACAACCTGACCAATATGGAAATATGTTTTGCATGATTGTATATGTGCAATCTATATCAAATTGCTTACTATCTCAGGGAGTGGTATGGAAAGCGAGATAATTTTGAACTCAAAAACTTTAACATTTTTTTTAAAAAGTGCATGTATCTATCTGGAAAAAATAAAATATTATTTTAAAAAAGAATCTAACAGTCTATAAAAATTGTGTGAGGAATGCTAAAAACTCAGGATGAGATGAGGTTGGTGAGGGAAGCTAAGGACAAACAAAAAAGAAGGCTTTCTCCCCTTTTTCAGCTATATTAAAGGAAAAATGAAGCTAAAAAAAAGGAATATGACTTTTTTCTTGGAGGACAAGGATAACTGACAGCATGCATAAATGTTTGCATCTTGATTCCCTTGTTAGTGAGCTTCTTGAGAAGAGGGACTATTTTTGCTTTTTTTTAAATCCCTGCATTTCAAATAATGCCTGGCAAATACATAATGAGGTACTTTACAAATACTTGTTGACTTGATTTGATTAGGGATGAGCATAAGGACTAGACTTGTATTTTCATTAATATGAACTCCCAGTTAAGGGACCTTCTTCTATCAATTGACCTTTGTAATTTATACTTTTAGGCAACTCCCTACAGTCCTAAAAGTATAATATCTTCCAGTCAAAAAAAGGAAGTATTAGTAAATAATTTACAAGTCTTCCCTTTTTTCTGGATTTCTTGAGACTCTGGGAAAATTTCCAGTTTTCAGGCAGCCTATGTAAGACAGTTCCATTTTTCTCCCTCCAGAAACCCTCTCCCAGTGTCTTAAATTGCCATAGAATCTACAATAGTATTGAAAATCTTTCCAATGGTGGACTTGTCATCCTAAAATCCAAATTTTCTGGCAAAAGTCCATATATACAATGTACATCAATTTGTGACTTCTTCCAGTAATGTGACTTATGAATATGTGTTTATTTCATCCTAAAAATTATACAATGGGATTTAGGCTTGTGTTTGACCTAGTTACTAGTAAGAGTTGCAACAAATAGAACACGGCTAATTCTAGCAATTTAGACTATCCTAAACATCAACAGGGTCCTGGACAGTTTCCCATAAATGTAATCTGGGCATCTGGCCCTAGCTTCATGCAATCAGACCAGATTTCTATCATGGAGATGTTAAATTATTAATGCTTTATTTCTCTAATTTTACTCTCACCAAGATTTGAAAGCTCTGGGAAACTTCTCTAGTTAGCTGGCTTACAGTGTGTTGTGTTGATTCATCTGATAGCAAAATGAAGCTTCCAGTGGCATCAGAATAGAAACATTTACTCATAACAGAACTGAACAGGAAGCCAAAAGAAAATAATCACAGCCTGTGTCCATGATGAATACAAACTTATTCCCCTTCCCCATCCTCAGAAAGGAGATTAAATGCATTCTTTGAGGAAAATCTCCATTTATCTCCTTTTCTCACAATTTTCTGCCATATGAACTTGTTCTTCACTGTCAATATTCACACTGAGTCAAGGTCAATATATTTGCTTCTCTACTTAACTGTACTTAATCACATGAGGTAAAGATGGGGTTTGTAGTCAAGAATCATTAAATTATTGTTAAATTTTTTAAAAAACAACCTTGCCCTCAAGGACCTTACAATAAAATGGGGGAAGACAATGCAAAAAAAAAAAAAAGGAAGCCAAAAGGGAAGAGGGAGTATTGAGGGTAGGTACTGTGGGAGGCATGATTTCATAGCATAAAACCAAGCAGAGCTGCTGATGAAAATGAAGTTACTGGAAACTTCCACGCCTTCTAAAAAAGGAAGGCTTTTGGAGGAGTTTATTGCTCCATCTTACAGCCCCCCAATCAAAGGGGAGTGACAAAGGGCAATGCTGGAAAGATGTTGGGTATCTGACTCAATCTGCATGATGATAATATTTCAGGTGATGAGCATATCCTGAAAGCGGTATGTTGTTTACATAGGCTAAACCAAGCAAAGTAGCTAGTAGAGAATAAAGGGTATTTCTATTCAAGAAGGGGAAGTCCATGAGGAGTATCAGTAATTTTTTTTAAAGTATCAATGAAACATTTTAAAATAAAAATAAATACAATTAATCTATTCAATTGGCTTTAAAGTAATAATAGCAAAAGTAAACATAAAGAAGTTTAAGATTAGTTCTTTGCATATATTATGTAATTTGAGGTTGAATTTGGAAAATGGCATATTCCATGGTTAAGGGTTTTTTGGGGTGTGAAGAGGATAGAGGAAGAAGGCAGGATACTTGACATGAAATAAAATGTTGTTGAAAAAAGTCATTTTTCTGGGAAAGAAAGGAAAGGATATAATTTTCTTGTACTCTCTATCAGTAATGTCAGAGCTCAGTAAGAAATGAGGAATTAAGGCAGCTGGCTACATCCACAGATATAGGATGGATGAAAATGATTGATAGTAGCCCATGGATTTAAGTCAATAGTATGGAAACCATTGAGGCAGGGCAAGATGACCTATCTACAGGTTCTTCTAAACCAGCCATCACCAGGTATATTGGAGTTGAACAAACAGGGAACAATGTCGAATGACCAGATAGAAATCAAAAGAGACTGAAAGAGTAGTAGCAGAGGAAGTAGAATAGATGCACACCAGTAAAAGAAGAACCTTGTTGCATCAACCTCAAATGCCTTTTTTTAATATTTTTTATTGTTTTTTGAACTTTACCATTTTCCCCCAATCTCACTTCCCTCCCCCCACCCCCCCACAGAAGGCAGTCTGATAGTCTTTATATTGTTTCCATGCTATACATTGATCAAAATTGAATGTGTTGAGAGAGAAATCATATCCTTAAGGAAAAAATAAAATATAAGAGATAGCAAAATTACATAATAAGCTATCATTTTTAAATTGAAGGTAATAGTCTTTGGTCTTTGTTTAAACTCCACAATTCTTTCTTTGGATACAGATGGTATTCTCCATCTCAGATACCCTAAAATTGTCTCTGATTGTTGCAGTGATGGAATGAGCAAGTTCATTAAGACTGATCATCACTCTCATGTTGTCCCATCCCTCTTGATTTCTAATAGAACAATGGTGTTTCATAACATACATATACCACAATTTGTTCATCCATTCCCCAATTGATGGACAGTCACTCAATTTCCAATTCTTTGCCACCACAAACAGGGCTGCTATGAATATTTTTGTGCAAGTGATGTTTTTACCCTTTTTCATGATATCTTCAGGGTATAGACCCAGTAGAGCTATTGCTGGATCAAAGGGTATGCACATTTTTATTGACCTTTGAGGATAATTCTAAATTGCTATCCAGAAAGGCTGAATGAGTTCACAGCTCCACCAACAATTGCATTAGTGTTCCAGATTTCTCACATCCCTTCCAACACTGATCATTGTCCTTCATGGTAATTTTGGACAGTCTGAGAGGTGTGAGGTGGTACCTCAGAGATGCTTTCATTTGCATTTCACTAATAAGTAATGATTTAGAACAATTTTTCATATGACTATGGATCACTTTGATTTCCGCATCTGTAAATTGCCTCTGCACATCCTTTGATCATTGGTCAATTGGGGAATGGCTTGTTGTTTTATAAATTTGAGTCAGTTTTATATATATTAGAAATGAGTCCTTTGTCAGAAATACTAGTTGTAAAAATTGTTTCCCAATTTACTACATTTCTTTTTATCTTGGCTACAGTGGTTCAGATGCCTTTATCATCTTCTTATACTGGTTAGAACAGGAGTCAGAACTAGAACAGAGTAATGAAGCTTTTACCATAATAGCAAATTTTCCCCAGGAATCAAGTGGGGAGGACAAAGTGAAGCAATTCTATTACCTTAAAGAAGAAAACAGAAAAAGAACCCAGGATGGTGAAAACAGGGCAGGAGCAGACTCATGAGGTTTAACTTTTCTGATATTCCAGCTTCATCTTTTGGAATTCTGGTCTTAAAAAGATTCGCACCTAATCCAGATTGAGATAGAGAGTCAGCTCAGTTGATCCGTTCAGTAATATTTAGGCAATCCCAATCCCCATCCTCTTTACACTGAAGACAAATACTCATGGGCATAGGTGATCTATCCCTAGCCCATTTCCACCTTAACCATAGAATTGAACAATACTTGGCTCCTGGAAGAGCTCCTGGGTCACCAATCCTAGATTGATTGTTTTCCCGTTGGTGAATTCCATCAGGGGTACCCATTTAGGCACAAGACCAAGTTAGCCATGCTTCATTTCTCTCCTTACTGAGCTTCTAATTCACCAGGAGCCATGGGAGCAGGAGTCAGTCTCTCATAAGGTCAGATTTTAATAATCTGACTAAAAGAGCATTGGACTTAAAAGTACTAAAAAATACTTGTTCTAATAGGACTAAAGTACTAAAAGTACTTGTTCTAATAAAGACATGGGGTCTCCATTTCCTTATCAGTAAAATTATTGAATTAGACAAGGTAATCTCTAAAATCTCTTTGAGCTCCTCTGAGTCTCTATCATTTGGACTCCATTTCACTCCACCTCCACTTATCTTTCTTCTATGACCTTGTTCAAGTTGGTTCCCCTCTTTGAGGCTTCAATTTCTTTCTATGTAATATAAATAGATTGGACTACAAGACCCCTAAGGTCCCTTCTGATATTTTGAGGTCTGATTTTTTTCTTCATTTTTTGATGTGTTTATTTCAGAGAAAGGGGCAATGGGGAGAATTTCTTTCAAGTTTTCTTTCTGTCTCTTCTCCAAAAGCATCTATTATTAGCTTTCTGGAAAAGTCACCACTAGTCCCCATCATGAGCAATCAGTTCCTTGGATGCCAACTGTGACCTTAGCACTTGCTTGTCAAGAATAATTAATCAAAATTAGAAACTATCAGATAATATGCTTCCTGTGGGGAGGGGCAGCCTCCTTATAAACAAATAAATTCTTCCTCTTTTCATTTCTTCCTTAATGTATTTCTCTGTATGTGTGTGTGTCTCTATCTCTCTTCTCTCTCTGTCTCTCTGTCTCTGTCTGTCTCTGTCTGTCTGTCTGTCTGTCTCTTTATTCTCTTAAAAAAAAGAAAACATTCATTCTCTGGGTTTACCTTCTTTAGCCTCTCTTTATCCATTGAAGACATTGGAATATCTAGGGGGAATGGGGGGGGGGGGAACAATGCTCCTTCACCCAGTTAATATTGTGAACACTTTATCATCATTTTGCCCCTCCAAGTTAGTCAAGTGAATTTACCTTTCTGGATTTTTCTTCTGCCTTGTAATTCTTTTTCAAAGAATCTACACAGCTAGGGTTTTTTCAGTAGGGTTGTTTTAAAGTCTTCTATTAAAGTTTCATTTTCCTCTCCTGTAGGGACACAGACTGAGTTTCACAGAATAAATTATTCTTGGCTATAGATCTTTTTTCTTTTGCTTTTTTGTGTATTGTATTCCAAGTTTTTCTCTTTTTACCTATAATTTCTACATGATCTTATTCAATCCTGATTGACAGTATCACCTTGGTACTAGTTTTCTCTTTTACAAGTTGTCAAAAATTTTCTTTAATCAAGGACTATTTTTTAAAATATATATTTTTTCTTTAGCTTTTCACCTTGAAACTTCCCCCAAGTACCTGGAAGCTTCTAACTTTGGAACATGCCTAGACTATACTATTTTTGTTTTCCCATTGGTGAATTCCATCAGGGGTACCCATTTGGGCACAAGACCAAGCTAGCCATGCTTCATTTCTCTCTTTACTGAGCTTCTAATTCTCCAGACTCCATTACCATTCCCATGTATAGGTAGTTTCTCCCCATTCCTCATTGCTCAGTTTTTTTTAACATGTTGTTTTCCCCCAAAAGGATGTAAGCTCCTTGAGGTCAGAAACTGTCATTCTTTTTGCTTATATATTTCTCTCCAGGACTTAGTATTGTACATGCTCAAAAAATTTGCTCAACCTAGAAGCACTGGATTTTGGCTCTGACATTGCTTGGTGTGCTCAACAAGGGTTTCTTTTAGGGGAGTTACTGATAGATTTTTTCCTATTTTTATTTTGCTTTCTGGCTATAAGGGAAATTTTCCTTTATGATTTTTTTGAAATACAGGTTTGTTTTTAATTTGGTCATGGTTCTCTAGAAACCCAGTGAATCTTAAATCTGCTTCACTTATATTGCTTTCCAGATCAATTTATTTGTTAGCACCACTTAGCTGCCTAAAGTTCTGGAGGAAAAGAACTGTTTCAGGAATATTTGTCTTTGTTTAAGCAGTCAGTCAATAAATATTTATTAATCCACCATGTGTCAGTCTGGGAGATTTTTGTTTAGAAATGGGGAAACAAAAAAAAGTCAGTCAAGGAATTTATAATCTAATAGGAGAAGACAACACCCAAAAGAAAACTAAAAGTGTGGCCACAAGAAGGTCCCTGGATGGAAGCATGATAGAGAACTCAGTAAAGTCCAAAAGTAGAGCAATCAGGTGGAAAATGAGACAACTTGGTAATACCATGAATAAAAAACTGGATCTGGGGTCAAAAAAACTGAGTTCTTAACCTGGTCTCAGACACCATTTTCTCATTTACAAAATGGCAATAAGAACACCTGTCTCGGTGTTGTTGTGAGGATCAAATGAAATAATATATGTAAAGTGACTTGCAAACCTTAAAAAGCTATGTAAATGCTAACTATACATATATATATAATAATTTATCTTTTTAAACTTGTCATCTTTTCCTAAGCACCCACAAATATGAATATTTGGGGAACCTGCTTCTAAGTATGTGTAATAAAGGACCCTGCCCTCAATTTTAGAGCATTCACTGAAATTCTCTAAAGTCTATTTTTGTTCATTTATTATATGATGGAAAAAGTCTTTTGTTGGGTTATTGACACTGAGTTCATACAAAAAAATTTTAGCCAGTCAACTCAGGTTGTCTCTTTTTTCCTGGAGATGATGAGAGTAATAACTGTTTACACCTACAAATGGGAAAAGAGATCTATCCAGTAACAACAACCTACTCTTCCCCACCCAGCCCATAAATGGCCATGAATGCAAGGCAACTCTTATTTATCTATTTGCATTTGTTCTTTCCTACCCAAGTGAAAGAGTACTAGAAATGGTCACAAAATATCAGAAGAATGAGCTGCCAGAACTCTAGGACCTAGGGTTAGTTTGCCAACAGCTGACCAATGTGAAGCACCAATGTCATCCCTGTGGAAACCAATCAGAGGTATGGTAAAGCCAGCTTCAACTGGTCATGAGAAGCTATTATTAAACTTCCAGGTGGAATATTTACATCTCAGTAATCAACATAAGTTGTATAAATCAAGGTTTTATTGTTTTGTTGAATGTGAAGGAATGGGAAAATGATGGAGAATAATGTTAATAATGCAGATTAAGATTAAAAAGGTATTGTGAATATACCACAAATTGTGATTTTTTTAGAAAACCAGTTCCTAAACACTTACTAGCACACCTCTGGAGCCAGTCTTCTGGAAACTGAGTACTATAAGGAAGAAAATGATCTAGACTCTATGTTGCATTTAGAAGTAAACTTGGTTCACAATAAAGGAAATGCTTTATAACTACCCATTTTAGGTCCATTCTCCCTAGGAATTAAAGTGCAGAAGGTGGAATGTGATCTAATTGGGGGGGGGGGGGCATTTTTATACTTTAGATCTTGATTTTTTTGGTAAATGTCCTTTTATAAAAAGCTAATTAATGTTTATGGGTTAAATAATACTGGAGGTATTAATCATTGAAAAGGTGACAACTGGAATGGAACCTAGAGTCAATAGCATTAGAAGAACCTCATAACCCCTCAGGAGTATATATCTAGAACCATAAGAGACAACTATCATAACTGAATCATACACATCTTAGAACTCAGATCCCAAAATTTCAGATGATAAAATGGAACCAAACAGGAAATATTTGTGAATATTCCAAGGGATGGTCCAAAAGAGAACAGTCCACCTATATCTTTCATCTTGACTATGCTTACTAGGCTCCCTTTTGTATTGTTTTCAAGAAAAAAAAAAAACAAACTCATCCATGTGGTTGTCATTACTTCCTTAAAATTTACATAGAAAGTTATGGTATTCCCAGAAGCAATATCAACAGCCCTCTCTCTATCCTCCTTCTGACATATTGTTGAAGTCCTTCTTCTTACTCACAGCCCAAGCTGCAAATTTCAAGACTCCCTCTGATACTGTGATATCTCAAAGCACAGGTATGACAAGCTTGGAGTTTATCCTTTCCCAACCCTTCTTAGACATGTTGCAAACTCAGTTCTTTGAAGATACTTTCAATTTTCACATTATGAAATTTGGGTTTTTGTAATAAATAAGGTTGGTTTCCCAGAAACATATTTAAATCATAACACTGTTGCTATGGAACAAAATGACCACTAAGTATTGTTCACTGGATCACTTAGGTGATGTAATGAATAGAAGACTGACCCCAGAATTGGGAGGACCTGAGTTCTAATCCAGATTCAGACACTGGGTTTTTACTAGATGTGTGACCTTGGACAAGTCACTTAATCCCATTGCCCCACAAAACAAAACAAAAATTTACTCTCTTAAAAGGTGCATGCTCAAATATATCAATACCAATACAAACTTTCACTACCACAAAGTTCCCTTCTAAATGTGAAAGAGAGAGAACCAAAGAAATTCAATTCAATCAAATAAATATTCACCATTGCTTCATGCATTAAAACTGGAAGAAAATGGGTGAGATTTGTTTTGGGTTTTTTTTACGTATCTGATCCAACCACTCTGGAAAGCATTTTTGGGACTATTCCCAATGGGGAATAAAAATGTGTATACCTTTTGATGCTATACCAGTACTGGTCTGTATCTTGAAGAGATCATGAAAAAGGCAAAAATACCACATGTACAAAAGTATTCATAACAGCTCTGTCTGGTAGTGGCAAGAATTGGAAACTGAGGGGATGCCCATCAATTAGGGAATGGTTGAACAAGTTGTGGTATACATATGTGATATTGTTCTATAAGAAATCATAAGAGAGAGAATTTCAGAAAAGCCTGGAAAGACTTGCATGAATTGATGATGAATGAAATGAGCAGAACCAGAAGAATATTATACACACAAACAACAACATGAGGTGATGATGAACCATGATAAGCTTGTTCATTTCAGCAGTGCAATAATAAAAGATAATTTTAAAAGATTTGTGATGGAAAATACCATCCATATCCAGAGAAGGAACTGTGGAGTTTAAATGAAGACCAAAGCTTATCAACTTCAAGTTTTAAAAGTTATCGTGTATTATATCATTTTTTCTCTTTAATGTTTTCTTTCTTCAATTTGGATTTGATTCTTCTCTCACAACTTGATCAATATGAATCTATAGTTTAGCATGGTTATAAATGTAGAGCCTATATCAGATTGCTTTCATTAAGGGAAAGGGAGAGGGAAAGGAGAGAGGAAGAAAAATGTAAAACTCAAAACCTTGCAAAAAAAAATGATTGATAAAAACCTATCATTGCATGTAATCGGAAAAACAAATCAAAAGACATGCTTTGGAAATATTGCGTTGGAAATGCCCATGGAACATCTGGTTGGAAGTGCTCAATTGATTGTTAGTGATACAGGATTAGAAAACAAGAGAGAGATTAGGGCTCTATGAATCTAGAAGTTATTTGAGTATTTGTGTAATTGAACCAATAGAAGATGATGAAATCAATGAAAGATACATAATCATAAAAGGACCCAAGACAAAGTTTGGTGGTTCAGGATCTTCTATATGATGGAGGTATCTGATGAAGGAAATGGTGATTGAGGGAAAACACTGATCTAATGAAAGGATGTAACCCTAATTTGAAACATTCATTAGGAAATGATCTGTGCTATGGATTGAACACCAGTTCTTATAATTCATAAACTGAATTGAAATGGAAATGATGATAAAATGTCATCTCTTATAATACATAAGGAATACTTTGTGCATGTTATTAAATTGAAGATTATTGTTTTACTGTATATTTATACCATGGAACCAGAAGCTAATTCTCTTTGTCCGCAAATTAAATGGATTTGTAATTGGATTTTTGTTTAATTTCTTTTAAAGATCACTCCTGTTTATGTGGGTGCTGTTATTCCATTTTATACATAATTGCTTTTAAATCCCAAGAGATACTAATGTAGACCCAGGCCAGTACATTTCAATAGCAGGAGCAGTTATTTAGAATTAACAAAGTGAAACTTATCAAATGAACCTAGATAGAACTTTGTTGGCAATTTTTATGCTAAAAGTTGCTGACACTTATCCTTTACAGGCCCTAATGAGCAGAATATACCTGCATCAGCTTTTCTGAACAGGATTACTGAGAGGGCTAGGTGTTACAGCTCAGCCTGTATACTGCTACTGACCAGGAAGCAAAGAGGAACTTCTTCAACCAAGTCATAGTCTGAATTAGTACTATTTTCTAGGTCCATAGAATTTTTTTCTTAAAATGAACTAATCAAGTTCCATCCTTTTGCTTCCTATATTTAATGAAACTTCCTTCTCTAACTGAATCTGTAACCAATAGGCATTTCTGTGAGGCAAGGCTTAGCTGTTTCCGTTTCTAACAGAGATGCTATTTTACCACAGTTATTTATAGACCAGTATTATTAGGAAGATGCCTTTCTGGGAATCATTGTCCAGACAGAGAGGAAATTTTCCTTCCTCCTGTAGGTAATTTTATCCTGAGGGGAGAATTGGAATGTTGTTGCACAGTGAATTCTCCCTCCCATTGTGGAAATGCTCAGATTCTCCCCATGCTACATTTTCTCATACTACTAGTACCTTCCTTTGGTCCTCAATTCTACCTATCCCCTTGTTTAGAGACTTAAAACTCACTTAGGTAGACTCCTGTGTTCCCATTATCTGATTCTGTTTAAAGAAATAACTCCATTAATCTTAGGATAAAACAATCCTGCTTCATGTGAATTAACTTTTTCTGCTATCTAGAAGCTAATAAAAAGTATTAATAAAATCATTGAGGTTCTTTCTTCTTTGCTTAGATCCCCTAGTTAAGAAAATATTAACATTTTAAACAGAAATTTAAACCTTTGATTCAGTCATTGTTGTCTATTCTTGTCACTGGCATTCACCATTTGCAATTAATAGACCTGTGTCTGTCATTTATGAACATTTATGAGCAATCACAGATTTTTAACAAAAGATTAAATTACAAAAGAAATGCTACAAAAATAATAAATCAGAAACAACTTTTTAAAAGTCTCAGAGAGAATGCCTAAGATACAGTAAAGGGAGAGGGAAGAAATAAACCTTGGAATGACAAGTCTATCACATTTGTCTTGAGAGTCCTGGCAAGAGCAAGACGGTGGTCCAAAGTAGGCAGCCTCTCTCATCAGTGTCCTGGCAAATGAAACCCAGACAGTGTCTATATAAATCTCACCCAGTCTATCTCTCTGTCTATCAGCAATAAGTCTGTTTTTCATCATGCTGCCTTGCACCTGTGCTCCTCACTGCTTCTTAAAAACTAATCTCCAGTCACTGTTAGCACAAGTGACAAAACAAATTCACTGTGCTACAACATTCCAATTCTCCCCTCAGGATAAAATCCCCTACAGGGATAAAGGAAACTTCCTCTCTGTCTGGACAGAGAGGTATCTTCCAAGTACTGGTCTATAAATGACTGGTAATATAGCAGCTCTGTCAGGAAAGGAAAATTGACTGGTACCCAAACTTTATAAATTAAAATGAGAATCATAGTTTACAACTAACTGAAGTCTCCAGAAAACTGGACTTAAAGGAGGAAGAAGAGAGAAGTATGGGATGGAGGAAAAGAGGGTCACCATTACAAAAAAAAAAAGCAGGGATATGGGAAATTTTAAAACTTGGAAGGGTGAGCATGCCAAGATCTATAATTTCCTTTTTGGCCAAGTTGGGGGTGGGGCTACTATATGGCAGAGAATCAGCATGCAGGTCTTAAAACAGCTCAAAGATTGCAAGTGTAGATCTGATCTGAGACTATACAATATCTTTTGATTTGACTTGCATCTAAGAGATTTCTCTGATGTTCTATAGCAAAAGGTGCCCTTTCCCTTACTTACACACCTTTACCAAGCCTCACATAACTGGATCAAAGAGTATGGTTAACCATAACCACCTTCTCTATCATAGCCTAAAATCTATTAAAAACTGTACAAAACTGATTATACCTTAAAAAAATACCCTTTTTTCCATTCTGAGAAAGTTGGGGGGAGGTTATGATGCTTTTTTAAAAATTGCATAAAAAGATAGTCAGTAACATTTATTCAGTATTTACTATATACCAAGCACTGGGTTAATTCTGGGGGGGTACAAAAGAAGACAAGAAATAGGAATTGTTTCAAGGACTTCACATTCTTTTGAAGGTGACAATATGCAAATAACTAAGTACACCCAAGATATTATTCAATTTACATGTAAATCTCAGAGAGAAGGCAGTGAGAAGACCAGGAAAGGCCTTTTGAATAACATAGAATTTGAACTGTCTTTTTTTTATATTATTTTATTTTTAGGTTTTTGCGGGGCAAATAGGGTTAAGTGGCTTGCCCAAGGCCACACAGCTTGGTAATTATTAAGTGTCTGAGGCTGGGTTTGAACTCAGGTACTCCTGACTCCAGGGCCGCTGCTCTATACACCGCGCCACCTAGCAGCCCTGAATTTGAACTGTCTTAAAGGAAGCCTGGAAAGCCAGGAGGCAGACAAAAGGAGGAGGTGTATTATAAGAATATGTGACAGCCAATGAAAAGCACTGACTGAATAGAAAAATTAATGCTGAATGTGAGGATCAGCAAGAAGGCCAGTGCATCTAGTTCATAGATGCATAAGAGGAGAGCAAAGGATAAGAAGAATAGAAAGATGGGAAGGGGTCAGATTGTATAGGGCTAGGAAATTTATATTTGATTCTAAAGGTAGTAATGAGTCCCTGATTGGAGTGGGGAGAGCCTAGAGACAGGGAGACCAACAAGTAGGTTATAGTCTGGGTTTGAGATGGAGAGGACCTGAACCAGGACAGAAGTTGTATGTTTGAGAAAAAGGGGATAAATAAGAGATATTGTACTTGAAATTGTACTTGGAGAGTCAGCATAAGTAAGAATTTGAAGATAACATATCCTGGAAAGATGGCAATGCCTTCAATGGCAATAGAAAATTGAGGAAAGGGAGAGTTTGGGAGAAAGAGAATGAGTCCTCTTTGGACTGATTGAGTTTGAGAAGTTCATATGCTAGCCAGTTCAAAGTAGCCATTTGGTGATGCTATTTAATCCACATCACTTATAACTTGTAGGAATGACTATAGGAGTTGGAGGATGACAAGAAATATATGAATAAAAGAGACTAGAGATATTGCAGTTTGTTTCTAGTTAATCTAAGTTAGTACTACTTGAGTGATACTTTTTGGAGGTTCAAGGAGTCAAGAATGAAAAGGAATGTTAATTTATTGGAGGGAGAAAGAGACTAGATATCTACTTCTAGTATGTGTATATACATGTGTGTGTATGTGTGTGTGTGTGTGTGTGTGTGTGTGTGTGTGTGTGTGTATGAGACCAAAAGCCATGGGAGTAAGTAAGAAGTGAAAACATTGACTCCATTTCAACCTTTTTCTCTGAAGCTCCGGTCTTATCTTGAGGAAAGAGTATATTTCTTTTTAATTTTATTTTATTTTTCCTCTGACTACATGAAAAAACAAGTTTCAATATTCACTTCTAAAACCTTGAGTACCAAGTTCTCTCCCTCCCACCCCACTCCTCCTTATTGAGAAAGCAAGTTAAAAATGTGTAGGGAAGATTATACTTCTAAAGGGGTAGCTACTAAGGAAGTTCTGAGGGGAGGGGAGGGAAGGGAAGGGGAGAGAGAAATCAGGTGATATATTCTCTTGGTCCCTGGCTTAGTAGATGACTGGCAGCTCATTGAGCTGTTTACCAACACCAACAGGTGGGTTATACATAAACGGTTCCATCTCTGATGTTTATCAGTGATGTTCCACTATCTTTCCAGTTTTAGAATAGTGAAAGATGAAAAAATAAATCATGTCTATCCCCTTTGTTCCCAAATGTAGCCTTTGTAATCTGTGAAAATTGTTAATTGATGGAAAGAAATAATAATAATAGATGGAAATAAATAATAATAGAAGGAAAGAAAAACAGAAGAGGAAGAGGAAGGGGAGGAATCTGACTTTTCTATGGTTAATCCATGGGCTTGTGCTCATAAAGATAATGGCTCAATTTGACTGGACTTGGCAAAATATTTATCTATAAATTTCCCAGAGAACATGGGCCTATTCCTCAACATAGGTAGCAATTAACTCATAGGGCAAACAAAAAACAAAAATGCCAGTAAGCTTATTCATGATCTGAATTTCTGATTTAACTATTAACTCTCCTAAACCAATGTCCAGACTCTAAAGAATACTGAAAATTACTAAGGAGATCGAGTAGTTAAATATCCCAGTGGACAGAGTATTGGACCTGAAGTGAGGAAAATTCATCTTCAAATCCACTCAGACACTCTTAGCTGTATAATTTGGGCAAATCACTTAACCTGGTTTCCCTCAGTTCTTCATCTGTAAAATGAGCTGGAGAAGGAAATGGCAAGCCATTATCATTGCCAAGAAAACACCAACTGGGGTCACAAAGAGTCAGAAATGACTGAAACACCTGAACAAATCAAGGATAGTAACAATGTTCACCAAATACTAAAGGTCTTTCCCAGTGAAGGATAAGGAATGCGAGTATAAAGTGCTAATCTCAGTTTGCAGGTTAAGGTCAAGTAACCATGAAAAGATTCACCAGGACTGAAGAGACCAAGGGAGCATACAAGATTGATGAAAGAAGCTCATTTGCTCAAAGAATGCTGCAAGTAATCCACTTTTTATTCTCACTTTCCCCTCAAAGGACTGTTGAGCTTGAGCTCACACTGACACTATAGTATTGATTCTTCAGTTAGTCTCTTTTGAGAGAGGCTTCAGACTTCTGCAGAACTTTAATTCACTAACATAAATATGAATGCAACCCATGCAGTCACTACATTACACGGGAACCAATGAAAAATGAAAGTATTGAATCCCTGCAGTGATGACCTATTTATTTTTCAATTAAAGAAAAATGATTCCTTCTTGAAACCTCCACACAACAGCTGAGAATTTAAAATTATACCAATAAATGCTATTCATGATAGCCCTGAAGAAGAAATGATTATCCAAACTCTTCCTCTCATTTCAGTGCCTCTGCTTCACTCTCCCACTAAAAAGGTATTTTGTATGTTTATGACAGCATTTTCTAATTAACTTTTTTTCTATTAACAAAAATTCACCCTCTCTCTCCCCACTTCCCTATTGAAAAAAGAGAAAAGAAAAAAGAAAACCCTTATAACAAAAATGGATAGCCAAGTACAAGTTCCCTTAATCCAAAAAAATTGTTTTAATCTCCATCCTGAATCTTACCAAGTCACTTCCCTATTCAGTCTATTCCAGTGACTCCCTATTACATTTAGGATCAAACAAAAAGACCTTAGTCTGGAACCTGTTTAATTATTATTATATTACTATTCTTTTGCTCTATTGATATCCCCCCAGTGTCTAGAATACAATCTTGCCTCATAAAAGCCTTTTCTTCCTCAAGATTAAGCTCATATTCCTCTTGTATAAACTCTCTTGACTCTCCCTAATGACTAATGCCCTCTTTAACCAATTTTTATTTATTCTGCATTTGTTCTTATTTATTCTCATTATTGATTTTGGATAAATCAATATTATTCATACTATTTATTTTGCACAATTTCTATTCCCAGAAGAATGAAAGGTCCTTGAGAATAGGGAATTTCATTCTTTGAATTTGTAATTATAGTACCTGATATATAAATTATCATGTAATAAATGATTGTGTTGCATGAGCTATAGGTCTTCAGATAATAAGTATTTTATCAAAGATTTTTGCATAACTAATCTGGAACTTCTTTTGAGTTCCTACATACTTAAAGGTCTTTTTCCAGCCTCTGCTCCCTATAATTCATTTTTTCTATAATGATTAACTTGATAATGTGCTACTTATATGGTAAAATTATTTAAAGTATTTGTAGAGTTTGAGTCTTGGGCAAATTTCCTTTGACTTAAGACTGGTTAATTTATGAATGGAAATTTAAATCATATCTTTTTCCTCAAACAATTTTAAAAGGAAGAGAGGGAAGCACTTAATTGAATATGGGAGCTTTTTTTGTACAAAGGAAATTTATATGTAGAAATGATCTATGGGGTATTCAGTACTGCTTCCTGCCAGTGCAGTATTGTTTCCTGTAATAAACACTGGGAGGCTGAGTTCAGGCTATTTTTAAATATGATGCAGTTACCATCAAAAGCTAAGGAAAAAGTCTGTTTTTATCCTGGAAAATACATTTCAATATGGCCCAGTTATTCCTTTCTATAAACTGTCTCTACTAATTCACTTCTTTTTTTTTTCTTTAAATTTTATTGATACCTTTTATTTCCTGACACCAGTCATTTTGAACTGTTTGGTTAGTGCTCATCTTCTTTCCATTGTTGTCATTTTCCAGTGATCCTCCTCCTAGTCCCACCATCACTAGAATCTTTCTTTGTGACAAATAAGTTCAGTCAAGCAAAACAAATCACATGTGGCAATATCTGAAAATGTAGGCTTTGTTTTTTACCAGTCCACTTTCAAGTACATGTTCTGATTGTCCTTTGGTTAGCAGGAGTATGAAAAATGCATGAGTTTATGTTGTCTTTAACTTACTGATTTAAAAAAAAAATCTCCTGCAGCCTCCTTTGAAAATAGGACAAAAATGATTGTACTTAAGCACAAGCCACATTACTTCTCTACTCAATAAACTCCAGTGGCTCCCTATTGTATCTAGGATCAAATGTAAAGTCCTCTGTTTAGCTTTTGAATCCCTTAATAGCCTGGCTTCAACTTTCTTTTTCAACTTCACTACATATTGCTTTATTTTTTTGTATCCAACAGTTCAGGCAAATTGACCTTCTTGTTATTCTTCACATATGATACTCCATATCCAACTCCATGTCTTTGAACCAGATGTCCCCAAACTATAATGAACTCTTTGATCACTTCCACCTGTTAGAATCTATGTTTCTTTCAAAACTTAGCTCTGAAGTCTTTCATAATTCTCCTAGGAACTCACTATCCACCTAAAAAACTTATATTTAATTACATATATTTTAGTTATATTGGTAAGGGGGGAAGGACCCTACCTCAAATAATGTAATCACTAAGACTTAGAATATAATCAAATAAGGAAAAGAGTTTTATTCCATACCTCAGCTGCTATAGTCACAAAATTACTCAATCAATCAAGAGGATCACAATGTAATGATGACATATAAAGTAGGTTTTGAGTTAATTTCCTACAATCTCACAACAAATGTCTGAATCTCTAAAAGATTCTAGGGTTTTGACCACTGGATAAGGGTAGATGACCCTATTCAGGAAGCATCTTACTAGTAGCTAAAATAATCATATTCCGTGGGTCCAAACGTGAAGTTACTTTGGAGGATCACTGTTCCAACAGTGAAAAGTGTGTTCTCTGTCTCTCTGTCTCTCTCTCTGTTTCTCTCTCTCTCTCTCTCTCTCTCTCTCTCTCTCTCTCTCTCTCTCTCTCTCTCTCTCTCTCTCTCTCTCTCCCTCTGACTCTATCCCTGTTTCTGTCTGTAACTCTGTCTCTGATTCTGTCTCTATCCCTTTCTCTCTGCCTCTGTTTCTGTCTCTCTGTCTCTATCTGCTTCTCTCTGTCTCTCTGTCTCTGTTTCTGTCTCTGTCTCTGTTTCTGCTTGTCTCTCTGTCTCTGATTCTCTCTATCCCTCTATCTTTGTCTCTCTGTCTTTCTATCTGTTTCTGTCTCTCCAACTCTCTCTCTGATTCTGCCTCTTTTTCTTTGTCTCTCTCTAACTCAGTCTTTGCCTCTCTATCTCTCTCTACACCCCCGTGCTCAAGCATGCACACACACACACACACACACACACACACACACACACACCCATTTGTCATATCATTGGAGAGAATAGGATAATAGGACATTATACATTCAGTGGGGATTAGGAAGATGCACAAAGGACAGACATGTCCAAAGACAGTCACCTGAAGAAGGAGGCAGCTTCAGGAAGTTTGACCTTTCATAGAAGAGAGTTTAGCTTATGGATTACAGAAAGGACCAGATTTTAGGAATCCAGCTAGACAGTTCAGTCAGCAGAGAACTGAACCCAAGGATAGTTGCATGAAAATTCTATGGAGAAGAAAATATTCAGCTCCTGACATTAGAAGGAATTATGAGTTACTCCTTTCCCATGTGTTCCTTTATACTCAAGGTCTGAATCCATGTTTCCCAAAGACCTATGAATATTTGTGGCAAAAGCTGGTGGGGGGAATATTTTATACCTGCTGTGTTTATTATATCATTTTAGTAAGAACCTTTTCTAAGAGCTAATTGTGCCCACTGGCTCACTGTTAATAGAAAGCAGACCTATGGGAGCTCAGGACCCATGCCAAGGATATGCTATTCAAAGAAGTCAGTTCAAACCAGCTCAAGAGAACTAATTATTAAATTTTCAATATGATCATTCATACCTCAGAATTCAGCAAATGCTACAAAGCAGAATTCTACTTTTTAATTGTCTAGCCTTAAAAAAAATGATAGAATAATGTAAAAAATGCAGGTTAATCTCAAAAATATTGTTTTTAGTATAAGGGGGAGGGGAAACTAGTTTTTTAAACATATATACTCAGACATCTCAACCTTTAGCAACAAGAATGTTTATCCATAATGTTCATCATAAAACTTGACCACAGCAAGCAACCCTCTTGGGGACCCAAACTATGACTGCAAGGATAGGTTGAGGAGTGGTTCAAAAGGGTGGAGTTGAGAAGACAGGTAGCATGTGACCTAATTTAAGAAGTTGTCTGGAATTTTGAGATTATCCTTGCTTCCTGTCAATCTTTTATCTGCCCACTTTTGAGGTAATAGCAGTTTCTTTCTCCCCTTTTCTGATTTAGGATGAGATTAGTAATCCAAAGGCTATAATCATAAAGGACTGGTTTTGTAGCCTCCCTCCAGTCCCTCTGTTTCCATCTCTATTACTCTCATTGGCCAGATGTGTATGTGCTGTTTAAATTTTCCTATTTACTTAGAGATGAAAAACTTTTGAGGGCCTATGATTTTTTTAGAAATATTTTATTTATTTTGAGTTTTACAATTTCCCCCCATTCTTGCTTCCCTCCCCCCACACCCCACAGAAGGCATTCTGTTAGTATTTACATTGGTTCCATGTTATACATTGATCTCAATTGAATGTGATGAAATCATATCCTTAAGGAAGAAAAATAAAGTATAAGATAGCAAAATTACATAATAATATAACAATTTTTTTCTAATTTGAAGGTTATAGTCTTTGTTCAAAGTCCATAATTCTTTCTCTGGATACAGATGGTATTCTCCATTGCAGAAAGCCTAAAATTGTCCCTGATTGTTGCACTGAAAGGATGAGCAAGTCCATCAAGGTTAATCATCACCCCCATGTTTCTGTTAGGGTGTACAATGTTTTTGGTTATGCTCATTTTGCTCAGCATCAGCTCATGCAAATCTTTCCAAGCTTCCCTGAATTTCCATCCCTCCTGATTTCTAATAGAACAATAGTGTTCCATGACATACATATACCACAGTTTGTTAAGTCATTCCCCAATTGAAGGACATTCACTTAAATTCCAATTTTTTGCCACTACAAACAGGGCTGCTATAAATATTTTTGTGCAAGTAAAGTTTTTACCTTTTTTTCACAATCTCTTCAGGGCATAGACCCAGTAGTGGTTTTGCTGGGCCAAAGGGTAAGCACATTTTTGTTGCCCTTTGGGCATAATCCCAAATTCCTCTCCAGAAAGGATGAATTCACAGCTCCACCAACAATGTATTAGTGTCCCAGATTTCCCATATCCCTTCCAACATTGATCATTGTTCTTTCTGATCATATTGGGAGGGTCTATGATTTAACAAGAGAAAGAAACTCTTTCTCCTAAAACAAGTCAATGTCTTCTCTTAAATTTATAATTTTAGAGAATTGCCCAAAGCATTAAGAGGTTGTCATTATCCAAGGTCACACAACCAATTTGTATCAGAAACAAAACTTGAACTCATGTCTTTCTAATTGAAAGTGGTCTCTTCAGGATTTATATTTTATTCTTCAAAGTCTTTTATTATCCTTTCTCAGTTTTAAGAAAACTTACTTACTTTTAATATAGATTACCTACTCCATAGGATTTCACAGCTCTCTCTGGCACACTAGAGTTTAGATCAATCATGTCCACCAGGAAAAGATATAAATAAGTATATAAAATATCTAAATTATTCTGAGATGCCCTTTAGATGCCTTTGTAGAGTAAGTTCAGTTCAATGTACTAATAGATAGAAATGGAAATCAGCTATTTTGTTACTCGTGGTAATACTAATTTATGATAATAATTAATATATAATTACCAAAGAGTTTAGATCTCTATTTGAAAGGAAGACAAACAATAGAAATTTGCACAATCATAGCTGAATCTCTATAATATTATGTAGTGTAAATTTAGAAAGGGCTGTGTGTTCATTACTCTGACTTCCTCATCTATAACCTGAAAATAAAGTGATCAGTTTAAGTAGCTTCTTCTTCACCAAGATAACTGGAGCACTGGCAGCTATTATTCATTCAAAATACAAACTATCTCCAGGATGATAAGGCTACCTATACTGTATGGGTATGTGCTATATCACAGTGTCATCATAGCACCAAGATAACTGTTTTCCCTTTAAACATTTCGCTTTCTCACAAGCTGAGAAAGCACAAAATCATCCTTTCACAAGGTGCTAGAATTTCTTCAGATTTTACCATCATGACGGAAATAGACAAAGTAGTTCATGTAAATAATATCAGAGAAGAAGAAATAGTAGAAGTGTTAGGTGGTCAACCTCCTTCCTGTCACAGTTATTACAAGGACAAAGATTATTGAAAATTCCTAAAGTCCTTCTAAGTCAAATATGTTCCTAGAAGTGAAGCAAAAAGGAGTTCAACTCAGCTCTACACATGCTCCAAAGGAGTATTCTCTAGTCAGAGTAGATTGTTGGGATTTGAGGAACCAGATTATTCCTATTACACTAAATCAATCCACTGAGATACATCTGAAGCATTTGTCCATGTTCCAAGTTCTTAAAACTTTTCTGAGAAAATGGACAAAGATGCCAATTATACCCCTGCCTCAGCAGCAATTATACCCCTGCCACCTCCTCATGAGCTAAGTCTTTATTCTTTGGTGACTAGGAAGCTACTTCAACAGCTTGAGCCTTTGTCTTCTGTATCAATCAGATTTCAAGGATGGTTTCTTGTTATTAGGAGAAAGACTAGCATAGTCTCAGAAGACTTAGGAGAGAGAGGAGAGGAGGGAAGGTAATTTGTCTAGGGTATACTACTCTTTGGTGAAAAGATGCTAAAAGTTTTTTTAGCAGCATTACTAGAAATCTGATCTAAGAGAAGTGAGAAGCCTTTTAAGGAAAACCCCCAGGAACAGAGCTTAGTTAAGGTTAAAAGAAAAAACAGAAAAAGTAACAATGCCTGAAGGAATGACACAATCTGAGGAGAACTAAGACCAGAAAAATCAGTTTTCATTTGAATAATTGAGACTGTCCCAAATATCATTGATCTGGTCCATTAATGATGGGTGATGCCAAAACTTTGAAATTCACAGTGAGTCTCCTAATGTAGGGAAGTAATGATGAGCAGCACTACTAGGAACATCAGAGTCACAATATAAATACTACTGAGACACTTAAACATCCTCATTATGGGTCAGGGTCATCTGCAATAGGTATCTAGGAGATCATTTCACACTAGTGAATATCCTGGATCATCAATCATCATTAACCCCTTCCTAGGACTCAAAGGGGGTGGAGAAGAGGAAGTGTTGGGAAGGAAGGAAAAAACCAAATTTTTTTACTTTTTTTTTTTTTTACAAGGCAATGGGGTTAAGTCACTTGCTCAAGGACACACAGCTAGGTAATTATTAAGTGTCTGAATCTGGATTTGAACTCAAGTACTCCTGACTCCAGGGCTGCCACCTAGCTGCCTCCGAAAAAACAAATATTAAAAAACATTTAATGATCCCTTTCTTTCATTTTTTCATGGAGACCAGGTAAATAATTCCACCTCTGCCCCATACCTAACATATCTTTGTTTTCAAAAAATCAACATGCCTCCCAACAGTGAGGCTGATTTATTCTTCCTTAATTCCCAAGTCCTCTCTCATGGACCATGGGGTATTCTTCTGGGACCATTGTGGAGGAGAATATTAGTTTCAACTGTAGTCTTATTGGAAAGGTCTCAAAAATATCTCTGGCCACACATTAAAATCCAGTGTGTTATGATGGATACTTCTATTGTCCCAACTACCAGTCCTTACTGCAAGTGCCTGACAAGAATGTCATTGCCCTGGTGTCATTGCCCACCTCATTGATGAGTTCAGGAATGTCCACATTTCATGACTTGGCTATTTCTAAGGGTCTTAGTTCAACCTACCAAAATTTGTGCTCTTCCTATCTTTGGTGGTCATTCTCTTTGATACAGAAATAGCTGCTATAGCAAGTCAGTTCTAACTAAAGAATATGATAGCTCCCAATCGCAAACTCACAAGGATGCCTCCAAAGCCAGCAATGTCCATTTCAGGACTGATGTTCACTGAGCCTTTGCTCAGGGAAAGAGACACACTTTAGAAGAGTCAGTCCAATCAGTCTCATTCTCGATAGCCTACCATAGCTCTGGTGTGGGTCTGGACATGAACTTCTGAGAGTCAGGTCAGGTAGAAAAACATACCCAAACATGCAAGGTTGGGAAGTGAAAATCTACCAACTTTATTTTCGGAAACTCAGACTCTTTATAACAAAAACTTATCTCAGGAATGACTGGTTAAAGGAGACCCAGTTTCACAATTTCCTGGGTAAATTTACAATATTTGTTCTTAGAAATCTTCATACTTCTCTATCAGAAAAACCACCACCTCTGGAACCATAGATTATCCCAGGTCAGGGCTCAGGTCAAGGCTCACTGGTGAGCCAACCAGCCCATAAAATGAGCAATAATCCATACATATTCTTGATGGAAAAAGTCACCAAGGATATGTGAATATCATTCTGAGGGGCTGGCCCTCTACAGGTCTCACCTAAGATAATGCATATTCTTTACCTTCCACTTATGTACAGTATCATTTCTGACAATAAGGGGACAACAATAACAACTTCATTGGTGCTCACTCTTTGGAGGCCCCTCACTTATCCCAACAGAAAAGTTAAGTATCATTTGCTCCAAAGAGCAAATATCTCTCCTTTTATTTCATTTTCATCAAGTCAAATAAAATACTCTTGACTCATTTGTCCATTTCCCCAGTTCTAGAAAGTTGTGATCAAAGCAGCATTCTAGTTCTATACAACAATAGTTTATTTTGTTTTCCCTTAAAAGGCTTTGAAAATGTCCTCTTGGTTTAATTAACTCATGTGATATTATTTAATTAACTCAGCCCATTGGGCTATTGATTTTGTTTCTTGGTTACATGAGTACAAAAGGCCACAAAGAACCCATCTCCCTTTCAAAAGTTTCTGACAGAGTACATACAGCATGACCAACACCCTAAGCTCCAGTCAGTTGAATCAATATGGTATCTTCACTGTATGGTCTTGTTGAATAACCTTCTTCTACTATGGCTAAATTAAACTCTTTATGTTAACAGAGAAACAATGAGTGACTCATTTCATTCTAACATCAAATCTAAACAATTAGGGGGACAAACCCTATTCACACCAGTCCTACAATCAAAACTTCCTGGTAAACTGGTAAGAGTCAAGTGTTATTCTTTCAAGTGCCTTTCCAATTATTTTTTTGTTAAAGAATTTCAGTAGACTCCTTAGAGATTTCCCAAAAGCCACATAAAGAGTTCAAGGTGATCTATTGAGCACCATTCTTATCCCCAAATTAACAGTTTTCTGGGAGTATTCAGGACTATCACAACTGTATAACTTAAAAATCATAAGCAACCCTAAACATAAATTTGTGCAAATTCACAACTGTTTTTAAGTTGTTGAATGCCCATAAGTAGTTTGTTTCACAATTCCATCATATCAGTGAGGCCCCTGTTTTTCATTGGTCACAATGTGACATATTGGTCATAATGTGAAAGCCTCCTATAACATAGCATCCAATCAACTAAGGCTTCCCCTCCTCCATATTGCCTTTTCTTCCAACTATTTTGAATGTTCTTGACCAAACCTAATTCAAACTGGGTTAGTGGTTCCACCTAAAATTTGGAACAAAATAAGACACTTATAGACTACTATACATTTAACACAAGAAGACTTATTAAATAGTATGGGAAGGATATTCCATAAGGATATGACATGGATTTATTTGAGTTCAAGTCAAATCAACTAGCATTTATTAAGAATCTACAATGTGCTCACACCCCATCCCAAAATAAGGAAAAAAATGGGTATTATGATTTAGACATAAAAAAGTCACACTATAATCCAATTAAGAGAATAAGGAATAGCTTCTCTATCAGATCTATGGAGAAGAGAGTTTATGACCAAAGAAGAGATAGAGAGCATTATAAAATACAAAATGAATAATTTTAATTGAATTAAAAAGGGTTTTGCACAGATAAAACCAATGCAATCAAGATTAAAAGCAATGCAGTAAGTTGAGAAACAATTTTTCAATGAGTATTTCTGATAAAAATTCATCTCTAAAATAGAGAACTAAATCAAATTTATAAGAATATAAGTCATTCCCCATTGATAAATGGTCAAAAGAAATGAACAGTTTTCAGATGAAGAAATTAAAGTAATCTATAGTCATGTGAAAAAATGCTCTAAATCATTATGAATAGAGAAACACAAATTAATACTCTGAGGTACCACTTCTCATCTATCAGATTGGCTAAAATAACAAAAAAAAAGAAATTGAACTGGGGAACTGGGAAAAATGGGACATGTTGATGGAGTTGTGAACTGATCTAATCATTCTGGAGAGCAATTTGGATCTACACCCAAGAGCAATAAAACTCTGCATACCCTTGGAATCTAGCAATATCACTACTAGGTCTATATCCCAAAGAGATCATAAAAAGGGGGCAAAAGACTCACATATACGAAACATTTTATACATTAATAGCAACATTGTGTGATGATAGGAGAATGGGGGTGTCCTTGACAATAAAGCTGGAAAGAAAGTTGGATTTTAATGAGTACTCTTATGGCTAAGATAAGTTTGAGAAATCTTAAAGTCATCCAGTTTGACTTGTCTCACAAGCATTTGTTGATGTGAAACTAAAGGTCAGAACTAAATAAATACATCTGAGTTCAAGCATATAGAAAAGATAATTTAATCCATGGGAGCTGACACTTTACCAAGGCAACTTTTGAGAACTACAGCAAAAGGACTTCCAAGAAATGGAAGCTACATATATTCTCTACACTTGAGTCCACTTGCTTCTAGATTCTATTTACTGGAAGGAGAGTGTGTCACAGATTTTAAATTAACTAGTTTGTAATTCCAGAAAGTGTTATAGAGTCAATATGCAGATAAAGTCACTTCCTGGAGAACAGATAACATGATTTTTTTAATCTGCAACATCTGCAGATTTAATCTGCCACAAAAATATAATAAGCACTATGTGCTAGGGCTGGGACTGCAGACCTTTGAATTATCCTTGTCTTCCTCATTCCCTTACCCAAACACTTGCCCAATCCTATTTCTAAAGGACAGCACCAGTCTAAATTAGGCCTTATTGCTCCTCACCTGGACTATGGTGATAACCTCCTCATTGTTCCAGTTTATAGTATCTCCCTTCTCCAATCCATCCTCCCTACAAATTCCAAAATAATTCCAATTTAAGGTACAAGTATGACCATGTCATTCTCACACAGAAAACTTTTCAAAAGCTCCTCATTGGCTTTAGGATATTATTCAAACTCTTGAATTTGTAATTAAGGCCCTTTACTATTTTTCTAATCTTGGTTGGTTTGGGTTTCTATTATTTCTTATTTTGTAACTCCATGTCTTCACACAGGGTGGGACTATATCCTTTCCTAATCTCAACCCTTGAGAATTCTTATCTTATTTCAAGGCTCAGCTCAGGTTTTATGAAACTTAATCCTCCAAGTTGTTAGTGCTTTGTTGGGCTTATCTGTGAACAAGTTGTATCCCTCAGTAGGAAAAATTAATAATAATAATAGCACTTACATAGTACTCTATAGTTTACAAAATGCTTTACATGTATAAATTCATTTCTTGCTCATTGAGGACAGAAATTGTTTAATTTTTGTCTTTGTAACCCTAGTATCTAGTCAAGTAGCTTGCATAGTCATCCAATAAATGTCTATTATATTTAATAATATTGAGCAAATAACTGTTATGAGCATTGTTTTTAATAACAAAGAGAGCCTTAGCCATGGAACATAAAAGACGAATTTATTTAGTTTGTCTAAATGCTCAGAAGTTCGCATACACTAATTACATCTATACAGCACAATTTTAAACTAGGTGGGGGAAGTAAGTATTACATAATATTCACATTTTTTTCAAATTGGGAAAATGAAGCATAAGTTAATACATTCAGATTAAATGTAAACTTTAAAGTCTGAACCAAGGTCCAAATTTGGGCTAGATAAAATCCTTTATAAGGTTTTGAAGAAACATGAAGGGCCAATCAGATTTTACTGACTCTGGTAGAGGTAGTTGTTTTAATAGAGGCACTTCAGAAAACCAGGTGACACAATGGATAGCGTGCAGGACCTGGAGTCAGGAAAACTCATCTTCCTGTGTTGAAATCTGTCCTTAGACACATCCTAGCTGTGTGACCCTGGGCAATTCACTTAACCCTATTTATAGCTCAGTTTTCTCATCTATAAAATGAACCGGCAAAAGAAAGAACAAGCCACTCCAGTATTATTGTCAAGAAAACCCCAGATTGGGGCGGCTAGGTGGCACAGTGGATAAAGCACCGACCCTGGAATCAGGAGTACCTGGGTTCAAATCTGGCCTCAAACACTTAATAATTACCTAGCTGTGTGGCCTTGGGCAAGCCACTTAACCCTATATGCCTTGCAAAAACCTAAAAAAAAAAAAAAACCCAGATGGGATCATGAAGAGTCAAGCATTACTAAAATAACTAAACTAAACTAAAGAGGTACTTTTACCACTCCCCATCCCAAGATGACAATCTATTCATCTATTGTTAGGCACTCAAAAAAGAACAAAGTTGCAGCAAAAATAAAATATAAAAAATTAAATTAATTCCACAGAAATGAATACAAATAACTTGTATGTTGACATTGAACAATTTTTATTTCTGTGAGTTTATTTTATAGATCTCAGATTTTAAGTGTTTTTTTATACAATACCTAACAGCTGTCCCCAAGCCCACACAGTGTATTGTTCATGCAATTCTTCGTAACTCTATTCCCTTCATTTGACACTACACCTCCAACAGTATAGTTGTTAAAGAGTCAGAACATTAGTATTAAAATTGTTTACAGCTTGCTATTTGGAGAAGAGAGATAAAAAGAAAAAGGGAAACTCTCAAAGAGCTTCTAGCACTGATTTCTCAAATGACATGTGTATCTTGAACCCTTTTGAAACTATAGAAACAAGATCTTAGAAGTGGTTGTTGTTTTATCTTTTCCTATATCTTTATTCCTGGCTTTTATGAAAATAGAGCTCTCTTTCTTTAGTACCTAATTTCCCATTCCTTGGATGTTGAGGTTAGAATGTCCTGTGTCCCAGTTTGTAAAAATCATTGCAAAAGAAACAATTCCTTCATGGACTCTGCAAAATTTAGTTAAAAATAATCAGAGATAAGAGTTGTCAAAATGCCTGCA
The DNA here is from genome assembly GCF_037893015.1 of Macrotis lagotis. Taxonomy (NCBI): domain Eukaryota; kingdom Metazoa; phylum Chordata; class Mammalia; order Peramelemorphia; family Peramelidae; genus Macrotis; species Macrotis lagotis. The sequence goes on along the minus strand of NC_133664.1, from coordinate 192,733,308 downwards.
GATTTTGACCCCTGGGAAATACAAGTTTCAGCATCAATTTTCAACAGAAGTAATTCATGTCCTCTGAGAGGAGACTGACTATTTGATGAATCATAAAAACATTAAATCTTAATCATGAATTTTGCCCTAACAAAAGAAATTCATGTATACCTTGTTACTCAACTCATAGGTCAGGTATGATAATTAAACTAGATTCTCACTGACTAGAACTACATCTCCCAACATTTTTTTTTTTATCCCTATGACTATGTAACACAGTGTCTGGCTCATAGCAGGCATGTAATAATATTTGATGAATGAACGAACAACCAGGCTAAAGCAACATCTCCCAACCCATAATAAGTACAGTCTCCTATCTAACCACTTTTAAATGTTCTATATTTTGAAAATATTCTGTCTGGAGTTAAGGAAAAACTAAATAAAGGGAGGAAGGGAGATGGAAGGAAGAAAAGAAGAGAGGGAGAAAAGCAGGAAAAGAAAAGAAAAGAGACACATGAAAAAATAGTCCCTCATCTCAAGGACTTCCAGTCTAGTGTTAGAGACAACATGCAAATAACTAGGTACAAATAAGATACACCTGACACATTGGAAATGATCAACAAAGGGAAGACCTTAGCCTTAAAGTTGAGATTTTAGCTAAAATTTGAAGGAAACCAAAAGAGAGATGAGCAATGAAATAATTCCAGACATAGAAGACAATCAGCAAAAATGCAGTCAGGTGATGGAGTGTCTTGTACAAGAAATAGCAAGGAGGTCAATTAAAAGCCCAAAACTTATTCAATAGATGTAAGAAAAAATAATCTAAATAGAAAATGGAGAATTTCTTCTAGTTTTAAATTTATTTAGTCTTTAACTTGTGTAATAAAACAAGTATTTTCATAAGGGCATAATAAAAAGATGCTTGCACATGAAACTGCAAATCTACTATGCACAAGTTACTCTTCCTTTCAAATGTACAAAAAATATTTAAAGTCAGTAGGAGACTAGAATCCATGATCTAATCCAAGATCTGAAACCCAGTAACTGCATAATTTTTTTTATTTTTATTATTATTATTTTTAACATTTTAACATTTTTTTGTTTTCCAATTATATACAATAGTAATATGTACCCATCATTTTTTGCAAGACTCTGAATTCTACAATTTTTCCCCCTTCCTCCCTTCCCTCCCCACCACAGAAGGCTGTCTGACAGTCTCTACATTGTTTTCATGCTATACATCAATGTAAGTTGAATGTTATAAGAGTAAACATAAGAATAAACATAACCCCCCCCCCAAGAAGATGAGAAATCTCAAGAAGAGAGAGAGAGAGAGAGAGAGAGAGAGAGAGAAATTGTACTTCAGTCTGTGTTCAGATTTCAATGGCTCTGTCTCTGGGGTGGGTTGCTTTCTTTATCATAAGTCCACCAAAGAAGTTGCTTCTATATTTTCCCCACAGTTGCTGTCACTAGCTGTACCTCCACTCTATTCCTCCCCACTCTCATTTATTCTGTTCTTCCTCTCATTTCATCCTGGCCCTGTCCAAAAGCATGTTGCATCTGAGTACCCTCTCACTTGATTTTTCCTCTTTTCTGTCACCTATTCCCCCCATTTCCCCCTTATCCCATCCCTTTCCTCCCATCCTTCTCCAGGGCAAGATAGATTTCCTCACCCTATTAAGTGTGTATGTCATTTCCTCCCTGAACCATTTCCAAAGAGAATGAAGGCTCATTCATTCCACCTTGCCTTCTCCCCCCTCCACTCCACTGAAAAAGCTTTTTCTTGACTCTTATGTGAAATCTCTCAGCTTCTTCTTCATCTCCTTTTCCTTCCTCCCAGTACTTTCCCCCTTCACCCACTGACTCCATCCCTTTACCACATCATACCATTATATTCTGCTCCTTCCTAAGTCCTGTCTATATATGTTCCTTCTAACAGCTCTTATGAATGAGAAAGTTCTTTTGAGTTATCAATATCTTCTTCCCAAGCAGGAATACAAACAGTTCGACATCATCAAGTTCCTCAGTTAGTCCTTCTCTTCCACTCCCTCTATGGTTCACCAGAGTCCTGTACTTGGAGATCAAACTTTCTGTTCAGCTCTGGTCATCTCAATAGGAAAGTTTAAAGTCCCCTGTTTCAGTGAAAGTCCATCTTTTCCCCTGAAAAAGGATGTTCAGTTTTGCTGGGTAGTTGATTCTCAGTTGTAAACCAAGATCTTTTGCCTTCCAGAATATCATATTCCAATCCCTACAAGCCCTTAATGTAGATGCTTCCAGATCCAGTGTAATCCTGACAATGGAGCCTCAGTAATTAAATTGTTTGTTTCTTGCAGCTTTTAGAATTTTCTCTTTGATTTGGGAGTTTTGGAATTTGGCTATAATATTCCTGGAAGTTTTTCTTTTGGGATCTCTTTCAGGGGGTGACCAGTGAATTCTCTTGATTTCTATTTTACCCTCAGCTTCTAGGATCTCAGGGCACATTTGCTGTATTATTTCTTGAAAAAATGAAATCTAGGCTCTTCTCCTGGTTGTGACTTTCAGATAGCCCCATAATTTTTTTAAATTATTTCTTCTAGATCTGTTTTCAAGGTTGATTGTTTTTCCAGTGAGATATTTCACATTTTCTTCTAATTTTTGTCTTTTTTGGCAGAGTTATATTTCTTCCTGCTTTCTTGCAAAGTCATCAGCTTCCTTAAGTTCCCTTCTGCATTTGAAGGAGTTATTTTCTTCAGAGCTTTTTAATCTCCTTTTCCAGCTGGCCAGTTCTGCTTTTTAAAGGCATTCTTCTCCTCATTTGCCTTTTGTTTTGCTTTTTTTCCATTAGGCCTAAACTGATTTTTAACATATTTTCTTCTTCAGTATTTTTTTGTATTTCTTTCATCAAGCTGTTGATTTGGTTTTCATGATTTTTCTGCATCATTCTCATTTCTCTTCCCAATTTTTCCTCCACCTCCCTTTAATTGCTTTTCAAAGTCTTTTTTGAGTTCATCCATAGTCTGAGTCCATTTTCTATTTCTCTTGGAGGTTTTGGATATGGAAGCTTCGGTTTTGTCATCATCTGAGTATGTATTTTGTTCTTCAATTGGACTAAAGTAATCCTCTATAGTCAGATTCTTCTTTTTCTGTTGTTTACTCATTTCCTCAGCCCAAGACTAATTTACAGCACTTCTAAGGTTTGGGGGGGGGGGGGTTTGGAGGGGACTCCCCACTGGGACCTTTATTTCTCCAAGGTCTTATGCTCTCTAGTCTGTGCTTTGATATGTAGATGGCCCAATACTTCCCTCTGCCCTGGGGCTACAAGGAGGGATCCAGCTTGGTTATTTAGTATGGAAGTCCAAACAGCAATTTGTGAATGTAGGTAAACTGCAGAGTCTAACCCCAGGGAGAGCAGAGAAATTTCTGCAGACTTTCCTTACCATCTCTGGGGGTGCAGGTTGCTTTCTCCTGATTCTCTCTGCAGATTCTGTGGCCATGCTCCTCACTCCACACTCACCCAGGTGCAGCAGAGTTCTCCCACTACCCCTTCAAGCTGTTGTGGGTGATCTCTGGGCTGCCTTGGGCTGGGCTGTGCCACTGCTTTTTTCCCAGTGCCTAGTCCTGGTGAAACACACCTTTCCCATGGAACTTCTAAGTTATCTCGGACTGGGAAAACATATCACTCAGTCTTTCTGTGGATCCTGCCCCTCTAAATTTTGGCTAGAGCCATCCTTTGTTTTGTGGGTTTGGGGGCGGGGGTTGGAGTTCCCAGGAATATGCTGCCTTCAAGCTGCTATCTTGGCTCCGCCCCCAGTAGCGGCCTAATCTTGAGAAAGTCATTTAATTTTTTGGAAATTCACCGTCCTCATTTATAAAATGAGGGCTCTGGGCATCACATTTTAGGAAGGACACTGAGTAGCTATAGTGTTGTCAAAAGAGGATGATCAGTCCAATGAGGGAACTGAACACCCATAGAATTGGAAGATCAATTGGCCTCCAGAGGTCAACTCTTTTTAAGTGTCTTGGCCCCAAACTCTTGAAGATGAGTATTCAACTTGGGAACATTTGACTGAAGAGAAGAGATCAGTTTTTCCTCTGTTCTTCTGGTTGTCTCAGAAGTTTGTTAGTTTGTCATTCTCTCTCTCTCTCTCTCTCTCTCTCTCTCTCTCTCTCTCTCTCTTCAATCCTCACTGCTTAACTGTAGTTTTTAACATACCATAGAAATTATGTAAAGGATTTATAGAAAATGAAAAACATTCAGCTAGTTCATTACACATCATCATTATTATTATGATTTGCTCAATTGTTTTTCAATTGTATCTGACTCTTCATGACCTCATTCGGAGTTTTCTTGTTAAAGATACTACAATCTCTGTGAGCCTCGATAAATCACAACTTCCCACTGCCTCACCCAAAAACAATACCCTGATCTATTTCCTTTTCCAACTCATTTTACAGATAAGGAAATGAAGTAAATGAAGTTAAATGACTTGCCTAGATTCACACACCTATTAAGGTGTCTGAGGCTAGATTTGAACTCATAAAGAAGAGTCTTTCTGATTCCAAGCCCAAGTTCTAACCACTGTATGACCTACCTGCCCTTATATTTAGTCATGCTCCCCATAAAAGGTGAAGACACATAGCTGGACTGTCTCACATTCACTTTATCTTACCAGATCCACACTGCATATGAAGGTAAGACAGAACATGACTTGGGTTTTCGTTATTCCCTCATATGGAAGTCTTCCTAATAATGATGATGTTTTCCTCCAAGGAGAATGTTCTTGTGGAAACCACCTGCAGATGGGCACCAAACTCTAGACAATTTAAATTCTCCAGCTCATGTAGTTTACTTGCACCAAAACATAGAAGTTTGCTTCTCAAAACTTTCAGGCTGTTGTTCTATTCTCAAGGAAAAAAAGAAACAAAGAAGCAAAAAGAGTCCAGGGACACAAAATTATCTAGGAAATCACATGTCCTGGCTGTCATTGTCTCTATCCACCATGTAAGAGAAAATTCTTTCCCTCCCCTTGTTGAACATCCAAGGGAAAAGAAGAAAGAACATAGAAAAAAAGATTTATCAAAAAAGGTAAGAATGGAATGCATGGTCGAGGTTCACACTTTTAGACTTCCAAAAGGTGAACTTTCTGGATATTAGTTAGTTCCCAGCAACATTCAATAGCCAATCATCTTCGACACAACATGGGTCAACACTGCAGGAATAATAGTATCACCTTAACAAGGCATATGGTCTTCAGTAAGAGACCAGAGAACATGGCCCACAGAAAAAAAGCTAAAGAATAAATATAGATCCAAGAAAATGGTCTTAGATCAACAAGCCAGGAGTCCCCCTGATTATGACCCCTTCACAAGGAACCAGGAGGTATTTAGCCTAGAAATGTTTTGACTATGGGGATGAATAGATGGACCTCAACAACTGTCTTCAGGTATTTGAAAAGAGTGAAAGCTGTGGAAGACTTGGATTTTACCCACCTATCTTCCAGGATAGAATCAGAAGCAATGGATAGAAGATTAGTCTGGACAAAACAACTTTCCAACAATTAAAATTATTCAAAAGCAGAATGAGAAGTAGTGGGTTTCTCATCACTAGAGGTCAGTCAGTCAGTCAACAAACATTTTTAAGTGCTTGCTATTTATTCCAGGCAATAACTTCTGGGAGTACAAATACAAATAAAAGAGAGATGGGTCTCTGCCCTCAAGGAGCTTACATTCAAATGGGAAGGATAAAACTTTTTTTTAAAAAAGCTGAAAAGGTCATGATGGTGTGAAGAGGAGGGATGTACTTGACACCAGAGGAGTATAGACTATTGGAAAATTAAAAGTTGACTGGGTTCAGCACTGTCCTTAAATGATGGTTCCTCTCCAACCAGAAGAAGGTACCCCAGGGGTAGAAGGTATTTCTGTATTGTGAGATCCAGGATGAAGTGATCTTCCAGCATGAAGAGTTTTCTGGATCATGTTGGAGAAGCTAGAGAAGTACAACTTTGTGGGAAATACAGAGATGCTTGATCAAGAAACATTCCTTAAATTCAGGTCAATTAGAAGTAGTTGTTTTATAAAGGGAATTCCCATTCAGGTACCTGCTGGACTAGATGATCTAAGTCTTAGATTCTAAGGCCTTAGATTCTAAGGTGTCTTTTGTCTCTCGTAATCTATGAATCACTGGAGTTTTAGGAATGTTTCAAGATGCCTACCCCAGAGCTAAAGAATAAATAGCAAAAATAAATAAATAAATAAATAACATTTCTCTAAGAGCATCATAGGTACAATAAACTGTACACAGTGACTGCCAATAAAGTAAATAAAGAAAATAGAATTGGTCAGATTTAATGGCAAATATTATTATTGTCAAAAACTGTCAGAATTGGAAGTCACAGTCTTTCTTTTGATAGTTGATTAATTAAACATATTGTAAAAGAATGTACTGTGTAAAGGGATTTATTTAGGTGTCTATGTTGTATGAAAACAAAATGAATAAATACATACATACATATGTATGGATATATGTATCCTTGTAATGGTAAAGCCGTAGCATCTATGTTATCTTTCTATATTGTAGTTTAAGAAAGAATATAAAATTGAAAATCAGAGAAGAAGCAGGTTGTGTTGTAGGGCCTTGAAGAGGACTCAAAAATTTTGCTGTGCCTCTCTTCTCTCTCCTTCCCACTTTCAGCTCTAAACCATGAAGTTCAACATGGGTCCCCAACAAAAATTTTATTGAATCTCAGGAAAGATATCTTTAGTGATCTGCATTATCACTATAGAATAACTTTGATTCTATCTAAATTATAGTGACAATTGTCATTATCCCTTCTTTCTCAATAAGTACCTGACTCATTGTTTTTCTTTCCTTACCATCTTCTTAAACTAGAGAACTTCACTATCTATGTTGATATTGTCTCAAATTCCCTAATTCCTCATTCCCTACTACTCCAGCTCTCCATAGTCACATAAAGAAATGGTCAAACTTTGGAGATTATCATTGCCTACCAGTATTCCACTTTCTTTGAGAAGAAAAGAAAACTCTGACATTCCTTTATCTAACCATAATGACATTTCATCTATCCATATTATTTATTCCTCCTAAACTTATTCTTCACCCTCATCATGACTGCCATCAGTAATATTTCACACCATTGTCCCTGCTCTAACCAAATCATTTCCCTTTCCCAATTTCAATCATATAGTTAACTAATTCAAGTATATATTATTATTAATTCTGAATGACTCAACCCTTTGTCCTATTGCTGCTGGTCCCTTGTCAAATCCTTACTCTGGTTTATCCATACCATCTACTTCCTCTAGTCCTACACACATTGCAGTTTAGGAAAGAATAGGAAACTGAAAAACATAGAAGGGGTAGGTTGTCCTTGTAGAGGATTTGAATAGGACTCAGAGAAATGTTGCTGTCCCTGCTCTTCTCTCTCCTTCCCACCTTCAGCTCTAAAACATGAAGTTCAACATGGCCCCCCAAAAACAAAAATGTATTGGATCCAAGGAAAGATATCTTTAGTGATTTTTTATCATTATAGAAATAATTTTGACCTTATCTAAATTATGATGGCTGAAAGAAGTGTAAACTATTGAAAATAGAATATATTATCCAATTTTAATTTTAATTATCAATTTAATTAAAACTATACAATTTTAATTGCAACCCCATTGCAGCCAGGTAATTTTTTTCTTTTTTATTCCATCCTCACTAATTTTCTATAGCATTCCCTTCACAATTTTTTCCGTAATTTCTGTTCTCTACTTAAGTCTTCCCTCCCTCTCCAATACTATTCTCATCTGAGGACCTTGCTATGTACATTGTTGAGAAAAATTAAGTCCATTTGAAATGAGTTCCCTCTTTTTTTCTTCCTAATTCTCCTCACATTCTCAATCAAATTCCTTGAAAAACTTCCTACTCTTGTTACCAACACTTCCTGTCCTTTCCTCTCCTCAACTCTGCAATCTGGTTTCTGACTTCAGGCCTCAACTGAAATTGATTTCTCCAAAGTTGCCAATAGTTTTTAAAATGCTAAGTCTGATGTTCTTCTCTCAGTTTTATCCTTCATAATCTATCTATAGCATTTGACACTTTTGAAGACCCACTCCTCCTGGATGTTCTCTCCTTTCCGAGATCTTATGACATTCCTCTCTCCTACCTATCTAATTGATACTACTCAGTTTTCTTTGCTGGCTCATCATACATATATCATGGATCTATCCTGAACCCACTTCTCTTTCTAGGAAAAGATACCAATTCCTCTCATCAGATCTTTTTAACTTAATTATCATCTTTATAAAGATGACTCATAAAGTTCTAATGTTCTCCAATGGACTTCAATTCAGACTCACCAAATGCCTAGCGGACATGTCAAACCAGATGTCCCAGAGACATCTCAATCAACAAGAACTAAAAAAAAAAAAATTATCTCCCTCTTCAACCCACTTCTCTTCCAAACTTTTCTATCAAATGCACTTCACAAATTCATTGTTCTTTTCTCCTGACTCTCACTCATTCCACATCTCCAATCAATTGCCAAATCTTATCATTTCTATTCCAACCCTTTCTTCCTGCTCTACCAAAGGTTTATTTCAGTCCTTCATCATCCCTCCCCTAAATTAATACAACAGTCTCTGCACTGGGTTTCTTGCATTAACTGTCTCTTTACTCCAGTCTATCCTCCAAACAGTTGACAAAATGATTTTTTTTAATGTAGATTTGACCATGTCATTCCCCTTACTTAGTGGACCCCCATTGCCTCTAGGAAAAGATAGCAACTTATTGGTTTAGCTTAAAAAGTCCTTAACAATCTGAATAATACTTCTTTCCCTGAATTTTACAAAACAGACAAACTGGCTTTCTCTTTGTTTCTCACACATAATACTCTACTCTCCCTCTGCCTCTGCACTGGCTATATGTCATATCTGGATGTACATCTTCATTCTTATTTCCACTCACAGCATTCCTCTTTTTTTGTTCTTTTTTAGTTTTTGCAAGGCAATGGGGTTAAGTGGCTTGCCCAAGGCCACACAGCTAGGTAATTATTAAGTGTCTGCAGCCAGATTTGAACTCAAGTACTCCTGACTCCAGGGCTGGTGCTCTTTCCTCTGCACCACCTAGTTGCCCCCATTCCTCTTCTTTTAAGAAACAGCTGAGCCCAACCTTCTCCATGAAACTCCTGCTGAGTCTCCCAACCACTAGAACACTTCCTCACTCATGCTTACATGTGTGTCTCACTATTCTTGTACTCTAATTTTGAGCTCACTCTCCTAAAGATCTTGTGTATTTAAGAGAAGGGTTTATTCTTCCTCCATATCATGGCAGAAATATTTCATGGCAATTGTTCTTGCTATATCTTTTTGGTAAATCTCTTTAACTGATGAAGTTCAAGTGGCTGTTTGATAATGGCAATATGAAGGTTCATGAACTACAGTTAAAAAAAATTCAACCTCTCAAAGTTTTGTAACCTTAGAGGGGGAGTCACATCTATCCTCTTGGGGATACTTCTCTTCTGTATGAATGAATTGTGGAGGCCAGTTAAAATCAAGGGTGTGCTAAAGTCAACTCTGACTTGTTCTCAAGAACAGAACACTAAGTTTTTAGTGTAATCATTTACAACTCAGAAATCAGGAAATGCTCAAATCAGGACTTGATTTATGATTTTATGGCTTGTCTAGATTTAAGAAAGTGATGGTAAAAATGTTAATAATGGAGATTAATCTTAGCAGTGCTACAATCTTGTATACATTTTTAATTGAGAGAGCCACAATCATTAAACATTTACCAGTATATTTGTATATCTAGAAACTAGCACAATACCTAGTATATAAAAGACCCTTAATAACTTTTTTCTTCTTTCTGTTCATGATTTATTTCATATTATTAAAATAATTTTGTTATAAGAGTAAGTATAAATCTCCCTCCCCCAAGAAGATGAGAAACCTCAAGAATAGTGAGAGAGAGAAAAAAATGTACTTCAGACTGTGTTCAGATTCCAATGGCTCTATCTCTAGGGTGAGTTGCTTTCTTTATCATAAGTCCTCCAGAGAAGTTGCTTCAATATTTTTCCCACAGATGCTATTACTAGCTGTTTTTCCCTCCACTCTATTCCTCCCCGTTCTCATTTATTCTGTTCTCTCTCTCTCTCCTTTCACTAGCTGTTTTTCCCTCTACTCTATTCCTCCCCGTTCTCATTTATTCTGTTCTCTCTCTCTCTCTCCTTTCATTCTGACCCTGTCCAAAAGCGTGTTGTATCTGAGTACCCTCTCCCACAATCTTCCCTCTCTTCTATCTCCTATTCCCCCCCTTCCCTCCCCTTTTCCCCCTTATCTCATCCCTTTATTCTCATTTTTTTTCTAGGGTAAGATAGATTTCTACACCCTATTAAGTGTGTTTGTTATTTCCTCTCTGGCCAATTCTGATGAGAATGAAGGCTCATTCATTCCCCCTTGCCTCCCCCATTTCCACTCCATTGAAAAAGCCATTGACTTTTATGTGAAATTTCTTAGCTTCTTCTTCATCTCCTTTTCCTTCCTCCCAGTTTTTCTTTTTAACCCATTGACTCCATATTTTTACTATATTATACCATTATATTCCACTCCTTCCTGTACCCTGTCTATATATGCTCCTTATAACAGCTCTTATAAATGAGAAAGTTCATGAGTTATAAATATATTCTTCCCATGCAGGAATACAAACAGTTCAATATCATCAAGTTCCTCATAGTTAGTCCTTCTTATCCACCCCCTCTATGGTTCACCACAGTCCTGTACTTGGAGATCAAACTTTCTGTTCAGCTCTGGTCATTTCAATAGGAAAGTTTGAAAGTCCTCTTTCATTGAAAATCCATCTTTTCCTCTGAAAGAAGATGTTCAATTTTGCTGGGTAGTTGATTCTCAGCTGTAAACCAAGATCTTTTGCCTTCCAGAATATTATATTCCAATCCCTACAAGCCCTTAATGTAGATGCTGCCAGATCGGTGTGATCCTGACTATGGAGCCGCGGTAGTTGAATTGTTTGTTTCTGGCAAGTTTTAGAATTTTTTCTTTGATTTGGGAGTTTTGGACTTTGGCTATAATATTACTGGAAGTTTCTCTTTTGGGATCTCTTTCAAGGGGGTGACTGGTGAATTCCTTCAATTTCTATTTTCTAGGATCTCGGGGCAATTTTGCTGTATTATTTCTTGAAAAATTAAGTCTAAGCTCTTCTCCTGGTTGTGGCTTTCAGATAGTCCAATAATTTTCAAATTATTTCTTCTGGATCTGTTTTCAAGGTTAGTTGTTTTTTCAATGAGATATTTCACATTTTCTTCTAATTTGGGGCTTTTTTGGCAGAGTTTTATTTCTTCCTGCTTTCTTGCAAAGTCATCAGCTTCCTTAACTTCCCTTCTGCATTTGAAGGAGTTATTTTCTTCAGAGAGCTTTTTAATCTCCTTTTCCAGCTGGCCAATTCTGCTTTTTAAGGCATTCTTCTCCTCATTTGCCTTTTGATTTGCTTTTTCTGTTCAGCCTAAACTGATTTTTAACATATTATTCTCCTCAGTATTTTTTTGTTTTTCTTTCATCAAGCTGTTGATTTGGTTTTCATGATTTTTCTGCATCACTCTCATTTCTACTCCCAATTTTTCCTCCACATCCCTTAATTACTTTTCAGTCTTTTTTTGAGCTCAGCCATAGGCTGAGGCCATTTTCTAATTCTCTTGGAGGTTTTGAATATAGAAGTTTCAGTCTTGTCATCATCTGAGTATGTTTTAATCTTCCATGGGACCAAAGTAATTTTCTATGGTCAGATTCTTCTTTTCCTGTTGCTTACTCATTTCCTCTTCCCAAGACTAATTTACAGCACTTCCAAGGCTTTGGGGGTTTTTTTGGGGGGTGGGGGGGGAGACACCACACTGAAACCTTTATTCCTCCAAGGTCTTATGCTCTCTTGCCTGTGCTTTGATATGTATATGACCACAGCACTACCCTCTGCCCTGGAGCTGTAAGGAGGCACCCTGCTTGGTTATCTTAGTATGACAGAAGAGTCCTGCCCTTAGGGACAGCAAAGATATTTCTGCCTTTTCCCCTTGGCCTCCTTACCATCTGTGCTCTGGAGTTGTAGGCTGGTTTATCCCAAATTTCACTGCAGGTTCTGCAGCCAGTACTCTTCACTCCACACTCATTTTGGTCTAGCTGAATTCTCTCCCCATCCCTTCAAGTCGTTCCTGGGCTACATTGCAACTGGGGCTTTTTCCAACTTCTGGTCCTGGTGAAACACACCTTTCCTGTGGAACTTCTAAGTTATCTTGGACTGGGAAAATGTAATACTCAGTTTTTCTGCAGGTTCTGCCCCCTCTAAATTTTGTCTAGAGTCATAATTTGATGGCTTTTGGAGTTCCCTGAGGAAGGAGTTCCCAGGAAATCCTGCCTTCACACTGCCATCTTGGCTCCGCCCCCACTTAATAACATTTTTGATTGAATGAAACAATTTGCCTACAAATTACAGTCTGCTTTTTTCTGTTCCTGTTTTTATACCCCAGATGTGTTTGTATCTATTAGAACTCATGAACCTTAGTCCAATTCATTTTTCTTCTATTTTTCTCTGACTGAACTGAATTATTGTTAAAACTTAGTAAAACAAAATTTCTCATCTATAGTATGCATCTAATTTTCCTTTTACTTGGTTACTGGAGTCAGGGAATGATAAAAGGTGAGAGAAGTAAAGGAGCTGAAGGCATTTAGAAGAAAAAGCATAAATTAAATGATTGGGTATGTCTAAGATGTTCACTTGATAGTCCTATGTAGGGGAGCTCTTGTCCAGGAGTAGAGTGAATCTCTAAACAAAAGTAAATTACCTATTGTTATATCCCTGTATACAACTCACCTCTAGGACACAGAATTTCATTAAAATCGTCTTATGACCTTCAATACCTATAATAGTCACCTGTCAATATGATGACATAATTAAGCATAGTTATTTTAGCCTACAATGTCATAGGATGCAAAAAAAAAAACTCTTCCAATTTGTTCAGTCTTTTTTCAGTTGTGTTCAACTCTCCATAATACCATTTGGGGTTTTCTTGGCAAAGATATTGAAGTGGTTTGCCATTTCCTTCTCCAGATCATTTAAAAGATGAGGAATTGGAAGGCAAAAAGGGTTAAGGAACTTTCCCAGGCTCATACACATCTCTTAAGTATCTGAGGTCAGATCTGAAATCAGGTCTTCCTTAGGGCAGCTAGGTGGCACAGTGGATAGAGCACCAGCCTTGGAGTCAAGAGGACCTGAGTTCAAATCCGATCTCAGACACTTAATAATTGTCTAGCTGTATGACCTTGGGAAAGTCACTTAACCCTATTGCCTTAAATAAATAAAATTTTAAAAAGTAAGAAATCAGATTTTCCTGAATCCAGGTCCAGCTCTCTATTCACTGAACCACCTAAACAACCTCCCTTATACCTAAAATCTTCCCTGTTGGCCTGCAATGATATATGAAATTCAGTCTTTAGAGAAATTGAAGAGACATAAAGAAACCTGAATTCTAATCTCAGATTTATAAGGCTAAATTGTATGATTTTAGGAAGAAATTGAGATTTAGTTTGCACATATGGGAAATGAATGGGTTGAACTAAAATGGCCTACAAAGTCCATTCTATCCAATCTAAAAAATTCTTTTACTCTGAATTAATCTTCATTATATAGGGAAGAGTTTTTGGATAATGGCATGATTGCCAGGGGCAAGGGACTTGTGCAGTTCTAAAACTGGTATTTAAAACTGGTAAGTCATATATTCCAAGTCATTTACCTTTTTTTGAGCAGAGGATTTGGCACTCAGAAAATGCAAACAAATATTTAAAAATCTATAGAGCCTACCATATTTCCCCATGTGTAAGATGCACCCTTTTTCAAAAAATATGGGTTCTAAAAACTGGGAACATCTTATACAGTGATTGTAGATTTTTACTTGCATTTCCCACTTTTTCCCCTGCTTGTTTTTGTGATCATTGTTGTATATTTATTTCCCACTTTTTCATGTTTGTTGTCTTCGCGCTCATTGTTTCACATTTGTTATCACTTTATTAGGTTATGTTTTGCCACTTTCTGCCTAGAAATGGCTCAGAAAAGATTTTTGTACAGTGCTGAATTCAAATTCGTAGTGATCCATTTTGCAAAAGTAAATGTAAATCATGCTGCTGAACATCAGTTTGGTCCTCCTGCTACTGAGAACACAATGGGAGACTGGCTACATGAAGAAGAAACCCTACTGAAAACACCACAGTAGAGAGGCAAGTCAGACAAATGGCCTGAGTTAGAGAGGGAATTGAAGAGATGGATGGAAGAGCAAAGAGCAAGTGGAATTCCTGTGTCCATAAAGATGGTTCAGCAGGAGGCAAGAAGAATTGCTGATGGAAAAGAAGTGACTGATTTCAAAGGAGGACACAATTGGTGCTTCATGTTCATGAAATGGAATGGACTAAGCATGCTTCCACGCAACAGACTTGCCCAGGGAGTGCTTGTGGTCAACCCCAGACCAGAGCACAGGCAGGTATGCGATCAGAGCCTCTCCTGAGACAGTGAGTCATCATCAAACACAGATGAGGATGAGCTAATGGATGGGAGCTTTGACAGTAATGAGTTGTATGAATTTTAAGAATAAAACTTGAGTTCAAAAACTTTATGTAATACATTTTTTCAAATTTTAGACTCCAAAATTAAGGTGCATCTTATAGTGGGGAAATATGGTATTTCTTCTCCTTTTCACTCTCCCTCCCTCTTTCCCTTCCTTTCTTTTACATTTCCATTCTCCTCCCATCCCCTTCAATCCTATCTACTTTTTCCCCATCCTTTCTTCTTACTTTTTTCTTTTTTCCCTGTTTCCAATCTTCTCTTTTACTTTTTTTCTTTCCTTTCTTCCCTCCATCTTCATCTTTTCTCTCATACTTTTTGTACTTTCTTTCTTTTTCCTTTCTTTACTATAGATTGCCTAGCCAACTAAAGATTGACTCATACAATTCTCTAACACCTGACTGAGGAGCTATTGAGTATACTGATTATATATCATTGCTGAATAACTAAAGGAAAATTCTCTAATCTTTGAGTGGAGGATGAGAGTGAAACAACAGATCAATAAAAATGCTACTTTTTGAAAAAATGAAAAGCATATTTCATAGCCAGCTAACAAGATGTTTTAATATTCATTCATGCTACCTAAATAGTCCTACCTCTAAATTTCTATCAAATGAAAAGGAAAAAAAATAGCCTCAAGTCAATCTACATCTTTGCTTTAGGAGCAGATTTTTCCCCTCCCTTTTCCTGTAACAGCATGAGGTGGTAACTGTCTAGAACATGAAAACAAGCTATAAAACAAAGTGAACAGTGACTAATAAATTTTCATCATAAAGTGTTCATGTCTTCTCCAAACTTATATGAATATCCCTCCAATAGAAAAATGATACATAAATGCTTCAACTTCAACATTGATTTATTAACATTTATTTAGAAGAAAAAAAACCTGTGAAGCTGAGGCAAAAGAGTCTACAATGATTCTGTTAAATCAGAATTCACACATGCATTAAAAGAAATGAGTTGCTCACAGATCCCTGGATACAATGGCTTGCATTTGTTTTTAATTTGGAAGTTTACTGGAGCTTTCAGTTATAGTCACTTTGGTCTGAGGTAAGTGTCAGTTCACATAAACAAAAAACAAGAAAGAACTGGTTAGCAAGTTAGTTAGAATTTCCAAAAAACATCCTGGGGAAATGGTAATTCAGGATGCTGGGCATCCTTCATTTCTGCAGGCCAACTCTCAATCAATGTCCCTACGTGAAGTGGTACAGTGGTACAAACTCTAGATTTCTTTTTTCCATCAGGTCATAACACTTATTTACAAAGCTCTGTTCTCTGGTTTACTCTCCACAGAGTTCTAGCCACTAATTAGGAAAATAGTAAATTATAGTTGCTTTATCCAATTTTCCTGCAGTTATGAACTTAACCCACACCCTGCCACTTCCCCAAGTGATTCCCTTGAACCCTTTCAAATCTTCATTTTTTGCCATTTTTGGATGAAGTCTTCTTCCCAGCAACATACAATTTAAAACTAGAAGATAAGTCATCCATCTATTGCAGGGATGTCATATTGATACACTGAAGGCAGCATGTGATTTAGAAAATCACAAATTAACATTATATCTGTTTTTTATTTTATTAAACTTTTTCCAATTACATTTTAATCTAGTAGGAATTTTGTTGCCAGTGTAGAGCCTGCTTGCCCCCACTTGATACCTTTGCAAGTCCAATTCCCTCATTTTACAAAAAATAAAACTCAAACAAGGAAACTTGCTTACTGTCCCACAATTAATAAACAGAATTTAAATCCAGAAATCTGACTCCAAGTGCAGAGTTCTTTTCATTAGAACATATTAAGTCCAAGTGGGAGTGACCGGTTAGGGGAAAAAAGAAGATAGACGCTCCACCCCTCAGACATTACCAGTCATTCTCCACATTCATTTAACAAAAATGATTTGATGAAACTGAAGATAGTATATAACTAATTCCTGCTTCCTATCACCCTTTTTACTAAGAGGACAAGTAACTTTCAGTTTTTAAAAATATTCTATTTAAGGGGTGGCTAGGTGGTGCAGTGGATAGAGCACTGGCCCTGGAGTCAGGAGTGCCTAAGTTCAAATCCAGCCTCAGACAATTAATAATTACCTAGCTGTTTGGCCTTGGGCAAGCCACTTAACCCCATTGCCTTGCAAAAATCTAAAGGGAAAAAAAAAACAAAAAAGAATTCTATTTAAAGTCAGAGGACCTGAGTTAAAATGTAGCTTTCTTATTTGCTATCTATGTAATCTTTCTTGAGTAATAAAAAAAGCAAAAAAGTGATATACACTTCACACAAAAGTTAGCAAATTAATCTATAATTTTAATTAAATCCATGCCACAAATGTATTTGAAAATGCCATGATAACTTACAGTTCTCTGGATCAACCCATCATCCCTGTGAATCCCAAAATCAAAACTCCCTAGAAAGGTGTGACTTAGAAAGCAACTACCTCCTCATAATGTGTGTCTACCCCCATTAGAATGCAAACACCCTGAGGGCAGAGACTATTTCATTTTTTTCCTATATATATCCTCAGCACCTACTTCATTGTCTGTTATACAGTGATGGTTGGATGGAGTTACTAAATCAATGCATTTATTAAACACTTACTGCATACCAGGCAGACACCATGCTAGACTCTGCAGATACAATGAAAGGCAGAGATTCAGTTCCTGCTATCAAGGAGCTGATATTCTAACAGAGGAGATAGCATGCAACTACAAAGATATATATCTATATCTATGTCTATAGATATGTCTATGTATCTATGTCTATAGATATAGATATCTATAGATATGTCTATATCTATATATATATATAGAGAGAGAAAGAGAAATATATAGATATAAACATAGATATAAATATAGACATAGACATAGACATAGATATAGACATAGATGTAGACGTAGACATAGACATAGACATAGACATAGACATAGACATAGACATAGACATAGACATAGACATAGACATAGACATAGACATAGACGTAGATATAGACGTAGATATAGACGTAGACCTAGATATAGGCATAGACATAGACAAAGGCATAGACATAGACATAGACATAGACATAGACATAGACATAGACAAAAGACATAGATATAGACGTAGATATAGACATAGACCTAGATATAGGCATAGACATAGACATAGACATAGACATAGACATAGACATAGACATAGACATAGACATAGACATAGACATAGACATAGACATAGACATAGACATAGACATAGACATAGATATAGATATAGACGTAGATATAGACATAGACATAGACCTAGATATAGGCATAGACATAGATATAGGCATAGACATAGACAAAGGCATAGACATAAACATAGACATAGACATAGACATAGACATAGATTAGACGTAGACGCAGACGCAGACACAGACGCAGACATAGATGCAGACAAAGATTAGATATAGACATAGGTATAGACATAGGCATAGACATAGGCATAGACATAGACATAGACATAGACATAGACATAGACATAGACATAGACATAGACATAGACATAGACATAGACAGACATAGACAAAGACATAGATATACTAATAGATGATATAGATGTAGATGTTGATTAGATATAGATATATAGTTCAGTCTTTCAATTATATCTGACTCTTCATAGCATGCCAATACTGTTCATGGAGTTTTCTTGCAAAGATACTAGGGTGGTTTGACATTTCCTTCTCCAGGGGATTGAAGCAACCAGAGATTAAATGATTTGCCCAGGGACAGGCAACAGATTTGTACAGGGGTCTTCCTGATTCCAGACCCAGCGTCTATACCTGGCTGCCTCTTGTATTTATGGAACTAGATTATAAATATAAAAATATATAGATCACTACCACCAGTGGGGTACCATTCCAATTTTATGCTTTCCTTTATCTCAAACTTAAATGTGATTCTTCTTAATTTTTATACATTGCTTCTGGTTCTACCCTCTGGGCTTAGTAGAAACACCTTCTTCCATGTTAATTGATTGATTGATTGATTGATTTGCCAAAGCTATGCTGAGTAAGTACTGGGGAACAATATTTAGATAAGGTATAGTGTTTTTCTTCATGGAGCTTATGAAATATGCAAGGTGCATGAGTTGTGAACTGTATATACTTCAAGGAGTGTTGGAATAATTAAATCAAAAAGATTTGAAATTCTTCTAGGAAACTTTACACGGAACAATAATCCCAAAATAGTAGTTATTCATAAAACATTTGAATCTTTGATGATGAAAAATCCTATACCAACTATAATAGAACATTATATTTTCATTTTGCATTTTTCAGAGTTGAAATCAACTTCAGAGCCCATCTATTGAACACTGCTAGATGACAATCTCTTTTGCAACCTTTTATTAATGTGGTAATACAATCATTGTTTAAAGGAATGTAAGAAAGGTGAAACTACTAATTCCTAGATGAACCCATTTTACTTTTATATAACTCTCACAGTAAGTTTTCCTTTATCTCAAACTAAATATGATTCTATGTATCTATTAAATTCCTGTTCCCTCCTTCTGGTTCTATCCAATTGACTAAATAGAAATCAAATCCTCCTTCCATTTGACATCCTCTCAAGTACCTGAATGCATCTATCACCTTTCCAAGTCATCAGATTTCCAGACTGTTTTTGTTGTTGTGGCCTCTAGGTGGTGCAAGGGACAGAGTTTAGAGCCCATAGACAAGAAGACAACTTCAAATCTGACCTCAGACATTTCATAATTAACTAGCTGTGTGACCATGGGCAAGTCACTTAACCCCATTGCTCTGGGGAAAAAAAAAACCAACTAAACAAGTACCTGAAGGCAGTTATCACCTGCTCCAAGTTAAAGATCCCAATCTCTTCTATCAAAATCTATGTGATATGAACTCAGGAACTTTTCACTATTTGGTCACCCTTTCCTGCATATTTTCCAGCTTTCCTTAGCTATCAAAAAAAGTAACACATATGTATTTCATACATAGAAATGAAAAAGATGATACTAGATTTGGTATGACAAGGGCACAGTAGAATTTTGTATCTCAATACTGCTTTAGTTTTAGGGTCTTTTTTTGCTTCAGCATTACATAACTGACATATTCATCTTGTAATTCACTGAAACCCCAAGATTAATGGCTACCTAGTCAATCCTTCTTCATCTTGTATTGTGAAGTTTTTAATTCAATTGTATGTTATTTTTTTGTCTATTAAATTTTGTTTTGTGGGATTCGGTCACATTTTCTACCCTTTCTAATCAGTCAAACTTTTTTTGAGTACTGACTGACATACAAGACATTCACTCTCCTTATTACTTCAATGTCATATGCAAAATGCATTCTTTAACTTTGTCCAACTCACAGATAAAAATGTTAAATAGATACAGGACCGAACACAGATCATTGGAACATTTGATTCAAAGCCCATGTTAACTTACATCAAACCATTATACATCTAATACTACAGATCTAATCCACTATCTCCATCATGATCACAAGAATCACATGATTGGCTTTTCCAAATTCTTGATTAAAATTTGGATAAATTATCTATAGTACTCCCCAAACTACCACTGTAGTTACCCTATTCAAAGAAGGGAATAAACTTAGTCTGGCATGACTAAGTCTTGATGAGGTCATGTTGATTCTTAGGATCATCACTTTTCTTTCACAAAAAAATTGCATTCAAACTACAGTTTGCTGATTTTATACTCTCCATTTTAAAAAGAAATGGGATATTTAACTTTCTTCAGTTGTATGGCATGTCTTCAGTTCTCTATGATTCTTCAACAGTCATTAGCAGTGGTTCAATAATCTTGTTCTTTCAAAATACGGAAATGTGGTTCATCTGAGTCTGATAATTTAAGTTCATCAAAGAAAGCTAGGTGTACTTTAAATATATTTATATTATTATCCTTATTTCCTTATTGTCCTTTTTTGCATTTAATTGGTTTTTAAATTTAACTTCCTAGGATTTTATGGGTTTTTTTTTTAGTTGTATGCCTTTAAGAACAAAGAGTATCTCTTGATTTATTAAAAATATTGTCTGGGGCAGAGCCAAGATGGTGGGGGCGGAGCCAAGATAGTGACAAGAGAGGATCCTCTCTTAGGCACTCTCTCATAAAACTTCTAAACTAAGGACTCTAACTAAATTTTCGAGAGACAGAACCCACAGAGGGACCCAGTGAGGCAGTTCTCCTATTCAAGGTAACCTGGAAAAGAGCAGAAAGGCTCTGCTCCCTGGGGTTGGAGGGGCCACCAGAGGGCTGGCCTGCCAGAGCAAAAGAACTTCAGCCTCTCAGAGGCAGCCCCAGGGCTCTGGGAGCCACAGCTCACAGCAGCGGAGAAGATTCCTGACCTATGCCCGGGGGAGTACCGGGCACAAATTGGGGGAATGGGGGAAGGACTTCTGCCAGAGCAAGCACATGAAGCCCAGCCCTCAGGTCACACGAGCAGCATGACCAAAGCAGTCCATCCAGATCCAGGAAACAGAAGCCGACAGAGCCAGTAAGCAGGAGCCCCCAAGGCATGAGCTAAGCCAAGGGAGGGGAGTGAAGAGAAAGACTGCCGAGCTCTGTCCTCTGTCCCTGGAACAGGACTCTGGGGTTCTGACCACATTCAGATCATGATTGCAGTCTAGGCCCCCCATAGAATAGCAGGGCCCCACCCACCTCAGCCCTGTGGCACAGGGGGGCACTTATGGTCATTCACAGACCAGGAGGGAGGACAAAGCCTCACACACACACTGAGATCCTTGTGGGAGTGTCCCAAAAGCTCAGGAAGCTCCCCAAAACCAGGCTCAGGCTAGGAAAATGAGTAAGCAGAGAAAAAACAGGAACACCATTGAGAAATATTTTGCCTGTGAGCCCAAGAAGGATCAAAACACTCAGTCTGAAGATGAAGAAGCACAAGCTCCTGCATCTAAAGACTCCAAGAAAAACATAAATTGGGCTCAGGCTATGAGGGAGCTCAAAAAAGACTTTGAAAATCAGATGAGAGGAGATAGGAGAAAAACTGTGAAAACAAATGAGAGAGATGCAGGGAAAACACGAAAATAAAGTCAGCAGCTTAGTCAAGGAAATCCAAAAAAATGATGAAGAAAATAACATGCTAAAAACCAGCTTACATCAAATGGACAAAACAGTTCAAAGAGTTATTGAGGAGAAGAATGCTTTAAAAAGTAGAATTGGCCAGATGGAAAAAGAGTTGAGAAAGCTCTCTGAGGAAAACAAATCCTTCAGACAAAGAATAGAACTCAGGGAGATTTCTGAATTTATGAGAAATCAGGACTCAATACTTCAAAACCAAAAGAATGAAAAATTAGAAGAAAATGTGAAACATCTCATTGAAAAAAACAACTGATATGGAAAACAGATTTAGGAAAGATAATTTAAAAATTATTGGAATACCTGAAAGTCATGATCAGGGAAAGAGCCTTGGCATCATTTTCAAAGAATTACTATAGGAAAATTATCCTGATATCCTAGAAGCAGAGGGCAAAATAGAAATGGAGAGAATCCACCAATCTCCCCGAGAAAGAGATCCAAAAAAAAAAAAAACCAACCCCCATGAATATTATAGCCAAGTTCCAGAACTCCCAAGTCAAAGAGAAAATATTACAAGCAGCCAGAAGGACACAATTCAAACATTGTGGAGCTGCAGTCAGGATCACACAGGACTTAGCAGCAACTACATTAAAAGCTTGTAGGGCTTGGAATATAATATATCAGAAGGCAAAAGAGCTTGGAATGCAACCAAGAATCAATTACCCAGCAAAACTGAACATCCTCTTCCAGGGAAAAAGATAGACTTTCAATGAACCAGGGGAATTTCAAATGTTCCTGTTGGAATGGCCAGAGCTGAACAGAAGGTTTGATCTTCAAATACAGGACTCAGATGAAGCATAGAGATTGGAGGAGAGGGGGGAAATATGAGGGACTTAATGAGGATGAACTGCATGTATAGAAAAATGATACTGATAATACTCATATGAACCTTCTCAATTAACAGAGCAGGTAGAAGGAGTTTTTATAGATGAAGCAAAGGAGAAAGCTGAATTTGAAGATAAAATATGGTGTAAAATGGAGTCAATAGAAAAAAAAGGAAATATAATGGGAGAAAGAAAAAGGAGAGGGGAATAGGCCAATATATTTCATATAACAAGATTTTTCTTTATTACAATGAGCTATTGCAATGATATGGAAGGAGGAAGGCAAGGGGGAATGAGGGAATATTCACTCTCATCAGAGGTGGCTAAGAGAGGAAACAGCACATATACTCAATGGGGTATAGACATCTGCCGTAAGAAGCGGGGGACAGGGGAAAGGGGTGGGGATGTGAATGATGGAGGAGAGGATGGACCATGAGGGGAGAGTGGTCAGATATAACACATTTTCTTTTTTACTTCTTGCAAGGGGCTGGGATTGGATGGCCTGTCTGGGACCATAGGACCAGGTGGATGCTGGGCCTAAGGGATAGTATGGGGGCTCCAGGCCTCTTGGCCCCGGGGCCAGGGATCTATCTGCTGTGCCACTCAACTACCCTACAGCAGAGTCACAGTGAAAGGAGAGAGAAAATATAGTACATGGTAGTGCAGAAATACGAAAGGAGGGAGTTGCAATCAGCAATGGCAACGATGGAAAAATATGGAAGTAACTTTTGTGATGGATTTATCATAAAGAATGTGATCCACCCGTGATGGAGTTGGTGGTGTTGGAACACAGACTGAAGCACATTTATTATCATCATCATCATCATTATTATTATTATTATTATTATTATTATTATTATTATTATCATTATCATTATCATTATTATTATCATTATTATTTGGAGGGGTTGCAGGGAAAATGGGGCTGGGTGGCCTGCCTGGGGCTGCATAGCAGAGTGATCGTTGGGTGTCTGAGGCCAGATTTGGACCCGGGTGCTCCTGGCACAAGGGCCAGTGCTCTGTCCACCACCTGCCCCCCCACCATTATTGCTATTTTATTTTATTTTGGGTCTTTTTTCTTTTTTTTTTTTCTGGTTTTTGCAGAGCAGTGGGGTTGGGGTGGCTTGCATGTCACACAGCTGGGTGATTGTTGGGTGTGTGGGGCCGGATTGGTCTCAGATACTCCTGGCTCCAGGGCTGGTGCTCCGTCCACTGAGCCACCTGGCCATACCTACAATTATTATTATTATTATTATTTTAATTGTAATTGTAATTTTTTCTCTCTTTATTTTCACTCAAGCGAGTCTATATTTTTTGGGGGAGGGGTATTTTGTTTACTCTTAAACAAGAATATTTCATTAGTGTATAAAAATTGTACAAAATGAGAATAAATAAATACTAAACTTTAAAAAATATTGTCTCCCCCATTCATTAAAGTCATTATACTGTTGACTCAAGGCATTCTTCTCTCCCACTTTCTTTGGAATTGATTGATTCTATGACTCATCTTTCAATGTTGAAAAAGGATTATAATTTGTAGAAGGAAGTCCCTTTGATTACTACAAGACAATAGTTTTGTGCCTACTCTTTGGTAGTGTTGACCTAAAAGTCAACATATTTTAACATATTTTGACAACAAATGATACACCAAGTTGTCTTGGGGAGAGGCATGCTAGACAGCACCAGAAAACTATCTTAATTTAGACATCTCTCTTGGCTAGAAATTGCTTAGGTATAGAATAATGCTAAAGCAAATGAAATTATTTATGGCAAACATATCTAAAATGTAGTATGCATAGCATTAATATTTTTTTTCTTTGACAAGGGAACCTACTATCAAAGTAAGATTTCCCACTTCCTGTTCGAAACTATTTATTCTCCTTTTTATTTCTTTCCTTTCCAAATTCATTTATACCAACTGTGTGACTTTAAACAAGTCACATAAGCTCTATTTGCCTCAGTTTTGCCAATTGTAAAGTCAAGAATAATAATAGTATCTAAGTCACAGAGTTGCTGTGAGAATAAAAAGAAATTATATACATATATATGTAAAGAAATTAGCAGAGTGCCTAGTTCATGCTATTTTTTCCTCTTCCATTATGAACTCTTACTCCCATAATCTTTCATTGTACTTTTTATCTTCTGCTGTTTACTCATAGCTTTCATCTTAGAAAAGAATTTGGTATTTGGGTGGGGTTGAGCAAACCTTATTTTATCCTATCCTTTCTAGCACAATGGCTAACACATAATAGATACTAATAAATGTGTGTTGACTATTCAGTAGTATGAAACTGCTACCAGTGCTGATCTGGATGGCAAAGGTCCTGTCCTCTATCTTGGGCTCTGCCTTCTATCTCAATTTCCTATAAGTCAACTGTGCCTCCAGACCACAAATGGTTTCTTTTTCCTTGTGTCTAGATAATACTGGAGAAGACAATGTCTCTAGACAATATTTTCCTGTGCTATGGCTCCAACAGACTCTAGAAAGATGTTGGAGATGACATTGATCTTAGGTTTCCTGGCATTCTTTTTCCCATTCCCATGGTAGGATAGAGTGGTTTACTACTGAATTCTTTCAGTTTTTTTTATCATAGTCTTTGGTCTATTTTCAGATATTTGTTGGAAATTCTAAAAGAGAAGTAGAATTCTTTGGCCTTACAGATCGTCATCTTAACCATAAGTTGGCATAGCCATTTTCATCCTTCCAATTCCAATCCAAAAATTATTTTTTCCAGTAGGAAAAAAAAAACGAAAAACAAAGTAAGCAATTTCAACTTCAAAGGGTCATAGATTTAGAGCTAGTGTGACATTAAAAGTCATCTATCCAATCTCCTTGTTTTACAGGTGAGGTCCAGAAAGTTTAAGCCACTTGCTTAAGGTCCCACAGGTATTAAACAGTAAAGCTAGAATTTGAACTCTAATTCCAAATTCAGTACTCTTTCCACTTCACCATGTTGTTGCTTCTTTTTTAATCTTAATTTTTAGCTATAAAATTATATCTAAAACATTCAGATGTTTTCTTATTGTTTGTCTTTTGTTCTGGAAGAAGACCACGACCTCAGGAAGGTGATGCCACAACTTGCAAGTGAATGCAATTTAAGTGAGGGAAGCTTATGCAAAGTCACTAGCCTCACTTTCTTTTCTGGAGCCATCTAGGTCTAGTGGCAAGATATAGATAAGGATGACTGGAGATGACCCGTGATGCAATGAGAGACCTTGGACTTTTTAAGCTAAGGGCTTTTCAGGTCTCAGTTTGACTTAGGTGACATCCTTTCAATGATTAAGGCTAAGTAAAAAAATAAAGCAAAGAATGACCTTTTACCTAATCTATTGACATTGACCTGGTTGTTCATTGAACAACCCACTCCATCTCTTGACTTCTTGACTCCAACATTTTCACTGACCATCTCCCATGCCTTGCATGTTCTCCCTCCTCATCTCTGCCTCTGTCTCTTGACTTCTCTGATTTCTTCAAATCTCAAGTAAACATTATCTACAGGAAGCTTTTTTTTTATCTAGCCTAAATCCATTGCCCTCCTTCTGTTGATTATTTGAACAGGCACTGTCTTTAACCTTCCCTTGCATAGTACAAAGTAGACACCTACTAAACTAACTGACTGAGCAACTATAAGACAAAGGACTAAAGAAATTACATACCTTCACTGACTCTAATTTTATCATATTTCCCAATGACAATCACCTACATTTAGCACATAAGCATGTTTGAAGAAGGTACAGATTCAGAGAGCATTACTTACTGGTACAAAAAGTATTATTCAAAGACTGAATTGGACACCAACAATTTAGCTATGTTGCTAATGGAGGCTCTAGAGCCTTTCTTTCAAAAATATATATTGATTTCTACTGAACATGAAGTCTAATCTCTATAAAAAAAAAAACAAATTCTTGACTAATCTTGCAACAACAAGGCAATTTCATTTTTGGCTGAATTTTCAAAGAAATGAAATGTGAACTACTGCAAAGTAATGAAAGAAAAGATTCAGAATAAACCTTTTAACAGTGGAGATTGATTCCTTATGAAATCCTTCATAAAATGGGTGAAAACTTTTTGGTCTGTACAAAATATTAATGGTTGAAATGATAGGTACTCTTTACCTATGTGTACATAGGTACAAAGAAAATATTACAAAATGCAGCTCATTCTTGATATGAGGTTGCACAAAACCAAGTTGAATTACAA
This sequence comes from Macrotis lagotis, assembly GCF_037893015.1. Lineage (NCBI taxonomy): Eukaryota > Metazoa > Chordata > Mammalia > Peramelemorphia > Peramelidae > Macrotis > Macrotis lagotis. The sequence continues at coordinate 192,706,633 of NC_133664.1, read as the reverse complement.
CCTAAGTTTAAGCAACAAGACTCAATAGTTTATAATTTGAACCATCTAGGATTTCACTGAGACAACTAAGTAGTACTGTTACTAGAATGCTGGGTCAGGTAGGTCTGAGTCAAATACAGTCAAATACTTCCTAGGTGACCTTGGCCAAGTCATATAACCTCCATCTGCCTCATTTTTCTCATCAATAAAATGGAAATTATAATAGTATCTATTTCCCAGGGTTATTGTGAAGATAAAATTGAGATAATACTTGTAAAGTATTCAGCAAACTTTAAGGTGAATGCTATTTTCATCATTATTATTATTTATTATCTCTTTCAGTGTAGGAGCATGTTATTTTGAAAAATACATGTTTTCTGCCCATTTTATTTGCCATTTAGTTGTTTTTAGGTTCATTCATAGGGTAGTTAGGAAGAAACTAACATAAACTGAAGCTCTAATTGATTCCTTGTGAAATTTGTATTTTGGTTCAAGTTTGGAACAAAATATTCAGGGGACAGAAGGAAAAACTTTCTAGCACTGAAAGAGTTTATTACTATTATTTTTATTATTATTATTATTATTATTATTATTATTATTATTGGTATTTATTCTACTAAGAAAGTTTTTAATTCTCACAATTCATATTATTCCAATATTTTTGAAAATTCTCTGTAGCATAATTACCCAACATGCTATGGGTCTTTTGCTTGTTCTTTATGTACTTCAGGTGTAGCAAGATTCCAATTAGGATATCCATCCATTATGTTTCATGCTCACGTCATAACTAACACATTTCCTTTTCCATTTACACATATCCCTTAGTTCAGAGGTAGAATAGCACAAACAAGTCCTTTTTTGTCTGTACCCAGGATGTTCAAATAGCAAGAATGGCTAAAAAGGGAACAAAAAGATAGGAAAATAAAGGTAGAACTGGGCACTAGAGATTGTTTCCACCTGATCCAGGTCTAAAGTGAACAGAAAGTAATTTAGTAGAGCAATGTGGGTTAACAGCCCTGGTACACTGCCACATAATTATTTTCAGCGAGAGCTATCCAAGGAGAATGCCTGGAACAGGAACCTGGTAGAACTGAAAACCTCAGTGCCCTGGCATAGTTAGGGTGATCTGAGGCAAATAGATTTCCCCACTTTTGTCTCTATTTGTAGTTGGATGTAGAGTCTCTGGGAAGAAGGAAATCCTATTCAATATGTGTGCTTCAGGCTATCTGTTTGAGCCTGAGAGGATAGATAAAGCTCTTGGCATCAAAGCAGTTGGGCAATGATTATTGTTGTCCCTGATTCAGCCTAAACCTCCATAGCAGACTGTGCCAGCTGAGTTAGCTCCCCCATTCCCAAGAAGAATACTCTGCCAACTATGCAGGGACATAGTACTAGATAAGTAAATTCAGAGCCAACAAGAAATATTTCAGAAGAGGAAAAGTAGGTTACTGGGAAATACAGCATCAAGATATTAGATATAATTTTTGAAACTTACAAATTTGAACTGACTTTGAGAAATTGCTTTCCTATCACTCTGTACCTAAGATATTTAAGCAAAGAGAAGATGAACTTATTCATGGAATGAAATGTAAATCACATATACATACATATATATATATATATATATATATATATGTATGTATACATATATCTTTTCCTTTCTATTTGCTACAATGCAGAAGGATATTCCTTGACCATAAGGGAGTATATTTAGGATTTAGATATAATGTATTAAATTCCCCAAGTCACATGTGAAGCTTAGCCTGGTAACTTTTGAAAAGACCATACCATCTCTCCTAATGTGTTATATATTTTATTTGCCTGGTTTGCATACAGAAGTGAACATCAGAAGCAGGATGATGAAAGGGGTATCAGTGAGATTCTAAGATTTCTCTCTAAATGAATAAAGGGGGAAAAAGAATATGACTGTCAAATTGGAATCAAACTTGCCTATTCTCTCCAACTATGTATATAGGCTAAGACAGGCACCTCCCCTTTGGGCCTAAGCAAGGTTTGACAGCAAAGGCTTCAAAGTAAGTTGAGAGGGTATTGATGCAGCAAAAGAAACTGAAGGGAATTTGACTAAATGAAGGGGGTTTGGCTTGGTAGATTAAAGTTTGTTGTCAGGTAAACGAGATTTAGCATTAATTCTCATTCATCCTTTCATTTTACTATGCTTTATTAACTTGATGAATTTTTAAATTATGCTTATAAAACTTGAATAATTAGTGTAACAGACTATGAAGGAAAGGAAGCAAGAGACCAAGTAGGTGGGAATAGAAGCGAGGTTGCTTGACAAATATATTGGGAGATGGAAGAGCCTAGGAGACTTCATATAAAGAGACTGAGTAAATGACAGTTAAGACACCTAGGTTCTGCTGATGGCTTATGAGGACTAAGCAGTTGGTTATATAGTCCCACAGTATCAACTAATTTCATGTTTTCATGTTAAACAATCACAACTTCCATCATATTTAGGGACTGGGGTGAGAGAAAAGAGATGATTATAGGTGTGTCTCAATTCTCAGCTTTTGTTACAGAAGTATACAGTCAAATATCTGGCAAATTCAAATAGCATTTAAAAAATTCAATTAGCATGAACCCCAAAATGAACTTTTTGTTACTATTCAATTACCTTACTATTCCACTTCATATCACTCAAGTTAGTACTTTAAATTAGTCAAATTCTATGACTATTTACTCGACCGTAAGTATAAACTTTGATTATATAATTTTATCTCATAAGAGCTTCCTTGTGTTCCTGTAGTCAAAATCCTGCCTTTAGTTAGTTTCAAAAAAGTAGCCTTTTTGTTTGCTTTCTCTCACATTTATAAAGATTTTTTTAATATATGAGGATATTAGACCTCCTGACTGTAAAAAACAAAAAAGGATTTCAAAGTGGAAAAGATCATGAATCTCTGCTCTGCAAGGAAAGCTGGTCTCCATATGGTAGTGGAGGAAATGCAAAAATATCAGAACAGATAGGAAGAAATGAAATAGATACATCAAGTGCAAACCAGGTTCTAAAGCAAGATAAATTTTGTGGGATTTTAGAGGGGAAAAAAGTTTGTAAGTGTTTTTAATACTCTGAACACTTTAAAAAGGATATTACAATGACTTAAAGTAAAAAAAAAAATTAGAGCACAAGCTCCTAATCTCTTTGAAAAAAGGAAGTATTTTAAAACAGGCCAAAGTGTTACATTTGCAATTGCTTTATTCTTTTTTCAACCTCTACCAAAAATAAATAAATAAAGCACATATTCCCAGTGCTCAATAGCAGGAGACAGGAAATTGTTCAGGTAAAATATTTTTTTTTATTCTAGCTCTTCCTTCATGTGAAGTAAAGGGTTAGACTGGCAAATTCAAGGCAACTCACTGAAAAGTAATAATCACACAATGTGGGAGATGAAAAGGAGGGCATCTGCTTCATGTTGGATTTTTGCTTACTATTTCATGGTCTGCTTTTTGTGCTATATTGTGGATCTGCTCATCATAGAAGTAAAAAATTATGTTACTAGTGGTGTTTATAGGGCAAAATAGTAAGGACATAACCTGTGAATCGTGGGTAAAAAAAGAAACAAGACTACTCCAAGTCTCATGTATTACAATAATCCAAATCAACAAGCATTTATTATATGCCAATTACATATCTGGCACCCCAATGTAAATTAATATGGTTAGAAGAAGTCTTCCAAGCTCCTATTCAGACAAAACCTTGAAGCACAAGAGGTCATATTTTGAAGTGCCTTTGAAGCTGATGCTTGAAATTTTTTAAAATAAGAGTTTATTAATCAATATATAAATGAAACTCTGATCACCTTAAATGGTTTACAAATACTATGATATATAAACTTTTCATTGGGTATGAACATTATAAATACAAAGACTATTAGAAACTTTCAGTTATGTTTGCCCCAAAAGGGTAGCATGAAGTATAATTTCCATTTCTGAATCTGGGAATTTTACCTTGGTGTTTCTCACACTGAACTTCATCTATTTTTCAACCACTTTAGAGAATCACAGAGTCTTTGCATTCACAGGGACCATAAAGACCATTTAGTCCAACTCATATCTGTATAGGAATCCTGTCTACAACATTTCCAGTTGTGATCACCCAGCTTTTTTAAGAAGACTTCATTGATCTGGATCTTTTTTTTTTAACTGGGTTCACACAGCTAGATAATCACTAAGTGTTTGAGGTCAAATTTGAACTCAGATCTTCCTGTCCGAGCCACCTAGCTGCCCCTGGATTTCCCTTTCTTACCCAAGATCCTGCTCTTACTTCAATTAGCACTGATGTTTTGGATTGCTTCATTTTCAAGGTGGACCAGTTTGCCCTTAGGCAACCTAAGCCATCTCTCCCCACCACTTCTCAGGAGTTCACCATATTGATGCCAAATTTAATTTTGCACTTCCCATTGACAAAATCTAACTGAAGCTCAGATTGTCTGTGCTCAAGGGATCTTCAACCTCCCTAAAGGCTGGGAGATCATAGTTAACAGAAACCCACAACCTTCTAATACAGCACTTTCTTTAACTACTATGAAGTCTTCCCCTACCTCAAGGATTTGTACATTTCTATATTTCTAATTGTTTATAATTCTACCTTCTGTCCCATCTCTGTTACCTCAAATATAAGCATTATCCAGGCCTGAGATCAACTACATATGATCCTATTCACAATCAAAGGGAGGGTTCAGGATAGCACCCTTTTGTGGAATTCACTATCTTTATAGAATTTGACCCAGTCCATCTGTTTCTGGTCCTAAAAACTGATATGGCAAGACTCAGATTTTATGAACTCAGGAGTCTCTGCAAAGTCTACCAACTCAGTCATCACTCAGTAAGATCAATTGTTGTTGCTCAACCCAGCACCTCATCAGTAATAGATGAACAATTGATGGATGGCCATCTTGGTCTAAATCTGTGACCCAGGAGAACATATCTGAATGAACCTAAGTGGAGAGATATTGATTGCAAAACACTCAGTCTAAATATAACCCAGTTCAATACTATTCTCAGTAGTAATGGGTATTCAATGGCTGACATCACCTAATCCAGCTGGTTTGCAGGACCCAAGGAAGATCACATTTCTTCCCAGCACTACTTGGAGCATTGCCTGAAGCAGGAAACATTGCATCTGGTCAAAATACACTATCAGACTTTCCTATTCAAGAAGCTTCTCTGGCTCCTTATTGTCTCTAGGATAAATACAAATATCTTTTTTTGTATTTTGGGGGATTTTGCTATTTTTGGTATTTAAAACCCTTCCCCTCTCAGCAGTTCAACTAGCTCACCTAGGACAACTGTATTAGACTAGCTATGGGCAATGTTATCCCCATCCAGAGGAAGAAAAAAAAAACAAAAAAAAAGCCCTTCAGAATCCAACGAATATTTTATAAAAATTATCTCTTATATATCTCTTTCCCTTAATCCTAATTCCTCATACTGAAAATAACTGATCTGTAAACATGTTTATCAAAAATATGTTTGAACAATGTTAACCTGAATGTTCGTTGCTGAGGGAAGGAGGGTGAAGGGAGGGTGGAAGGAAATTTTGTAACTTAAAAATATACATGTGCATATGGATGAAAATAAATAATTTTTTAAAAATAAATAAAACCCTTCCCATTTGGCTCTAATCTACCTTTCTAGACAATCAAACATTACTTATCTTCACATGCTCTACATTCCAGCTAACCTGGCCTACTTGGATCCCAAATACAATAATCTATCTACAATCCTAACATCTTTGCTTAAGGTGCTTCTCAACTTATCTTGGGTACCACATCCTTTGGAAGGCTAACCTCATTTCCCGTCATAAGATTATGTACCTTACCTCAAAATTATTTTGTCTTTACTTTTTATACAATTTATATATATTTCTCTATTTATATAGTTTTTCCCAATATAAAGCATTTTGGGGGAACAAAGACTTTTATATTTTTATTCCTGGAGCCAAGCAAAGTGCCTGATTCCTAGTAGGCCTTCAATAAATGTTTATTTGATTGAATTATAGAGAGCTCTTTCCTGATTAGAAGGACTATCAGAATTTGTTTAGCACCAGCAATGCAAAGAAATTATGCCCACATAAGCTGTGCAATTGTGTGATTAAGCTTTCATTGAAAGTATTAATTCTTCCTGACTCAATGTACTCACAGGAAATGCAAGACAAAAAACAAGAACACTGAAAAAGCCTGTTTCTGAAAAAAGAGCAAGCAGAAAGCTCTCACTGAACTCTTCACTTTAATCCCTCCCTCCTGCCCCCACTGGCACTAATTTGTTAAGAAGAGCAGAGAGTTAGTGTTCTTTCAGGACAAAAAGTTCTAATGTCATCTAGGTGTGTTATTCACTGCCTTTGACATATTTGAAGCAGCTAGGTGACTCAGTGGATAGAGGATCAGACTTGTAAGTCAATAAGATCTGCATTCAATTCCTGCCTCAAACACTTACTGAACTATGTGACCCTGGGGAAGAAACTGTTTGCCTCAGTTTCCTCAACTATAAAATAGGGATAATAGCAACAGGGTTGTTGTGAGGATCCAAGCAAATGAAATATTTGTGGAGTATTTTGATCAATGTATTTGAATACATGAATCTTTATTAAGTGCTCACCCTGTGCAAAACACTGTGCTAAATACTAGGGATACAAAAAAGAAAACTAAAACAGCCATAAACAATAGATAGATAGATAGATAGATAGATAGATAGATAGATAGATAGATATGACTATAGTTCACTAAAACTTCAAATCATTTTTCCCCCAGAAGATTGCTATATAATCTTTCATTTTTTTTATGCCCAAATTCCATCTTGTTTAATTTAGCCCATTGTTCTAGCCTGTAAGTATCTTTTTACAGATCCTGACCTGGCTATTCAAGGTATTAACTAGCCTTCCTAATGTTATACTGAATGCAAATTTGATAAACAAGCCACCTATGCCTGTATTACAGCTATTGATTAAAAATACAACAGTATGTCATGAAAATCAAAAAGAAAATAATGCTCTTGAGACAACTAGGTAATGCAGTGGGATAGAGTACAGCCCTGGAGTCAGGAGGACCTGAGCTCAAATCCAACCTCAGATACTTAATAATTACCTAGTTGTGAAATTTTGGGCAAGTTACTTAACCCCATTGCCCTGAAAAACAGACAAACAAAAAGACTAATGCTTTCTTAATATACACTAATAGCTACAGGATTTTTAAAAGGAAGGGAATAGTAGAGGGTATGAAATTTAAAGAAGCATGCTGGTAGGCAAGAAAATATATATATGAGGTGACCAGTACAATAATAAGACAGGAAATTATGCCATAAGAAGATTGGTTGATTCTTGGAAGAGTGATTAAAGGAACCAAGAATATTTAGGATAGAGAAGAGAAATTTGCAGGAAACACAAAGTGCTATCATTTCATTTAAAAGTTAAAAAAATAAGTCAGAAAACAAAAAGATCTATAATAAATTTCATCTATATGGGTACATTTTAATGTATATGTAAATAGAAATGTAAACTTCTATACTTAGGATTCAAAAAATGAATTTCAAAAATGCTGGATAAGGAAAATGACTAATCAACATTTCATGTATGAAATGTATGACAGAGAGAGAGAGAGAGAGAGAGAGAGAGAGAGAGAGAGAGAGAGAATAAGGAAACTTAAAAACCCCAAAATGTGATATAGCAGCCAAAAATAAATAATATAATTTTTTTTTAGGTTTTTGCAAGGCAAATGGGGTTAAGAGGCTTGCCCAAGGCCACACAGCTAGGTAATTAAGTGTCTGAGACTGGACTTGAACCCAGGTACTCCTGACTTCAGGGCCAGTGCTTTAGCTACTACGCCACCTAGCCGCCCTAAATAATATAATATTAGGCTAAAGTCATAATGTGCATCAAAAATGTAGACGAAAGTCTCATTATATTCTGGCCTTATTAGGTCACTCCATGAACATTGCATTCAGTTCTGGACCCAAATTTTAGCAATGACATTGATAAATTGGAATAAGCTCAAAAGTGGGAGACCAGGATGATTGAGAAGATGAGGGATCATGCATCTGAGGATCAGTGGAAACAACTCGACATCACTAGCTTGGATAAGACAAAATTCAGGGAGAATGTGATAGCTGTCTTTAGGTCTTTGAGCATAATGATATAGCAGAAAGAGCATTGAACTTAGAGTCAATCAATCAATCAATATCCCTTTCTTAAGTATCCATTATGTGTCAAGTATTATGTTAAGTGCTGAAGTGGCCTAGTTTAGTTCTCACCCAGGAAATTTAGTAAATTATGTAATTATAGAATAGTCACCTTGATCTCATTAGGTTTTAGTCTCAACATCTTTAAATGGGGAATAATAATACATTTAATAAATTTTTAAAAATACAGAATGATCTTTCATCTAACCTAGACACACAAAAGATCTCGCATCTCTACAACAACTAGCTGCTTAAGGGCTAGTTCCTTAGGAAGATTACAAGCATTATTTACTCAGAGAGAGAAAAAGAAATAAACAGAAATCGAAAGACAGAGAGACATGAGACAGAGAGAGACTGCAGGGAGCAAGGAAGCATAGTAACAATATCCAAGACATCAATCAGGAGCAAAGAATTTTAACAACCCTGAGAGAATTCATGCCACCTGTGAAGAGTAGGCTTGGCAGCAAAACTATGGATAGAGAATAGCACCTGGAGGGAAGCTACCAATAAAAAAGCATGAGGCCTTTTCTGAAGTACCAAGATGAGGAATCCTTGCCTTAACTCCATTGTTGGAATACAGTTTAGAGGAGTCCTAAAAGTCATGGAGATCAAACAAATATATGGAAGAGAATACCATTGGGTTAGTAGAAAGGAGGGGGAACAAGAAAGGATTTGAATTTCCATAGACTCAGATGCAAGTCCTTCCTAGGTACTTTATTGAGCAAATAGTTGTTTAGAAGACTTATTAGCCTTAGTACTTCTAAAGGGAGTTTATAATTATCCTTGAAGGTGTGCCAGATATTGAAATTCCCATTATCCACCTGAATGGGAAAACAAGGCTAGAGAATCAAAGTGTCCTGGAGATCCATAATTTGAGAAGGGAACGTGTGGCATAGTATTATATTTCAGGAAGCCTTAATCTCCTAATATATCTGCTATCGCATACATATAAACAAGTACACACAAACACAAAAGAGAAAAATTTAATTTCCAACATACTGTAAAAGAGCTTTATGAAGACTATAAACCAGAGCTGTCCAACCTTACTTTTAAAAGGTTTTATTGAAACAAAATACAATATATTTTGATTTGCCATTTTAGTGAGAGCTTTGCAATAGCTCAGCTTCATTTACTAAAGTATTTAGTAAATGCACTTCTAGCATCACTTAAAATACACTTTTTTTGTCAATATCCAAATGTCCATTCACCCTAACTGGCACCCAATTATAGGCTCCTGATTTTTTTCTTTTCTGAATATTTCCCCCAATGAGACTAAATAGACATTACTGTACTTTTGCCATTATGGCCTAATAGTGGTTCATATAGCTCTATTAAAAACTTTGTACATGGCTGCTTGAAACATTTGGTGATCCTAAATGAGTTACAGTATCTATCATTATGCTAAATCTTTTTTGTTCATTTGTTTTTGCAAGAGCCTTAAGCATAAAGCATTTGTTTGAAATTGCTTTTTATTGTAGCATGAGCTAAAATACTGACTTGTAATGGATAGAAAATGTTGGTTATCCTAGTATACAAGGTTTTAGAAGAGTAAGAGTTTATAGAGGGCCAAGACCATGAAGGATAAGCTGTACCCAACCTTTAGGGTTAAGTTATTTGCCCAAGGTCACACAGCTAAGTAATTATTAAGTGTCTGAGCAGAATTTGAACTCAGGTCCTCCTGACTACAGGGCCGGTGCTCTATCCACTATGTCATCTAACTGCATCCCATTATACTAATTCTTAATAAGTAAGTTCCCCAAGGGCAAAGTCAAGATTGTGGCTGAGGGCAGGATTTCCCAGAAACTTTCCCCCCAAAATTTCCAAAAGCTATAGAATTATTTACTCTAATCATATTTTAGAGGAACCAAACCCACAGAAAGATTGAGTGAAACAATTTTCTAGTTAAGAGAACTTGGTAGATCCACAGGAAAGGTCTATTCCACCAGGACCAAGGGTTGGAAAAAACCCAGCACAACCAGAGCAACCAGCTCCAGCTTTCCAGAAACAGCCCAAGGGGTAGATAGGTCCCTGGCAGTGGGTGTGGTTTCCTGACCTTTTGTCCTGGGACAGCTTTGAGAGTCAGCGGAAGAACTCTGTCACACCAGAGCACGGAGGACAGGCCAGTACTGACCTCAGGGCAGCCCCACCTCGAGAACCTGGGAAGCTATCCAGGAGCTGCTTCCAGAGCCCTCAGTCCAGAGACAGAAACAGTGCAGGACTCTGCTGCTTTGCACATACTCAGATCCAGGTCACAATCTGGGGCCCCTATTACCATAGCAAGGATTCACCTCACAGCTCCAGGGCAGGGGGGAGTGCTTGTAGTAATCCACAGACCAGAGCACAGGGCAGGAGAGCAGTCAGAGACTCTCATAATACATTGAAGGAATTAAGGTCCCTTGAGGGAGAGGGAGGAATATCCCAAAAACTC